>NW_003852524.1:2442470-2457964 GCF_000181295.1 Otolemur garnettii
AAAAAAAAAAAAAAAAAGAAAAGAAAAGAAAGCAACATCCCAGTTTTTACTCTGTATGATTTTATGTTTTCCGAATATTTACAATAGCTATATCCATTTATATTTACAATAGCCATTTATTCATGTATTCTTATGTAGTTTTTAAAAACACATTTTTGAAGGTTGCATGGAAAAATTTCCACTTGGCTAACCCCCATTAATTTTTTAAATATTAGTAATATATTCTTCTCATTAATTATTGCTAGTAACAATAAAACCAAATAAATGAGGAAGCAGTTCAGTACTATAATTGAGAACGCAGGCTTTGGAATTACCTAAAAACAAAAAAAAGCATTGTAGAAATGAAGATCAAATGGCATAAAGAATCTAAAGAGCTTAACACAGTATCTAACAGAGTGGTTCTCAACCTGTGGGTCATGACCCACAAGAACTGTATTAAAGGGTCGCGGCATTAGGAAGCTTGAGAACCACTGATCTAACATGGTGAACATTTGATTAATGGTAACCATTCGTTATCATCATCATCATCATCATCTATAGTCAGAAATCTTGGTTTCAAGTGAAAAAAATTCAACTTCTACTACACTTTGAAAAATAGGAACTTATTGGCTCATGTTATCAAAAAGACCAGAGATAGATGCACTAGCTGTTCCAAGTACTCAAACTATATTATTGAGACTCTGTATATCTATCCATTTCTTGATTTTTCTTTTTGTTGACTTCATTCTCAATGAGGTTTCTTCTGATAGTAATAAGATGCCCTATTATCTTGCCAGCTAACCAAGCACAGTTTTTTTTTTTCATTATTTCTTTCTTAATAATTCTGATATAGCTTTTATTGACCTGTCTTAATAATTCTGATATAGCTTTTATTGTCTTGGGCTATATGCACACTCCTTAACTAATCATGTGCCCAAGAAAATGAAATGTCCTAGGGGCTGACCTGGAGCTAGGGAATGGAAACATCTTCAGCCTACACACTGACTAAGAACAGGTAAGGTTTCCCAAAGTTAAATCAATATGCTATTAGTAGAAGAAGGTGGAATAAATACCACCTTCAGCCAGGCAAAAACAGCAGATTTCCAATATTGCATATGTAATAACATGCATTAATACAACAACATGTAATGCTAGACACAGGAAAACAGCTAAAAGTGAAGCTTAAATTGTCAGCTGCTCAGGGAAAGCCTGTTTATAGACTGTAGTTTGTGTTCTCCTAAAAGTGAGTGAACAGAAGTTCTACCATGCTAATGTGCACAAATTGTTCCATGGGTAAGGATTTTCCATAGAAAACATCCCACCTCGATTTCTGTGTAATTAAATTGTCATAACACTTGAAGAAAAATACAACTGAATTTAATTATCATGAGAAAGGTAGTCACTATGGTATTAATTATCTCAGATAGCTTGGTTCAAAAGAATAGAAGTGAAAATCGCAAGTCATACATTCTACCTAAAATATAGTAATAATGATAGTTACATAAAATGATTTATTGTATGTATTCAGAAAGCTTTTTATCTGTTTTCTTATTTTATTATTGCAACAACTCTATGAGGTAGGTATTGTTTATCTCCTTTCATAGATGAGGAAACTGAGTGGTTAAGTCAATGTTTAAGTAATTTTCCCAGTGTCTCAGAGTTGACACATGACAGAGCAGGATTTGAATCTGTCATCTTCCAAAGCCTATTGTTTTTGTTTATAGGCTATGTTACTTAACCTCTTTATTACTTGTTTCTAAAGTAAGAGACTTTGGCCGGGCATGGTGGATCATGTCTATAATCCTAGATCTTTGTGGAAGCTGAAGTGGGGGGAATCATGAGGCCAGGAGGTGGAGTCCTGCCTGGGCAACATAGCAAGACCCTGTCTTGGCAAAATTATTTATAAAAAATTAGATAGACAAAGTGGTGCTGAGGAAGGGGATCCCTTGAGGCCAGGAGTTCAAGGTATCAGTGAGCTATGACCATGTCACTGCCCTCTAGCCTAAGGTGAGAAAGCAAGAACCTGACCCTGCCTCAAAAAACAAACAAACAAACAAAAAACTTGGATAGAATTATCTTTAAATATCCTCCTCAAAAATCCCATGATTATTTAAAAGTTCACCTTTAATTTCTCATCAGTAATTTTAGGTATCTTTCAAGAAGGATTTTGAATCAATTAACACCCCTTCAATCATGGGAGAAAAAAAAATCACTATTTTGATGAGAGCAATGTACCATGTGCATGTCATGTTGGTACTCCCTGTGCAACCATAAAAGACACGTGTTTGACAAGTGTTCTCCCACTGAAACCTCACACACGAAAAATAAAATTTGGCAAACACAAAAATGATTGTTAGGCTTGGCGCATGTAGCTCAGTGGCTAGGGCTGAGCGGGTTCAAAACAGCTGGGGCCTGCCAAATAACAATAATAACTACAAAAAAAAAATAGCTGGGCATTGTGGTGGGCACCTGTAGTCCAGCTACTTGGGAGGCTGAGGCAAGAAAATCACTTAGGCCCAAGATTTTAAGGTTGCTGTGAGCTGTGACATCATGGCACTCTACCCAGGGCAACATAGTGAGACTCTTTCTTGTCTCAAAAAAAAATAATAATAAATAAGTGATTAATGTTAGAACAAAGAAAAAGGCTCCATCCTCATTTCCACACTGTTATACTGGTTTATGTATGAACTATTATGGGTGTTTTGTTTCTTGGGGGGTTTTTGGTTTAGCTTCATGGCAATTTTGCCAACCATATCTCTTCTTGCTAAGAGTTTTTTTTTTTTTTTCACATTTGAATCTGAACTCTAGTCCCTACTTAAAAAGCTATGAAAATGTACTAACATGCTGCAGATAACTTCGCTTTGTTTAAATTTTCATACAAGATGAAAAAAATTTGAGCAACCTTTCGACTTGATAAACTCATTTCTAGTATACTATAAACTGAGAAAAACGTAAAGCAATAAAGATACGTAGTTCATTCATATTACTGTGTTAAATGTACTCAGTTTGTATAAAATGGAAGTATGTTTTTGTAGCTTTTCTTTTTTTCAGAGATGAAATATGTAACATTTTTCTGAAAACTGAGCAGCACCAAACAGATGTTAGCTATTAACAAAAATAACTGGAGGGTATATAATATAGGGATTAATGATATGGGCTCTGGATTAAGAGTGCCTGGGTTCCATATCTCATATCTTTCAATTCCCAAGTATAAGTCAATGTCTAGACATTTAATTCCTCTGAAACCTTATAGTTTCCTTATGTGTAAATGGGGAGGAAATAACAGACCTCCCTCACAAACTGTTGGAAAGATCAAACAAGGTCATGTATATAAAACACAGGGCCTAGTACATCATAGATATTCAGTGTTAGCTCCTCTCTTCCCCGTTAATAATACTACCACTATTATTACTCTGAAAATTACAAACATTTTGAGAAAAAATCCGGGCCCCAAGAACTCATCTATTTTATTTAATCTCTGCTCTTAAAATACAGTGGTTTAAGAATTAATCTGAGCATGTAAATGTTAGCTAGCAATTGTCATATCCTATAACTTAGTCTAGAATTTATAAGTATTTTTAAAATTTACAACTGTACTATTGATGTTACACACTTTTTTATTTCTTTTTAATTTTTGTGAGTTTTTCCTCTAATATGTTGTTATTATAGCATATTTCCATGGTTCATGCAACAAATATGTATTAGAAGCCTCCAATGGGCCAGGCACAGTGCAATCTACTAATTACAGTGCAATTACAGTGCAATCTACTAATATATAATATGTAAGACATAGTTCTTGCCCCCAGTAGCCTTAATGGGTTCAAATCTAGGGACAGGAAATAGATATGTAAGAAATAATCTTATAATAAAATATTGTGATAGGCAGAATAATGGTCTCCCAAAGATATCCACAACTTAATTTTCAGAATTGTAGAATATGATACTTTATATGGCAAAAAGAACTTTGTAGATGTGGTTAAATTTAAAGACCTGAAATGGACAGGAAGGACTTTGAAATGGGAAGAGTATCCTGAATTATTCAGTTGAATCAAACTTACCACACAGATCCTTGAAAGCAGAACCTTTCCCTACTGTGGTCATAGGGAAATGTTAACTACAGAAGAATGGTCAGAGAGATGCAACACTGCTGGCTTTGAAGATGAAGGAAGGGACCCAGGAGCCAAGGAATGAGGGCAGCCTCTCGCAGTTGGAGAAGTAGGGAAATAGAGTCACTCTAAAAAGAAACTCAGTCCTGCCAAGATGACTTCTTAATGTATAAAACTATTAAAAAGGTATTGTTTTAAGCCATTAAAACGTATAACAATTTTATATGGCAGCTATAGAAAACTAATAAAAGTACAATAAGTTCTCCTTACCTAAAGAGTATTTATGGAGTAATAGAAGAAGATAAGGATCACTTTCTAAAGTTGTCCCTGAGTTGCTAGGAAGAATTTTTTTAGAAGACATACAAAGGTCATTGTTCCAAAGTGGATCACGTGTACTTTCCCAAACCAGCTGCTGGTAAATTAACAATTACTCTTAGACCTGTCATGTCTGGAACTGGACGTGGGATTCACCTCACCTGAAGAGTGTGGCCCAGTTTGAGGTTCTAATACTATGTAAGAAGGGAAAAGAAGGAATGGATGTTAGATAAGGACCATGTCAGAGATACTGCTAGTCTCCTAAAAAATCTATACATTGCTTTGAGATTACTATAATAAATAATACTTTGGAAAATAAGGACCATCTTTTGTTTGGCAAAAAGTGAGCAAGATAGAAGATCTATTAAATAATGCCCTAATTCTTGCCAGGAAAACACATGATAAAATCTTATCTACTCAAAAATATATATATATAAATATAAATGTATATAAATATATATAGTTGGGGGGGACAGGGTCTCACTTTGTCACCTTTAGTATAGTACTATGGCATCATAGCTCACAATAAGCTCAAACTCTTGGGCTCAAGCAGTTCTTTAGCCTCAGCCTCCCAAGTAGCTGGAACTACAAGGCACCCGCCACAATGCCTGGCTAATTTTAGAGATGGGGTCTTGCTCTTGCTTAGGCTGGTCTCAAACCGGTGAACTCAGGCAGTCCACCTCCTTGGCCTCCCAGAGTGCTAGGTTTACAGGCATGAGCCACCACGCCCAGCCTTATTCAAAAAATATGAATTGAGCTTCTTCTATGCACTACTATTCCCAGGACACAGTCCCTATTGTTTACTCATATCAGAGGATATCGGTGACTGGCAAAAATAGATACTGCCTCTTGCTCATGGAGTTGAAGTACAGTTAGACATCAAATAATCACCTACATATGGACAGTGACTGTGAATTAGAATACATTGACAGGGCGTTGACTGATTATATGAGACTGAGCTGAGGTTTAAACTAAGACTAAAAGAAGAGCATGACTTAACTACTAAGCAAAGCAGGAAGGAAAGAGCATCAGGCAAAGAAAACACATATGCGAATCCCTGTGGTAGGCAAGAGCACTGCCTGTGTAAGAAGCTGAAACAGAAAGAGGGATGTTGATGACAGATGAGGCCAGAGACCCAGATAGAAACCAGACTAGGCAGGGCCTCACAGATCATGTTAAAAAATGTGGCCTTCATCCAAAAAGCAGGAAGGAGATGGCATGATTGGATTTGCAATTTGAAACACTGTGGCTGCATTGTGTTGTACAGATTACAGGGGAGCTAATGGGTCCATGCAAGAGCAATGTTAGGAAAGTATTGGAATAGTCAAGGCAAGCAATGTTAGTAGATTGTTCAGTATTATAGCAGTAGATGGAATAGTATGTTCACATTAAGGAAACACTTATAAGTTAAAACAAAGAGGACATGGTGAGCTGTATGGGACGTGTTGAAGAGGGAGGAGGTCAAGAATCCTGTTCCTGGCCTTTGGATCTGGCATGTGGATGGTGGAGCACTGAGTTAGGGAGCATGGACAAAGCACCCTCCTCCTCACAAATCAACCAGGTGACTTAAATGTTATTGTACTTAAGCATATATAAAAAGTATTGAATGGGATGCCTTTTGATATCAGCATGAAACAAACCAGAAAAGGCAAAATTCTGTACATACAGCCCTGTTGTGTCACTACACACATTTCCTTCAATCTGACAGTATTTCTTAATACAGTGTTCCAATTTCAACAGACTTGTAGTGATTCTGCTTAACTATTCCAATTTATCAATTTCATTAACTTAAAAAAAAAAACAATATACCAATTGATGGAAACAGGGGAAATCAAACTCATGGATTATGACCATGTAGGCCTTTATCTTAACTTATCTCAAGTACTGTTCCTACTGTGAAGTGCTGGTGCTGGCTCCTACCAGACCGTAAAAACCAATTGTTAAATTTTCAGAAACCATGTAAGCTGGCTGTGAACAGCTGGAAATTGGCTACAGTGAGAGTACTAAAATTATAGAAACTGAAAAAAACATACAGAATTGGCAAACACAGCTGCCCTGGCCCTCCGCAAAGCCCACTGTTAAGCATTTATCAACACACACTGTTTGTACGCTTTAGAATTGTGGTGCCTGAAGGAGTAGTTTACATACCTAGAATACTACAATGACATTGACTGCAATCTCACTGATTTAAGAACACTGCCTATTTTCTTCTCCGTGTTCTTAAATGTCTTCTTTTAAAATTGTTTGAACCTCTGATCCAATTCATTGCTAGATATCTTTGCTATTTCTACAGAATTTCACTTTGTGTTACTTTTAGGCATTTTTTAGGCATTTTTAGGCATTAGGGATTTTTTTAAGATTAAGAAATACTTCACTAAGAAAGCAAAATTTTAGTAGTTACTAAACCTGATTTATAGGTGTTCAAGGGTTTATTGTACCCCTTTCTCTAATTTTTTATGTACATGAAATTTTTTATAATTAAGAAAAGAAGTAGCAGCAGGCTGCAACAGCCACAGTTTGACCTCCCCAGTCCCTGCTGTGTCTTCCAGTCTCAGTCCCACTAGCTGTTCCGAATATCTGAGGTGTTGTGATCCTCACCTGGCCTGATTAACTAACTCCTTATCTTGATTTAAGTGTTGCAACACCTACTTCTTCCCCTTAAAAAAACCACAAGAATTTGTAGATTTAATTCATTTGCAAAGAATTTTACAGAAACCTTCAGAGAGTACCTACTATATTAAATTAGGATATTTAGATTTAGTACTTTGTACTAAAACCACAAAAGTACTAAAAAAAAAAAAAAAGGTCTTAAAAAGCTTCAGTAACAACAAAAAACCCAAAGAAGAATGAGTACATAACAAGACATTGGGAAGAGCAAAAAGAATTTTTTTAAAGAACTTGAATAAAAACTGAAAAACAAAAAAGTCCAGAAACCATAGCAACAGTGGTGGGTGGGGCGGCCAGAGGGGAGGAGGGAAGAGAATGCTGTGCTTCCTCCTAGTGGGCAGGAGGTAACGGTACGCGGCACCTCCTGGGGGCCGGACACAGCTACAGCACTGTAACCTGATCCTGTGTAACTCAAATTAATCTGAAATTAAAAAAAAAAAAAAAAAAAAAAACCATGCTAAACACTGGAGGAGCAAAGAGGGATAGGGACCAGTGGAATTGCAGATTAAACCAAAGACTCTTCAGGTTCTACCCTAAAGAAAGGCAAGAACAAGTTTGTTTTTTCTAATGTAGTGTATTATTGAGGAACACATAAAAGTATAGGAAACCAAGACACAAAACATACCTAGTGGCAGCATATTAGTGAAGGAAAAGATAATCTGGAAATAGTTTTAAAAAAACAAAAATGATGAACAAATTATAATGTAAAAGTAAACTATCAGTAACAAAAAAGGATGATATCTATTTTATGCATTAGAAAACTGAGGCTCAGGCAAGTGAAGTCATTGGGCCACGGTCATTCAGCTAATCTAAGGGCTTACAACCCGCATTTGAACTATCTCATTTTGTTTTTCTGGTAGACAAAAGTAAAAATCCAAAAGTGGTTTTAAAAATTACATAAAAGTGTAGCTCAGAAGTAAATCTGGCTTGAACACATACACTTAGTGATGAGCCATTGAGTCTTATTTGCTACTACCTCACCAATCTCCCTCGGACTCTGTGCTTTACATATATTACTAGTGTATGGGGAAAGCATTCTTAAAGTCAAATTGAAAATCCTTTTCCCTGACTATCTCAAACCTAAGTTAAATTTTCTTCAGTCAGTCTTCCCTTGATGATGTATTTTAACTAAATATGTGAAATAAAAAATAAGAATTTTCATAAAATGAAAAAATATTTTTAGTAGTTCATTGAATTATGACTGAAATAATTAAGCTTTGGTTTCTACTGAAGGATGCAAGTTTAATTCAGATGTTTGAAGAATGCCTTAACTTTCTCAAATTGATTGGCTGTTTGTATCAGGTAATTTTTATGATACTTCCTTTTTTTTTTTTTTTCTTTTTTAAGACAGAGCCTCAAGCTATCCCCCTGGGTAGAGTGCTGTGACATCACAGCTCACAGCAACCTCCAACTCCTGGGCTCAAGAGAGTCTCCTGCCTCAGCCTCCCAAGTAGCTGGGACCACAGGCACCTGCCACAACTCCTGGCTATTTTTTGGTTGCAGCCGTCGTTGTTTGGCGGGCCTGCGCTGGATTTGAACCCACCACCTTAGATGTATGTGGCTGGTGCCTTAGCCACTTGAGCCACAGGCACCGAGCTGATACTCCCTTTTTAAGATAATTTTACTTTCCTTTGGCCAAGACAGCCTATTTAATGATATTTAATATTTACTGATTTGTTATTATGTGAGACCTTCTACCAAAAGGTTCAATTTAACATACAAAAAATTCTCCATCTTGTGCCTACTATGAGCAAGTAAGTGTTCAATAAGTATTTGAACCATGACTCCTATAAATATACATTAATTAATAAGTTATAATTACAATTATGGCACCTACATGGCATAGTTTTGTTTTTTTTGTTTTTGGGGGGGGGGTGGTGACTATACTAGGGTCTACTGAGGAGAGAGAAATTATACTAATTATTTTAACAAAGATAATTTAATATAAGTAAATGTTAACTCGATATTAAAGAATGGAAAAGGCAGAAAGCAAGCATAAAGGCAATAATTTTTAAAGGATGATCACCAGTCCAGTATTATAAGCATCACTTGGAAACCTATTAGAAATGCAAATTCTCATACTCCAAGCCTCACTCCTGACTTACTGAAGCAGAAACTCTGGTAGTGGGCTGAGCAATCTGTGCTTTAACAAGCTCTCTAAGAGATGCTAATGTATGCTAAAGCTTAGAAACCATTGCATTAAAATACAACACAACAGCCAGAAGCAGCCATCGCTGCTAGCCACCAATGGGTCATCCCTAAGTTTATGTTTTCAAGCCAGATTTACTTTTGAGCTATACTTTTATGTAATTTTTAAAATTACTTTTGGATTTTCACTTCTGTCTACCAGAAAAACAAGTGGGTAGCAAACTTGCAGCAAAGAAAAGAAATGGAATTACTAAAATTGAGAAGGTTGAGTAAAGGTCCCCAGTGAGATGAAATACAGATTTGAAAGAATGGGTCCCTGCTCACCTGGTACTGGCTCTCTATGTTCAAAGGAAGGACCTATAGCCCTTGGAACCAATATCTGAGGAAGGAGCTCCCTGGAGCTGGTGTCTCAAGACGGCACCTTGAGATTGGTTCTGTAAGTGTTAGAAAACCCCCCAAATCACAATTAGCTGCTGCTGCTAGAAAGAACTGCTGTAGAGTGAGACTAACAGGATCAAGAAACCCATCTGAAGGAAACGAGCACATTTCTTCCTTCTCCGTCTCTGCCGTGTTTCTCTGGTACCTGTATTGGCAGAGGTAACAGGAAGGCAGAACCGTTTGCAGAATTCCCAAGAGTGAGTTTGAAGCTGAGAGATAGTACATAATAACTGATATGATGGCCTTAATTGTAATAAGATTGGGAGATAATGGAAATAATAGTTTTTGCTATGTATAATTGGGTACACGTAGACATTCTCTGTGGCATTAGTTCTTGGTGGATTTTGGCCTTATTGTAAAGAATCATTCCTGTTTAAAAACTTTTTTCCTCTTGATGAGATTAATAAGGGGCAGTTAGGACATTTGTAGAGTGGACAGGAAATTATGTAAGGGCTGACAGTGGAGTCCACTGAGCTGGGTCTGAGAGTGAACAGTCACGGCAGTAATGGCTTAGGATTGCTCAAGGGTAACAGCAAGACATGCTTCACTCAGCTGAGGCTTGGTTTCTTAAAGTCTTAATATCAAAGTAAGCTTACTAGGACACAGCAACCTGGGACTCTCCCTTATAAAACAGGAAAGGGACAGAAAGGTTGTTCTGAAATCATGGTCACTGCCAAAAGAAATACAAATGCAGGCTCGGCGTCTGCAACTAGAGCACCAGCCACATACACTGGAGCTGGCAGGTTCAAATCCAACCTGGGCCACAAAACAACAATGACAACTACAACCAAAAAATAGCCAGATGTGGTGGGCATCTGTAGTCCCACCTACTTGGGAGGCGGAGGCAGGAGACTGGCTTGAGCCTAGGAGTTGGAGGTTACTGCGAGCTGTGACACCACAGCACTCTACCCAGGTTGAGAGCTTGAGACTGTGTCTCAAAAAAATAAATAAAAAAGAAATACAAATGCGATTCTTCCTTTTTAAGCAGCTATTTTTTCAATTCCAGGATCAAAAAGACCATTCCCCTTGTTTTCAGTTTAAAAGTATTTATTAAGTAATTGTCAGAAGTGTGCGCAGTCCCATGGGAGATAAAGAACTGTAAGATAGAAGATAGCTGTTGCTCTTATTTATTAAACCTTCCCTATTTCTCATTTTATGTTCATATTTTGTCTTTTTTTTTTTTTTAAGGATGTTGAAGAATCACAAACCCACATGGGTGAGCCTGTTGGAGATGACTACAAAAAGATGGGGACACTTTTTGGTGAACTGAACAAAAATCTCATCAACATGGGCTTCACACGGATGTATTTTGGAGAACGAATCGTGGAACCAGTAATAGTCATTTTCTTTTGGGTTATGCTGTGGTTCCTTGGCCTGCAAGCTCTTGGGCTAGTTGCTGTTCTTTGTCTTGTCATTATTTACGTACAACAGTAACCGTGGCTGAGTGAGTTGTTGTTTCACATTTGGTCGCCACGTATGTCAATTGGAGAGGTTATATATTTCACTTTGGGACAACCAAAACAGTTTGCCCTGTTTCCAATTGTCTACTGGCCATTTGTAATTAAATTTATATGTGGACATTGTTTAAAACTAAACTCAACTCTTGATTATAACAGGATTAAATATATATTTTGAATATACATTAGCTTATTCAAAACTCATGTTTCACTTACTGTATCTCTGTCCCCTTTAGATACCTTTATCCCCCTGCCAAGTCTTACCTAACACCACCAAAAAGCAAGCAGGAAAAATAACAGAATATAGAATTTAAATCAAGCAATATGGTTCTTGTAAAGAGTTCTACTCAAACATTTTTGAAGAAAAAGGATGAAACAAGTTAAAAATAAGTTTTACTTGGAAAACTGCTCCTCATGTACCCCCACCAAATTATCTGACATTATTTGGGAAATTCTTAGATTTCTGTTGTCCCTGCTCAATCTGAACCAAGATAATTAGCATATTCTACCTTAATATTGTGGTAAAAATCAGTAAAGCTAGCTCATTTCCTAACAGTTGAAAAGAATATATTTATTATTGTCAGGGAAAGTTCTTGAGTTAACTATAACTTTTTTATAATGTAACACTTGGGCCTAGAATTACTTCAGTATATAATTTGAAGTGTTAGACAATTTTGGTGCTAATTACTTTTTGTGAGTTTTTGAAGTCTCATAAGCCTAGTTGACTGCACTCTATGATAATATGCTATATTTTCTTGTATCTGACTTTTTTCCTAGGGAAACATTTTCAGTGTAATTTTTTTCAGAAATTTATAATTTTGTAGTTTTCTATAACAATTCTCAGATTTGAAACGATGTATTTCCTATCTTGGCATAGATTTTTTTTTTTGGCAAAAAGTAATTTATTTATACTTTACTGTTATTTTCAGGAAAAAAAACTGCTTTTCTTTGTTATCTGGAATATTACAGTATAAAATCAAATACTTAAGTTTGGAACTTAACAGCCAACTGTAATAATATTCTTCTAAGGCTAAAGCCAAGTCAGTTACTGGCTAGCCATATTATTAATGTGTCTTAATTCAGCACTTTGAGGTTTTATACTAAAATAAACATTTCTTAAAAGATGCTTTGAGAATGGAAAATGGCTTTAGTGATATGTGGAGTTTGTTAGAGAGCCTAAATCTTTACAATTTTGTCTCAAAGACTGTATAAACAAAGGAGAGGTTAAAATAATTAAGAAATTAAATATGAGCAAGATGGGGTAGTAGGCAATGTTTGGTTTGGGTGGGGCAATAACTAAAGCATGTAGAGTGCTTACTACTCTACTTCCTAAAGTTTTTACCCAATCCTATTTTAAAAATGTGTTCCCTGTATTCTCGGTGTCTTTTCCTTCTGAAGCAGAAAATAATAAAATACTTTAAACTTAGATGTCTAAAACCAGATAATCCTGAATAGAAATACCAGTCAGGGGACACTAAAAAGTGTTGTGCATTTGTATAAATACGGGCGTTTTTAAATTTGACTTTCTAAAAACAAAAGAATTTGTACTATATCTTTGTGTTTTTATTGCATTTGCAATATTTTTATAGTAACTTTTATGAACTTAGCATAAGTGTAAACTGTTCAAAGAGGTGTATTCCTTTGTGCACACTAGAATTGTGTGGTTTTCAGAAGTCACGAGAATTTGTATATCTGTGTAAAATATGGATAGGTATATTCTTTTCTAATGCTACCAAGAATTTTAATTTTCCTTTGGAATGCAACAAAAATATAGTGTACAAATAAGAGCTCTGGTTTCACCAGTGTCTAATGTTGAAAATATTTTAAAAGTAAATATTAATAGTAATTATTTAGTGTACTGTCAATACTATGTATCTGCTCACTGCTGTTAATAGGGTATTATTAAATTATATAGTGAAATAAGATATTTTGCTGGTATTCTTTCTATCTATATTATTGATTGGTTAGTTCAATATACCACCAAATCTTTTGCTTTGATATGGAAGAAAAACAAGTTTGACTGATTTAATAGAAAATATTTTCTTTTGTGATATATATGCAGATTATACTAATAATCCTGAAATGAATTTCTGATAATCTTTTTAGTTTGTGGTATAAGGAATTAAGTTCAAAACAATTCTCAATCATTTTAATCTCATATATAAGCCATTTCTAGAAGCTGTCATTGCTTATAAATAAAGAAATAAAAGTTACAATGCTAAGGTTATTAGATTATATAATGTACATTCATACTGCCAGCCCTCAGTTCAAAAGAAAAGGTCAAGGTCTACAAGTAATCTAACTATAGATGAGTAAATTAATTTTTCCCAAAGTAAAAACTCTGTATTTTTTAGAACTCAGGTCTCTCATACCTTAAGCTGTCATGTACAAGGTATATTACCATTCCTGGCTACGGGTCAGATCATTCTGAGTTCAGTAGTGTGCTGTAGCCAGCTTGCCATGGCTTACAAGAGCCAACAGCATATGTTTTTTTCCGCTTTCATTGACACTAGTAATTTGAAATTGGCTATGGTGGGAATATTTTTCCAAAAAAAAAAAAACTTGTCAAACACTACAAACCAGGGGTCATTTTTCCTGAGGAGCCCATTATTAAACATATCAGCACATCACTGACTAGCCCCCCGATAGACCACATTCCCATTTCGAAACTCCTATGGATAGGAAAGGAAAGGAGAGGAAAGAACAAGTTTTGTGAAATAAAGGAAAGGACAGAGGTAAATGCTCGTCGACCTATCCAAAACTGTTTTGGGATCTTTTTATGTGGGAATTATGGGCCATGGTTCTCTACTGACCAACGTGTATTTATTAATCATGTGGGTTTAATAGGGGTTGTAATTTTTTTTTGTAGAGACAGAGTCTCACTTTATCACCCTCAGTAGAGTGCTGTGGTGTCACAGCTCACAGCAACTTCCAACTCCTGGGCTTAAGCGATTCTCTTGCCTCAGCCTCCCAAGTAGCTGGGACTACAGGCGCCCGACACAACACCTGGCTATTTTTTGGTTGCCTTTCAGCCGGGCCGGGATTGAACCCGCCACCCTCGGTATATGGGGCTGGCATCCTACTCACCGAGCCACAGGCACCGCCCAGGGGGTTATAGTTTTTTATTTACCTTTTTTCTCTTTATTTTTTCTATTGGACTCTGTTTGATATAATCACACGTCTTGATCAGAGAAAATCTCTCTGGATTGTCACTGAGCTGCAAATCCATTAAAGACTATCCAGGTGATCAGGAAAGGAGAAACCATTACGGAACTGATGGAGGGCGAACTACGGTAAAAGGTCTGTTGTGATAAAGAAAATTCAAAATAATCAAAGATAGGTACCACACAATCAAAAGCTGTTTTACTTGTAGATTCAATTGTAACAGTTATTTTACAAAGGTTTATTGATTTCAACTTAATTTGAACATTTTCATTATTTTGTGGCTTTACAAAGTGAAAGAAGAAGAAAAAAAATCAAAGCTTTCATACCTATTAGCGCCTCTAGTAGTAGACTTGGTCAAGAAGAATATAAACTCATACACATTGTGGCTTCAGGGTTGTTAGTGGATTTGGGGTCTTTTGTAACTTCCATTTCTCTTCCCAGAATTTAACTTTTGGTGTAACTTGGGGTTCAGTCCAACAGCCTGTTCGCTCATCACTCCATACATCACCTCGGCAACTCACATGACTTCAGCTACGATTTGCATACTAACAACTCCCCAGTCTGCGTTTGTAATTCAGAGCACCGTATGGAACATAAGATCATGCATTCAATTGCTTGCCCAACATTTGCACTTGGTTATTCCATAGTACCTCAAATTCAGCATGTCCAAAACGGAGCTCAGCATCCTTGCAAATCTTTTCTTCCTGTGCTTCCCATCTCAGCAAATGACACAATCTCATCCCTCACTGCTCTAGCAGGAATTGTAGGTGACACCCATGACTTCTGTCTCTCTTATACTGCCTACGTATATAACCAATTATCAAGTCCTATCTGTTTTATTTCTAAAAATTCTCTAATCTTTCTGTTTCTCTTCATTCCAGGATCACTAATTTAATCCACACTGCCATCATCTCGCCCTTGAATGCTACCTCAAATCCTGATTGGCCTCCCTGCCTTGGTTTTCCGCTTTATGGTTATAGTAATCTTTCTAAAACATGACTGCGAGCTCCTTTTCAGTGACTCTCTGTTGCTCTTATGACAAAGTCCTTACTCCTTAATATGTTGTACAGAGCTCTTCACACAGATTCCTGCAGACCTCATCTCTTTACTGCCACCCTCCATTTCCCAGATTTAGCTATGCTGAACTTCTTTTTTCAGTTCTTTTAAAGAGACATACTTCTTTATTTCCAGAATTTTATATATTTTACCTTTTTTTTTT
>NW_003852524.1:2458075-2480597 GCF_000181295.1 Otolemur garnettii
AATGCCCGGCTATTTTTGGTTGCAGCCGTCATTGTTGTTTGGCAGGCCCGGGCTGGATTTGAACCTGCCACCTTGGGTATACATGGCTGGTGCCTTAGCCACTTGAGCCACAGGCACTGAGCTGACTTTACCTTCTTTTTTAACCCCTTCCCATCAGACTGATCAACACCTACACAGCCTTAAAACCTCGCCTTACACAACATGTACTCCAGAAAAACTTCTCCGACACCTTTAAATTCAGCTTTGGCAGCTCATATGCAGAACCCTGTGCTTCTCCTAAGAGCACTTCTCCTGCTAAATTGCTTCTTTGTCAGCTTCCTCCATTAACAGGCTTCATAGGTCAGAGAATAGGTCTGTCTTATCCATCGTTGTAGTGCTAGTGCCAAATCGAACACCTGGCACATAATAGGTGCTCAAAGTATCTGTCAAGTAAGCCAACTTCATTTGCTCATGTTCTCTCGATAGTCCACTGAAAAGATCTAGAGTTGATTCTACTTCAAAGATCTAGAGTTCTTTGACTCAAAAAATATATGTTTATGCATAGAGTGTATTGATGTATATATTATAATTTATAAAGCTTATTCACTTTTGATAAAAGAATAGTGCTGTTTGTATACATACACACTATTGTTACTACACACTTGCATTTTTTAGGAGAAAATGTATTTTCAGTGTTGTTTGGTTGATTCACTATTTCTTGAAAAAGAAATTGTACAATGCATATGGCCAATGCATATGGCAAAATTTTGGTAATGCTACCAAAATTTCATAATTTTTTAATATTTTTCAATGGACCTTTACTAATTTTAACTTTCAATGAAAAAGTTCTGAAACTGTAATGGAATTCTCAAGTATCTAAGCTTGGTATTTTAGGCTCCAGAATAATTTAATTGCTAGAATGTCCTAGTAACCCAGACTATAACATGTATATAAAATACTTTGTTATTCTTTTTAATAAATAACACTCTTTCGCAATATCTCTTCTGACTCCTGATAGCATGTTCTACTTATCAGTTAATGGTTGCCACATCCAGTTTGGAAACTTTCAAAGCAATGACACATCTAAGAGTGAGTCAAGCTTGTCTTTTTTCCTCATTCCTATTGCTGGAGCACAATGCCAAGACCTGACATGTGTAGGCTTCCCAGGCAAAGAGAAGTAGGAAAACCAAGATCAAGATCAACCTCTGCCTCCAAGCTGTGTTTCTTCCTTCTGTTGTTGCCCTGAGTATTGTGTAAATTAGAATTGTTGAATGGACCCTTCAGAAGCCTGCTAAAGGTCCAGAACATTTACATTCTTATTAAAGTGGAGTTATCTTTTCAGCAAGTTTTTAGCAAGTTTTATCGTTCAACCTTTCATCAACTTATTAGCTGGAAACTTCATCGCCAGTTTTCCAGAGTGCCACAGAATATAGTGACTTGGATCATCAGACCAGGAACCTTTTTGGTTATTGGTCTCCTGTATTACAGTTGGCTAGTTAATGGTATATTTTTTAGCGTGAGTTTTTTTTAATGTAAGAATGAAAAGTCTATATGCAATATAACTATTAATAGCACAGTTACGACAAAGCCTTAAAAAGAATTATTTTTCTTGGAGCAGAGGGATATGTAAAAACTCTATCCGTGTTTGAGAATATGTGCCACCTACTGGATACTCTTCTCTCGTCTGTTATGATTGCTTCTGTTAATATGCTGTTCTGGGGGGTTTTAGATAAGTAATATAACAATAGTCATAATTTTTATTTAAGATGTTTTCTGTTTTAAAGGGCACATGAGCATATATGTAAATGGA
This sequence comes from Otolemur garnettii, assembly GCF_000181295.1. NCBI lineage: Eukaryota > Metazoa > Chordata > Mammalia > Primates > Galagidae > Otolemur > Otolemur garnettii. The sequence continues at coordinate 2,459,865 of NW_003852524.1, forward strand.
AGACATAAATAAAGATTAAGAAGAAACAATTACAAAGGAAAACACGGGAAACACATTCCCTGGCTGTTGGTTTATAAAGATGAAGTTAAATAAATTGGTCGTGCACAACCTATAATGATGACTTTTCATATAAGGTGTAGCATTTCATTAGCTGTTCATTACTGTTAGACCAGTAAGCTTTCAAAAGTTCTTAGTTTGGTTTGCTTTGAATTAAATCTTATATGAATATCATATGTGTGTCTGAGATCATGTGGTATCATGTATGTGATAAAAGAGCAGCTATGATGGATACTGCTGTAAGTCAAGTTCCCAGGGAAGCAGACCCAGAAGAATTTAGTGTGCAGAAAAGGTATTAGGGATTGCTGTGGAATCAGCACCTGTGAGGGAAGTGAGAGGGGCAGGATTGGACAAAGAGAATTAAGCAATACAGTCTCAATAAGGCTTTAGCAACCCTAAGGGGTTCTTTGAAGCATACTGGAAGAAGCATCTCTCTTCAGCCAAAAGCAATCCCTGGAAAGGAAAGGACAGCTGGGCTTGTCCTCAAGCCGCACTCCCAGCAACTGTAAATCTTTCAGCCCTGAAAGGAGAATTTGAGCAGCACAGCACAGCGTCTACTACAGACTCCATTCTTTTCCCACCTCACTCTTCCCGGTACCTGAGTCACTTCCAAAAACCCCACTCTTCTGAGTGCAGTATGGAAATGACTAAACCATCAACTCATTGGTTAAGATGGCTAAAAAAAAAAAAATTAGAGTGGGGGAATCCAGCCTTTAGTTTGCTGTGTTGCTTAGATATTATGAGATTCAGGTCTTCAATTATGATAAAGCTGTATGTAGTTGACTACACAGTCTGTCCAGCATCCAACAATGGTTTGATGGTGCCAGGAATAAGTGAACAAAATGATTAACAGAAAACCCCATTACTAAGAGCTACAAGAAGGAAATTCAAGAAATTTTGTATGTATCAACTGCTTAGACTAACATTTAAGCTAGTAAGTCCCTCGGATGGGGCCTCATCAGACACCAAAAACAAACCCTCATCAAGGTTTAGCAAACCTTCAGTTATGCCTTGGAAGGTGGGGAAGTTTGAGCATAGATGTAGGTAAGTCTTTCTAGGATTCAGATTTGTGATTTTTGGCTCCTTTTCCCAAGTTTCCAAAGCAGTTTTCATCCTCAAACTTTCAGAGAATATTTGAAATAAGATTTTCAATGGCAAAGCAGAAGTCACTTATAAAAAAAACTATATCCTGGGCCCTCCACTTATACCCCAATACACTACTGCAACTGATTTATGACTTAGAGAGTTGGCACTAATCATGAATTTCCTATTTATTTTTAGCACATAGGGTCTCGGCAGCCAGATTTGGTAATTCACTAGGCACTTGAAAAGAACTTTCTCCAGTCTAAGTACAGAATATTCCCCACCCCCCACCCCACCCCCCACACACACAAGAGTAATTTTTAGCTGCTGTTTTTGTCCCTGGAATCTTAGGAGTGAGTGAGATCAAGCAAGACCATGGCCCCAACCCAATTATGTACTAAAACTTTAGTAGTATTTAGGCATGATTTTCCCCTTTAGTTATAGGAAAATATTAGAACAATGTCCAAACAAGCTTTCAGATAAAATGATCCCTTTACATATTACCTGCATTTAAGACTTTGGTCTGTCATTTGCTAACCGTAGAGTGAACAAACCATATTCACACCCTTTTAAACTTCAAGTCGCTCATCTGTAAAGCGTAACTGTTATGGTTGCATGAATTACTGCATATCTTATCATAGTGCTTTGTTTATAGCAAGCTTTCAACAAATGTTAGTCATTTGTTGTTAAATATAAACATTCGCACATGGGAAAGAAAATGGCCTTCTTCCGTACCCATGGAAATTACATGTATCAAAAGCCACAATAAGGTTGGTTATTTTATTGTTGCCAAAAGACAGGTAAATCCAAGAGAATTTTGTCACAATGCTCTGTTCTCAATCACTCATGATTAAAATGTTTATAAATTCTCTTCTTAATTTCAATAATTAGTGCTTCATGAATTTAAAAGACCTAAAAATAAGGAATGAAGAACCCACAGAGTTGATGAGCAGAAATGAATGTGTTCTGTGCAACTGCACCTCTTTAACAAGACACTATTTAACCACCTGCTTGCCACAATGCCATGCATTTTCTGTTGCCCTTTTGCCTTGGTCCACTTAGGTGCAGAATCACATTCAGCAATTCACACAGTTCTGCTTTGGGTCTGAACATTTATAAAATAAAGTCATTTCTGAAAACACTTAGTTCTAAGTTGTACTCGGTATCATAGGCCAAGAGTTTCACAGGACGTTATAGAATCACATACAGTATGTTGTTTTGATTTTGAAGTGACATTTCAAACTAACTTGTTGGTCTATGTTATATTTTCAATACATATTTTAAAATGTTTTATCAAAATGAATATAATTTTACCCAGTATAACCCATACTCTATAGCCCATGCCAGTACTTTCATAAAAAATCCATCCCATGCCAGCACACATTGGGTACATGCTGTATACAAGTAGATAGTATAAGCCAGGAAAGTTGATTAATATGCACATGTGTAGCATTTAAAAGAGTATTACTAATGTGTTCATAAGGCTTTTTAGTGTGAAATCTTACTAAATGAATATTAATATTTTAATTAGTCTTTCTCTGTTTTTAGCAAACCTTCGGTTATATTATTTCATCTGGACTTCTTTTTCATATTTCCTTTTCTTTCAGGTAATTCTTTCTACCTGAAAGTGGAGCTTTTGCAAATCAAATGTTTATGGTAAGCTATAGCATATCTTTAGTGCTCTCAGTGCATTTAAAAACTGATTCGCCCACATTTTCCTTAACCGTCAGTTTACACTTTCAGATGTTTTTATAAGATGTTTAGATAGAGCTGATGTTAGCTAAATACAGCTCTTCAGGTATTTCTCCATTTTTCAAGTTGTAAGACACATCTCCTGAGAACTCTATGCCTGGCTAACCTATCTTTAGAAGCACCTCTGTCATGGAAAAACTGCTTTTCCTGCCCCACCATATTGCTGACACCCAAGTCGATGAGCCAGGTTTTCTTCCACTAACTTGGTTTACAAAAGCCCTAGGCTAAAAAAAGAGACATTATTTTTTCAATGGCAGGAAGACTTAAAAACAAAAAGGCCTGGACTATAATACTTGTTTTAAATTACAGGTGCTTTCTGGCTGATGCTAAGCAATGTTTCATCTCTGCCAAATCAAGTAAGACAAACAACTATGCAACGAAAACAACTTTCTTTACCAGATGTGTCATTTCTCTTCATCAATGACTGTCAGAAATGTTCCTACCAGAAAAAGTGGTATTGGTGAATTCCCCAAGTATATCCACACTTCACAGTTCATAGCTCTTGCTATCTAGTCAAAGAGTGAGATTATTGCCCTACCTGCCCAGCTCTTCTATTTCTCTTGATGTTTACTGCTCTGCTAGTTCTATGTAGGGATCAGTTCCTAGTAGATCTGTGTTTTCAATGCAATCTAATCTTCAGAGGAGACCTAGAAAACAGACTTGAGACACTGATTTGGAAGTTTAATCACAGCAAACTGAAATGAAATTCTGTGAGACACAATCTGCTGCTAATTTTTTTTTTAATACAGAGCAAGAGACATCAGAATAAACTCATATATAGCTTACTATAGATACAAATGAATAAATATAAAACTTTAGTGGAAACTCCATAGTTGACCACCTCCCTACATTGACCACCTCCTCAAGTTGACCTACTTTTCAGAGACTGGACATGCACCACATATACGTATCAGTACAGTAGGCTGAGTTCCCTATGTTGACCACGTTCATATATTAGCCAGTTTGTTACAGTCCCTTGGGTGGTCAGCTTACTGAGGTGTTCCTGTAATAGATATGTATGTATACAAGGGGTTAGTATACACACATCTTTCCAAGCTGACATGGCCTAGAAGCAACAACACCCCACTAGCAACCAACATACTCAGATATTTCTTTTAAATACAATTCTCCAGTAAAAGAAACTAAGGCTCCCTGGAGAAATGGCTATACAGAAACTAGAAAGGGTGCCAAAAAAAATACACACATTTTAAGAAAGGAAAAAACTGTATTAAAATTATAATACATTTTATCATATTTATTATACATATAGTTATAATGTTTGTTATCTTGGGTACACATATTATTTCTTGTATCTCTTGTGCAGATCAAATGTAACTTGAGTACTACAATTTTAATACAGTTTTTTTTCTCTCTTAAAAAGTATATACATTTTTTGGCATCTTCTGTATACAAGATGATCCTGGAAAGTAAAAAAGTGCTAAAATCACAAAAAGAGGAAGACATAAGACTTCCAAAGATCAAAGCTAAACAACTCGAGGGACAAAATGCATAAAGTGTAACTTACTTGTAGCCCAAGGTATTAAAATAAACACCCACTGTTAGATAAACAGAAATAGAAATAAATGATTGCATAAACAAATTAATAAGAGAGAATAGACAAATCTCCTATACAGAAGAATTCTAGGCCAAGCACAGTGACTCTTGTCTATAATCCAAGCACTTGGGAAGATGGCATGTAGCCAAGAGTTCAAGAGCAGTCTGGGCAATAGCATAAGACCCCATCTCTACAAAAAAGTAAAAAATAAAAATTAGCCAAACATGGTGGCATGTGCCTGTAGTCCCAGCTACTAAGGGATGCTTAAGCAAGAGGATGCCTTGAATCCAGGAGTTCAAGGCTGCAGTAAGCTATGATGATGCCACTACACTCCAGCTTGAGTGACAGAGCAAGACTCAGTCTCTGAAAATAAAATAAATTAAAAATTTCATAAAATGTACATAGATATTGCCCCCCCCCCAGAAGGTGAAGCATAACTCCCAAATCCATTAAGTGTGGGCTTTTACTTTTCCAAGAATACAGAAAGGGAGGGAGAGAAGGGAGTAACTTGACATTGGAGAAGCCTGACAAAGCCCACCTCAGTCAAGTCATCAAGCTTAGTAGCATCAGTGATAAGTCATGCTGATAGCATGCTAGGATGTTATCCGAATGCCATTTTACATTTGTGGTCTTCTTCCTCTCAAGAAACCATATCCCCAGGATAATCATGAGAAAAACATCTGACAAACCCAGTTTGAGAATCATTTTAAGAAATATCTGGCCCATACCCTTCAAAACTGTCAAGGTCATGAAACAAGGAAAAGTCAAAAAAATTGTCACAGACCCATGAAGACTAAGGATACATGGTGATTAAATGTAATGTGGTATTGGCCAGGCACGGTGGCTCATGCCTGTAATCCTACCCAGTCAGGTGGATTATTTGAGCTCAGGAATCCAAGATCAATTTGAGCAAAGGGGAGACTCCATTTCTACCAAAAATAGAAAAGCTGAGGTGAGAGGATCGCTTGAGCCCAAGAGTTCAAGGTTGCTGTGAGCTAGGATGACACTATGGCACTCTATCCAGGGAAACAGCGTGAGACTCTCTCTCAAAAAAATAAATAAATGTAATTTTGTATCCTAGACAGGATTCTAGAACAGAAAGATGTTATTTAAAGAAAGGCATTCTAAATGAAAAATGAACTTTAATTAATAATAATGCACTATTATCGGCTTCCTAATTGTGGCGAATGTACCATACTGTGAGTATGAATGTGAATGTTGATATTAGCAACAGGAAAGACTGGATGCTGGATATTCAGGAGCCCTCTGTAAAACCTTCCCAACTTTTCTGTAAGTCTTAATCCCCATGTATTATAAAATGAAAAGCTTATTAGAAAATAATTTCAACAAGTTCCACTTGAACCCTTAGTGACTGCAGTCGCCACATACTATCCCCTTCTCTATAAATGTAATTTGTGTTATTAGACAACATGACTTTCTAATGGCGTCTCTTTTTCACCCTCTTTTTTTTATACATTATTTCACAGCGGCAATATAAAATTCACATTAACTCACTCTCATTTGAAAAAGTATTGATCTGTAACTTTTCATGTGAGCTTGTGATTTCTATTTAATAATTTTTCAGGAAAGGAAAAAAGAATAGGAATCTAAATGTCCTAATATAAAGCCATTGTCTCACACACAAGAGTCTTTGGGTTTGACATATACCTCTAGAGGCTCCTCCTTGACGTAAGGGCCTTAGCCCATCTATGAATCCCAGAAGACTCCTAGGGTATCTCCAAAACACCATGAAGTGTGCAGGCTTCTGGCTGAGCATTTTCGGAGTCTGCTGGCTCAGAGGTCCTGAAGAGCCTCACCATCATCGTGCGTGCTGATCTGCTCAGGACAGACCAGACAGGAACACTGTCTCATTCTCCCGTCAACCCCCAAACAGTCTTGGTCCCGGGACCAGTCTATCCATAACAGAGTTCCTAGGCTGGAAACATCTTAGAAAGTTCTATTAGGGAGGCATCTTAGGTTAACCTCAACATGGCCCTGTGGCCTTAGAGCACCCAAAAGAGGAAGCATGTAGGGATGGTTCCTGCACCTGGCAATGTCCCTGTGCATTCATGCCCAACCATGAGGCATCCTCAGTATATCTGCATATTACTAAGAAGGCTTCCTCAGGGGAACACAACAGGTGCTGGGTATGCAATGGGGGTAAGTCTTTATGAGGCTTGATTCCTGCTTCTGACAGCAACTCCTTTTTCTTCTCATTAAGAGTTCTTCCAGTTTATGAGAATTGAAGAACATTTCTGCCCCAGTATCTCCCATTTACTCTGTATTGGTTTCTGAAAGTCAGCTACTCCAGCCATCCAATAGTGATTGCAAAGAATATCTGAATACGAAGAATACCTTGAATGAGCAACATAACAGGAAAAAGATATGGCACTTGACTCCTCCCTCTAGAAATTTCATTGTGCCTCGGTTTCTCCATTTATAAATGCCAATGTCATCTAGCTCTCAAAGAGGTAAAACAGTATCGGATAATGTTTTAAAAATCTAAACTTTGCTATGATGACACCACTGCACTCTAGCTGGACTATAAAGCAAGACTCTGTCTCAAAAAAAAATCTTAACTTTGATTAAATATGTATGTTTATATTTGTTGTCTATTTTTATTATTTTTATATATTTTTTACTTGTATAAGCATTTTCTAGGAGATACAGTAGGTATCTCTAAGTGGTAGATATTTTTTGCTTCATTTATTTTTCTAGAATGCAGTCCATGTGATAATAAAAGATTATGGTTTTGATTCATGCTAATTTATGCATTGAGTACATTAAATTTCTCTCTCTTCTTCCCATTCCCTGCCTAGCAGAAACTGGTTAATAAAATATAAAAGAGCTGCAAAACTACAGGCTAAGAATGTTAATAAACCGTGTTTCTAGTAATGAATAAAATGCTTCTCAAACTTTTCCACAAGGTGCTGGCCTTCAAGATGGAAATTTCCAAACTATTTTCATTTGCTACATAAAAACTGCATGAGTGATCAGGCCCGATCCCAGACAGGGAAACCTGGTGATGCCTGCATGCCAAAAAAACATCAGAAGGCCCAAATGCTGAACTGTTGTCTTTAATTGTACCTGGTCTAGGGGGGCACAAAATGTTCCAAAGACTACATCACCATTTCTTGTTAGGAAAATGAGATAATGTCACACAAAGTTCCGTCCTAACATGAAAACTATTTGAAGTAAAAATTTCTTATCGCTGCTAATTACTTTGAATCTAATTTTATACAGTTACTTGTTCAACTGTTTGCATACCAGGCATGAGTTATGAAAGTTTATATTCTGGAATCCCTGAAAACATTTTTCAGAAAGTTTCCTACCTCCGCTGCTCTTCCACTACCACCATACCAGAAAGTCAGCAAGGAGAGGAGCAATTCCAACCAAGGCCAAGGCACGTTCCTTCTGAAGCTCTCTTGGACTTCTGCTGGAGCAATCCTGGTTTTTTCCCTCACGTCGGCAATAATGCCTTTTTTAATCTGACTGACCAAATAAACTGAAGAGCCCAACATCTTCTATCTTAAATCTTAGCTCTTCCCTCTGTGATAACTCAGAATGCCTTGCAGTCCTACTCAGTCTTGCTTTGTCACATTCCAGATAGCTTGGGAGTTGGATGTGGGAGCTGAAAGTAAACATGAACTAGTTCTCAAGTGATCTCCTCAAGTCTCAGGGCAATTGTCCATGAGCCCAGCTCCATCCTGCTTCATTTCCTCGTAAGCAAACTTGCATAGAATTTATTTAAATGCTACAGAAGTTAAAAAAAAATTAAAAACAGAATTTTTTAGAAGTTTATATTGCTTTCTACAACATTCTCTCAAGTCAGTGATCCAAGGAAAATTTTTGGGAGGGAGGGGAGGATGACAAGAATTTGGTCAGCAAGTAGAAAGTTAGAAAGAATAAATTCTGTTGTGCTTTTATTACAGTAAGGTGACTGTAGCTGAGAACAATGCATTGTATATTTCAAGATAGCTAGAAGAGATTTCACGTGTTATCACCATAAAGAAATGATAAATGTTTAAACTGGTGGTTATGCTAATTGGCCTGGTGTGAAATATTACACTGTACCCCATGAATATATACAATTATGATGTGTGAATTATAAATAAAATAAAACTCCTCACCTATCTGTTACCCAAACATTTGCACAGGGAGTAGAATCCTTTGGGAAGCTGTTTGTGACTTCATTTGGCATTTGTTTTCTGTACTGAGATTTTTGCTTTGTCTTGTTTCCTTTCATTTTTTGGTTTTCAGGCAATGTTTTGAAGTCCTGCTTTTTCTGTTGAATCAATCATCAAACACATGTAAAATACTGGCTGTCTGCAGGGCAGTGCAGCCACTATATGTTATAAGACATACAGGGTATAAAGCCTGGTCCTTACCATAGGAGTTTATAATCTAGATAAAGAAATCACAAATAAACATTTGAAAATTTTAATAGCAATAGCAAGAGAGAAAAGTTATTAAATCTCGTTCTGTGGGATTTTAAAAAGTAGAATACTATTAGATGTTAAATGATAATAATATTTAAGCATAAATGGTATAGAATTACTAAAGATGGGATGGTTTTAGTGAACATTTTATGTATGTATGTATGTATGTATGTATTTATTTATTTTGAGACAGTCTCACTATGTCACCCTCAGTAGGGTGCCATGACTTCACAGCTCACAGCAACCTCTAACTCTTGGGCATAAGTGATTGTGTTGCCTCAGCCTCCCAAGTAGCTGGGACTACAGGTGCCCACCACTGCACCTGGTTATTTTTTTGTTACAGCTGTCATCGTTGTTTAGCTGGCCACCTGCCTTGGTATGTGTGGCCGGCACCCTAACCTCTGTGCTACAGGCACCAAGCCAATTTTAGTGGACATTTTAATCTACCAGTGAGTATATTGTTTCTTTCTAAAGGAAAATAAAATGCATCCTGATGGTACCACTCCTCCCGAGCCTGCAAAATAGTGATTTCCATCACACGCTGGTTTCCCTGCTTCCTCTCCAACCTGACAGTCCACAGACTCCCTTACCTGCTCCCTTACTTTTCTTGAGAACTTGAGAAAGCATTGGTCACTTTCCCTGCACCTTCCTGGAGCCACAGGACACTCGGTGGATGCCATTCAGGCTGTCTCCACTCTGTCAACAGCACACCCATCCCCACTGTGCCCACCTCCTGTGGCAGGCCTACCTTGGAAGATGGTGCCTCCCCGAGTTCAACACAGGAAGGGGAACACGTCAATCTGGAGGCTTCCATGTCTACTGGGGAGAGGAAGGTTTTACAGCCTTCTGTGGGAGACTTTACAGGAGAGTTCAGAAGCGACAGACCATCTCTTTCCTCCCCCAAGTAAACTGTTGGCTTCCCATGAAGAACATTTACTTCTCCCCCAAGTGCTTCTATGTTCTTCTCTGTTTCCTAAGAAGTGGCAACCCAGTTCCATCCAGAGCCTGTTTCTTCCCTTATTTGCACGGACAGAGCAGCATGGGCCCTAGACTGTCCACAAACAAGCTGAGCCCTTGGAAAGTGGGTGAATTCATGGGGTCTCTCAAATAGAAGTTGCTACTTATGTTCCTTGGAGACTCTGACCTCAGTTTCCTCCTCTACTGTTGAAAATCAGAGTTTGCGCTTCTCCCTTCACACTTCTGGTGTCAAGAACCATTGCTCTCTTGCTCGCCTCCTTTGGACTGGAGGCACAGGGTGCCGGGTGTCTGGATCTGGTTTCTGCGGGAGCTCAGGACTACTCACATCCAGAGAGCCCCATAAATCAGGGTACAGCATGAACACTAGAACGAAACAGACCTGGGCTTAGCTCTTAGCTCCGTTAGCTCCTAATGTCTAACTTTTCCTTGTTCTCCATTATAAGAAAAACTTTGTTGAGATGTTCTAAGGACTAAAGATAATGAGCCTGACTTACTATAAATGCCTCATTGGGCTTGTTATTATTTTCTGAATCCTTCATTTATTTGCTTATATTTATATTACCTCAAGTTGACTACCTTTTTTTTTTTTAGCTCTGTATACCACAGTGGGACTCAGCCTTGACCCTGTATCAGGCAGCCCCAGCGTAAGTCTGTCATGGAAGGAGAGTAAGAGCAGTGCGTTCCACTGGAGAGCCACAGATAGAAGCTATCCCTGGGGCCCTATCATTGTGCTACATGCTACTGAGCCAACAAAGGCAGGTGAAGAAACCCGTTTGTCTTCAGTGTTTCTACGCCAGCCCCACCTTTGATTGCTTCACTTTGGCATTAATCATTGTGTCTCTCCCACGGAGATCTTTCTTTTGCATTCTGTTGAAATTTTTGGACTAAGATCATGGCCTTACACGTTGAAAGGAACATGGGAGACTATCAAGTCTAGCAGTGTCATTTTGAAAATGAGAAAACTATGGTTCAGATTATTAATATCACTTGCCCAGGTGAACCCAGCTTCATGTGCAATAAATCTAGGCCTCCGGGCTCCTGGTCGTGTGTTTGTTTCATGCCTCCCTGGTGCCACCACACTGATGTAAAATCAATTCAATGGTAAATTTTGGGAGTTCATTTCCATTTTTTTAATGTCTTAATATACATGATAAAGATTAAGCATACACGAATGATTCTCTATATGCCTTTTAATTAATAGAATATTGTATCAATAAGACAGACTACAAATATAAAAAGTTTAAAATTACAGTAAGTGCTAAATTATCTGGGGTTTTTTAAATCCAGCAAGTAAACAACTACTAATTTACTCAAGAAATTGTACTTTCTCTGACACCATCACAGATGATCAGATATTATAGGACAAGTAATAAGAAACAATTATAAGGAAAAAATTAATTATGTGGATAAAAGTCCTCTCTTTGTGAAAAGATGAAATAGTTGTGAAAAGAAGAAAGAGATGATGAGAAAGAAAGAGAGAAAGAAAGAGAAGGAAGGAAGGAAGGGAGGGAGGGAAGAAATACTTGCTTATTTTATCTAACTCTGCTTCAGAAAGATTTCACAGGAAGTATCAAGTACAAATTCTAGAAAGGCAAATTTATTACCTTTCAAACAAAAGGACAGAAATATTTCCACTTTTTCTATATATTTGCAGCGCACGTGATAGTAAGAGTGTAATAGTTAAAGCTTGTGCCCCTAGGAAGTGTTAATAGTATTTCACAGTCAGGATAATGATACCCATGCTCCTGCCCAAAAGAAATCTATTATTAGCTAGAGCTCAACAAAAAAAAGTTGCTCTTTCTGCCAAAAGAAACAGACTTTAAAATACTTTCTCCATTCCCTGTAAAGATCCAAAATGGAGTATTCATAGCAAGTTTCAAGAAACGGTGAAAACTTTGCCCAATGGAACTACCACGGACATTTTACCAAGCATATTGTAAAAGGAAACCTCCTGAGGAATACCATTGATAAAAACTGAGTACTCAGTGAATCTGGAAGGATTCCAAAGAGGCTGATAATGCTGCACAATATTAGAAAGGACTAGGATCACTAGAAGTAGAATATTGCAAAAAGAAAAAGAAATTATATTGGACCACAAAAGGGACTGTTGTCTTCAGCTATCCACAGTTTATAATTTTCACCAAAACCTTAAAAAGGAGGAATTTGAAACACACATAATCACACACATCTCAAAGATTATACCAAGTACTGGTAATAGAGATGCTTCTGGGGAGGAAAACTGGGGCACAATGAGAAAGAGAGTCTTACCTTTCATGGTATGTCCTTTTAAACCTTTTAATTTTATTCTATGTGTATGTATAAGCTAGTTGAAAAAATAATTTTAAAATTCAATGCATAAAAAATTTAAAAGGACTCATACTAATGTAAATAATTATCTCTGAAAGATAAGAGACTAGTGGTTTTTCTTTTCTGTTTTGTGTTTTTATAGTTTTCAAATTTTCTAGGATAACTGTGTATTAATCTTAGAACCATAACAATTCATATTTTAAAACTCTCTAAAAATATGGAAAAAGAGTGAATGACTGAACCAAATAAAATCAGTAATATTCATATTCTCACCATACAGTACTAATTGTTGCATATAATTTTACTTAATTCAACAATATAAAAAATTAAATATAGTTCTCACTAAATGGTATTTATTTCATAAGGAGCCCATGTAGGTATTGTTACAGATACTTGAACTAGGTGGTCTCAACCCCTGGATATCTGGCCAGACACCAGGTATCTAAGAAGTACAAAGAGATGAGCAGCACTCCTAACATGCTTCAACATGGCTGATTTCTACATATTATACTCAAGACTAACCTTACAGAAGCAGATCAGCTAACATAAGAGTAATAGAGAAATTATCATTTCATATGCAAAATAACTTTTAAACTTTTATACCCACACCTACTAATATTTGGATTAATAGATAACAGGAGAAGATTTTTAAATGTTTTACAATATTTCTCTAGAGAATATATGTAAATGATCAATAAGTACTTGGAACGATACTCAGCATCATTAGTCATTAGTCAATGAAAACAAAAGTCAGTAGATACTGGTTCATACCCACTTGGATAACTATAATCAGTAACAGATAATACATGTTGTGGTGAACTTGGAACCCTCAGTACATTGATGATGGGAATTTGAAATCATGCGGCTGTTTTGGAAAACAGTTTGACAGATTCTCAAAAAGTAAAAACCTAGGACTTCCATCTCTACATATATGTGCAACAGAAATAAAAATATACCTCTACACAAAACCCTGTACACAAATATTCACAGTAGGATTATTTATCATAGCTGACAGGTGGAAACAACCCAAATGGTCACCAGCTGATGATGAATGGCTAACCAACCTGTGGTATATCTATGTAATGAAGTATTCTATGACTTTATCCACATGACATTTCCAGAGACAGAAAGTAGATTACTGGTTGCCAGGGACTGAGGAAAAAGAGTGAATGACTTAATCAAATAAAATCAGTAATATTCATATTCTCACCATACGGTACTAATTGTTGCATATAATTTTACTTAATTCAACAATATAAAAAATTAAATATAGTTCTCACTAAATGGTATTTACTTCTTAAGGAGCCCATGTAGGGGAGGAGGGAGCCCATGAGGAAAGGGGAAAACGAGGAGTAACTGCTGATGGGTACCAACTTTCTTTGGGGGGTGATGATAATCTTCTGGAATTACATAGTGGTGATGGTTGCAAAATCGCGTACATATACTAAGAACTATTGAATTATGCACTTTAAAGGGGTGAATTTTAGGGCATGTGATTACATCTCAATGATTTTTTAAGATTTTATTATGAGTGGCATGCCTAACATTAGGATATCAACCTGATCAAGTTTAGTGACACATGGGCGTAAGGATTCTATGTCTGATTCTTTGGGAGACCGTGGTGTTATTACTTATTCAATAGCATACTAAAATTCATGCGATGCAGACCTTATTTAAAATCTCTTCAGGCATATGCTAATTCTTAATGTTACTTTGGAATCTATCACTAAAATAAAGGTCACATGATACACAAATAAAACAAATAAAAGCGAATTTCACTGCAATAGCCTAGTGGTTCTGTTACTGTTAGAGTTCTTCACTAAGCCTGAACTACCACACAGTGAAAACTGACACAATATCTAATTAGACTTGTTACAGAAAGTGTTAAGCAGCTTATAAAATATGTCCAAAGTCCCACTTCTAATATCTATCATCACATCTCCTTCTCTCTTTTACATACAGATTATGCAAACCGTATTTTAATTATTATAAACTACATGTAATTATGACTGATTTTAAAATAGGAATTTGTTTTAATATTGTGTCATATAGTAGTTACTAAATTTCTATGTATTGTTCACAGATTTCAATGAAAAAACTCAATTTTCTGGGTTTTTCTCCTGAATTATTTTGTTATGTGTTCGTGTAATACGGTTAAGAAAACACTAAAATCACTGAATAACAGTTCTCAGTGGCCCATTTCCATCTTCTTCCCCTCCACACATAGAGCTTTCATACTTGTAATTAAAATAATTTTTATTTAGCATTTCAATAGCAAATTTCTATGTCAATAAAATGGATTTTCTCTTATAAGTCATAATAATCCTATATTAATTATCTGCTGCCACATGGCATATTATTCCAAATCATAGTGACTTAAAATAAAAACACTTATTGTCTGCAGTTTCTGTGGGTCTGGAATTTAAGAGCAGCCTAGCTGAGTGGCTCTGGCTCAGGAGCTGTCAATGCAGTAGCTGGAGCGACAGTCATCTGATAACTTGACTGAGACCAGAGGATCCACTTCCAGGAGGGCTCACATATATGGCTTTAGGCAGGAGGCCTCAGTTCCTAACCACACACAGATCTGTTTTCATGTATTCTCCCAACTTGTCACCTGGCTTCCTCCAGAGCCAGTGATCTGAGAGAGGAAGAGAGGAAGCAGGGCAGGGGTGCTGGGGGGCCACAATGCCTTCTACAGGATCTCATCTTAGAAGTCATATATCATCACTTCCAAAGTGAGTCCCTAAGTGCAGCCTACTAGGAATGACAAAGAATTTGTCAATTTGTGAACAAATTTTAAAATCTCCACATGCCTTTTTGAGGTCAATTGAGCGGCATGAGTATAATTAATATTTTAAAAATAAAGCTCATGTATGTATCAATTTGGCTCCAAGTTTTACTTAACTATTTTAGAAATTCTATGATTCTGATTCTTTCATTTAAAATTTTTTTCTCAGTTTCCCACATTATTATTCTCTGTAACCAAAAGTCAAGGATTTACAATAAAGCAGTATGTCCGAGATTATTAAATTCTCATCAAATATCCACCTTGCTTATGTACATTTCACAGGCTTCCTTCAGTTAGGTTGGGGCCTCATAACATGTTCTGGCCAACAAAATGTGAGCGGAAGTGAGGAATGTTACACATATGATGAAATAGGTAAGGGCTGAGTTGCCTTTTACTAGCTCTCTTTTCTCCTCCAGTGGCAACATTGAACAGCACACAGTTTAATTGGTGGAGCTTTAAGAAGAAAGAGAATGTCCCAATAGAAAGTGGGACTGTGTTATGCATGAGAAGTAAATGTTTATTATGTTAAGTCACTTAAATGTAAGAATTAAATGTTTTATTCAGCATTTCATAGCAAGGAGTGACCAATACATATTGCCATATTTTAGTTAAATATTTAAAAGCACATTTATCTCATGTCCAAAATAAATGTTATTATCCTTATTGGAAATTAAGATATTTTTGTTCAAAAAATTAATGATAGCAACTAATACTAGAATATTTAAATCCAGTCAGTGGGGCCTCATACTGAATCCCTGGTAGCTATCTATAATCTCAGTGTTGACCAAAAGAAAAGTAGCCTCAAGTACAAAGAAACTTTAAGGAAGAATTGATGCGAACAGTTCAATCTTAACCTATACATTATGAAATATAGTTTAAAATTTTTCATAACTTTATCTTGAAACCACTCTAACAAATAATTCATGGAAGAGAAAAGAAAAATATAGACATTTCCAATTTATTTTTTAAAGAGATAACTACCCAGGCCGGAGTATAGTGACCCCAATCACAGCTCATTGTAGACTCGTAACTCCTGGACTCAAGTGATCCTCATACCTCATTCTCCCAAGTAGCTAACACTACAGTCCCATGCCACACCCATGGGACTATATTTTTTATAGAAATGAGGTGTCGTTATATTGTCCAGGCTGGTCTCAAAACCCTGGCCTCAACTGATCCTCCAACGTCAGCCTCCCAAAGCACTGGATTACAGGTATGAGCCACTGGGTCTGGTTTATAATCCTTAATTTCTGCTCTATCATTCTATAAGCAGTCATGGGAACTGAGCTGAAATTTCCATGTTAAAAAATTTTAAAGCCAAAATTTCAGTCATTTTTCAGTATAATACTATAATTGTAATCTTTTTTTTTTAGAGACAGAGTCTCACTTTGTTGCCTTCAGTAGAGTGCCCTAGCATCACAGTTCACAGCAACCTCCAACTCTTGGGCTTAGAGGATTCTCTTGCCTCACCCTCCCAAATACAGGTGCTTGCCACACACCGGGTTATTTTTTGTTGCAGTTTGGCCAGGGCCAGGTTTTGGGCCATATCCCTACTCACTGAGCCACAGGAGCCACTCAAAATTGGAATATTTTCAAATAGCTTTAATTCTAAGAAGAAGTGTAAAATAAATACCTTTCAGGTGGTATAGTAGAAACAAAATAACAAATACATGTATGTTTCTTATACTATACTTACTTCTTCAGCTTATTAGGGTTCTGTCTTACTTTAGCTTGTTTTGTTGTTTTTTATAAGTTTTCAATTGTCTGACTCATAAATAGATGGGATATAGCATTATATTAATTATAAGAAAGTTATTAAATACATATACACAAAGATCATTGTACATTTTTTCAAGGATATATATTTATGTGTCTAAATAAGTATCAGGAGGGTGTGTTGAGGGCATATTTGACATGCATCTTCTAGTGTCTATAGAGGAAAGGGAATGAGATTAGGAATAGAAGATAAAAAAGGAAATATAATAAAGTAAATTTAGATTTATCCTAAGTATTTCATGGTCTTTGTTGCCTTTGTAAATAATATATTTTAATTTCAATTTCTACCTGTTAATATATAGGGAAATATTGATTTTTGCATGTTGACCTTATATCATGGAATTTTGCTGTATTCACTTAGTAGATTTTTTGTAGATTCATTGAGATTTTCTATATAGTTGACCATGTCACTTGTAAATAAAGACAAGAAATGTCTACTGTCAATCTTGATCTTAGAATCATTCTTTCATTATTAAGTATAAAACAGCTGTAGGTATTTTATAGACTCCCATTGTCTTGTTGAGAAAGTTCCTTTTTGTTCCTAACTTGCTACAAATTTTTATCAAGCAGGTATGTTAAATTTCGTCAAATGCTTTTTACTTTATCTGTTGAAAGGATCGTACTTTTTTTGTTTTTTGATTTTTAGTCTACTAGTATGAGAGATTACAGTCCCTGATTATTAAATGTAACTCCTGGAATAATCCAACATGGTTATGAAGTCTAACAGTGAAGTTCATGAACTTGCCAACATGTGCTCACATCGGCGGCACTGCACAAACAACTGTTCATATCAACATGTGGTAGTGTCTGGATGAGTGGGATTCATTTCTTGGTGTGCCATTGTGAGAATGTCAGAGCAGGAATTAGAGCAACAAACAAACATTAAATTTCTTGCTAAAGTTGGCAAGAGCAGAAATGAAATCTGGGACATGTTAGTCCAAGTTTATGGGGATAATGCCATGAAGAAAATGGCAGTGCACAAATGGATTAAACATTTTTCTGAGGGGAGAGAAAGCGTCACTGATGAAGAGTGGTCAGGGCAGCCACTATGGAGCAGAACTGTTGAAAACATCGGAAAAAGTCATTGAATTATGCATCACTGTCTGTGTGACAGCTTTTAGCCAATAACAAATAACTGCATTGGAACATCCTGCCTACTAAGCTGCTCCGGCTCCCAGTGACAATTTTCTTTATTCAAGGATAAAGGAAATATTGAAAGGAAAACATTTTGATGACATTCATGACATCTAGGGGAATACGACAACAGGTCTGATGGCCATTCCAGAAAGAGTTCCAAAACTGCTTTGAAGGGTGGACTAGGCACTGGCATTGGTGCACAGCTTCCCAAGGGGAGTACTTTGAAGGTGACCATAGTGATAGTCAGCAATGACATACATAGCACTTTTTTTTTTGCAGTTTTTTTGTTTTTTTGTTTTTTTTGGCCGGGGCTGGGTTTAAACCCGCCACCTCCGGCATATGGGGCTGGCACCCTACCCTTTTGAGCCACAGGCACTGCCCCATAGCACTTTTTCCTAGATGAGTTCATGAGCTTAATTGTAAGACTTCATGTGATATTTTATCCTTTTTATATATTACTAGATTTAATTAGGTTATATTTTGCAGAAGATATTTGCAGCTATGTTTATGTGATAATTGTTCTGAAATTGTCTTTTCTTAAAATGTCTTTGTCTCATCTTGGAGTCAGAGTAATGCTGGTTTCATAAAATGAGTTGAGTAATGTTCCTTTCTCTCCTATTGTCCAAGAGTTTAAGTAGATTTGGTATATCTTTTCCTTAAATATTTGGTAGAATTTACAGTGAAACTAACTGAGCCTGGAGTTTTCCTTGTGAGGTTTTTAACTACAAATTTGATTACTTTAGTAGATATCAGACTGGTTGGGTTATCTATTTTTTCTTTTTTCCTTTCTTTCTTTTTTTTGAGACAGAGTTTCACTTTATTGCCCTCGATAGAGTGCTCTGCTGTCATAGATCACAGCAACCTCAAGCTCTTGAGCTTAAGCAAGTCTCTTGCCTCAGCCTCCCGTGTAGCTGGGACTACAGGCACCAGCCACAACACCAAGCCATTTTTTGAGACAGGGTCTCACACTTGCTCAGGCTGGTCTCAAACCTGTGAGCTCAGGCATTCCATCCACCTCAGCCTCCCAGACTGCTAGGATTACAGGCATGAGCCACCACCTGGGCCTATCTATTTCTTCTTGAGTAAATCTTGATAGCTATGTGTTTTGAGGAATTTGCCTATTTTTAAGTGATCAAAATTCTTGGCATAGCATGTTCACAGCATTTACTTATTTTTGTTTAATGTCTATGAGATCAGTAGTGATCCTTACTGACTTTTTTTTCTACTTCTCTGTCATTTCCTGAGACATGAACACTGAAACCCCAATTCTATTTGTGAATTTGTCTACCTCTCCGTTGTAATTTGTGTCTTCTCTTTTTTTTTCTTGATTAGTCTAGCTAGAGGTTTATCAGTTTGATTAACCTTTTCAAGGAACCATCTTTTTCTTTTATTGGTTTTTCTCTATTTTCTATTTCACTGATTTCTGTTATCATTTCCTATCTTCTGCTTTCATTTTTCTTCTTTTCTGGCATCATAAGGTTAAAATGAAGACCATTGATTTTACTTCATTTTTGTTTTTCTTGACATATAATAGTTGTACATATTTGGAGGGTACATGTGGTATTCTGACACCTTTATATAATGTGTCATGATCAAATCAGAGTAATTTCAAATCATCAATTTTAGATTTTTTATTTTGATAAGGGCATTTAATGCAATATATTTTTTCTAACAACTGCTCTCGCTATCATACAAATAATGATATGTTGTGATTTCCTCTTCATTCTACTTAAAATATCCTATAATTTTCCTTGTGAATTCTTTGACCTAGGAGATCCATATTTAGAATTGTGATGTGGCATTTTTAGGATCTTTCTAGCTACATTTATTTCTATTACTGATTCCTAATTTAATTCTTTTGTAGTCAAGAACATACTTGGTATTATTGCAATCATTTTAAATTTGTTGATTTCTACATATAGTTTACCTTGGAAAATATTCCTCTACATTTTAAAAGAATGTATATTTTGCTACTATTGAGTGCGGTCTCCTTTAAATTATGCCACGTTGACGTGTAGGTTTTCTAATCCTTACTGACTTTTGTTCCACTTTTTCTTTCAGTTACTGGGAGAAGGATGTTGAAATCCCCGTATTTGTGGATTTTTCTATTTCTCCTTTCAGTTTGATCAGTTTTTTCTCCACTAGTATTTTCAAATTCTGTTATTAGGTGTGTACACCATTAGGATGGTTATGTCTTTTTGATTCATTGGCCCTTTTATCATTATAAAATGTTTGTCAATGGCAGTATTTCTTGTTCTAAAGTCTTTTTTCTCTGATATTGATATACCCACTCAAGCTTAACTTTAATTGGAAACAAATTCACCGTTTCTCTTTGTGCTATGTTTTTTCTTTTAACTGGCCTATGTCTTCAAATTTAAAGTGAGATTCTTGGAGACAACATATAGTCAGCTCTTCTTTTTACATCCAGTCAGATCATGTCTGCTATCTAACTTGAATATGTGAATCATTTGTATTTAATACAATGATTTAAACCTGAGAAAGGACACACAGAAAGGGACTTCAAGAGGGATGGAAGGAAATCCTGGCTTGCTTAACAAGAAAGTCTAGAGGGTACACGAAAGTGGGTATGAGGTAACGTAGGTAGCCAATGACCAATAGAAAAAGACAATATTCCATGCCCACAGAAAAGGGCAATAAGATCACCTATACAGTTTATCTAACAAGGGTACAAGTGAACTTTCCTAGAATTAGAGTATAAATGTTTTAACACAATAACTAAGTAAATGACACAAAGTCTATGTTAACCAGTTTGATGAAAATAGTTCAAATTGGCTCGGCGCCTATAGCTCAACCGGCTAAGGCGCTGGCCACGTACACCTAAGGTGGCGGGTTCGAATCCC
>NW_003852524.1:2480781-2505113 GCF_000181295.1 Otolemur garnettii
AAAAAAAAAAAAAAGAAAAAAAAAAGGAAAATAGTTCAAATTATATATGAAAACACTACACTGTGCCCCATGTTTGCATTAATATATACAGCTATCGTTTAATAATAATAATAATAAAGGGCAATAATGGCTAGAGGTGCAGAGAGCCCAATGGAAGAGTTGCAACCAATTTTAAACTGCAAAGAAGAGGTATATATGCCTCTCCACTGCCTTTGCATCTTCGACTCTTCATCTCTGCTCCTTCATAAGAGGGACCCACTTCTAATTCTTTTTGGAAATCCTCTAAACTTTCTCTTTTTTTTGGCTGGGGCTGGGTTTGAACCCGCCACCTCCAGCATATGGGGCCGGCGCCCTACCCCTTTGAGCCACAGACACTGCCCTTAAATAAAATTTACCTTTGTTACACAGACTTGTGCAGGTTACTTTTGCTCTCTATGCTGCCTGTGCTGCTCCAGTTTTATTTTCAGTTTTTATTCATTTTTTGCTTTCAATTACCACCATTTCTCAGTTGAACTTTCTAGTTCAGCTAAGTAATCAACCCAGATCAACTGGGTTCGGGGGAACCAGGACCGCTGATCCCCAACAAAACCTCCCACCTTGTGGTTGTTTTCTGTTTCCTCAGCAGCAGACATAACTTCTTACTACTTGATGGGTAGTTTGTGGCTGGATGGAGAGGATTCCCTTTGTTCCAGTTCCATCCTTAGCATTAGGGAGGCTATCTGTGCCTGAGACTTGGGGGTGGGTTTTCTCAGTATTTCTGCTCCACCTTGTTCCAAGAATCAAACTTTAGGAAGTTGTAGACAGGAGACAACTTTCTGGCCCTCCTCCTGCAGCACACTCCTTTTTTGTTACTCAATACAAAGCTCTCGGTGGGGGCAGGGGGTTTCCTGTCCCTCTCTCTGTGGCAGATGGCTTCTGCTTTTACCCTCCTCTTGGCAGCATCTATCGTTACCTGGGTCAGGGGCAGGGTGCTTTCCTCCTCTGCTACAGCAGCAGATGGTTTTTGCTTCTAACTTTCCCACTGAGGCTGTAGAACTTTGACTGAGCCCTGGAATGGAATGATTCTCTGCCTCCCACAGAGGTTTTACAACTTTTGTTTGCATGTGAGAAAAATCCAAAAAAAGAAGACAGATTTTCATGTCTATATGCCATCAAGGGGCACAGTCTCAGTTCTCTTGGCCTGCACCCAACCTTTCTTAAAAACACGGAGTGAAGGATAATGGAAAAGAACTGACAAATGAGTGAGGACTCCCTTCATGCCTAGAGCACCCAAGGATCCTAAACTGTCACACTGGTCAATCCTCGATTTTTAAGAATTTGTTAAAACTTTGCTGTCTTCATCTCCCTTTTATAGCTGCAGCAACTTCTTTCTGTGCTCTGCCAAAAGTCAAGGTGCCATATCTCCTGGGAGGGACTTGTCACCTGTGGAATTTAACTTATCTGTTTTTCTGGCAACCTCAGTTCTGATGGGCTCGATAATGGTTATTGTAGTTTGCATGGCTTATTCTTATTGTTAGAATGGTAGTAACATTATTCTGTGGTGCAAGGTTTGCAGGAAGATGGATGAAACAAGACTGACAAACATATAAATAATTGTTCAATCTGAGCTTTAGGCAGATGGAGAATCATTATACTCTTTTTTCAAATCCTGTATGTGCTTGAAATTTTTCAGAATGAAAAGGTTTTCAACAATTGCCGGAAGATTGGAAACACTTTGAGGATTAGACTTTATAATTCTAAAAATTGCTTTACAATTAATGTTTATTCTAAAATAGACTAGTCTATGACAAACTGTGTTTACAAAGTCAAGGATTTCACCTCTGAAAGCAGAATATGGTGGAAACAATGGTGGGGAATTTACCCTAAGAATTTACTGGCAAGCTATGACTATTGCACTCCCATCCCATGACTTCTGCATTTAGCAATCTTCTTGTTTGCCAATGTTGTTCAGTTCCCTGAGTGTATAGAAGTTAATTTTCTTGACAAATGAACTTTGAGTCATTTTTATTACCAGCAATTGCAAATACTTATATAGATTTCAGTACTGGAAGAAAGGGCCCAATGACAAAGAAATGTTATGAAATGTCTCCAGTGCTTTTATTCAAGGACTTTTTTTGTTGTTGTTGCCCTCAGTAGAGTGCCAGAGTGCTATAGCTCATAGCAACCTCAAACTCTTGGGCTCAAGCAATTCTCTTGCCTCAGCCTCCCGAGTAGCTGGGACTATAGACACCCACCACAATGCCTAGCTATTTTCAGAGATGGGCTCTCACTTTTGCTCAGGCTGGTCTCAAACCTGTGAGCTCAAGCAATTCACCTGCTTTGGGGCCTCCTAGAGTGGGAGGAATACAGGTGTGAGCCAGGGTCCCGGCACTTTAAGGACTTCTTTTATCTCTTCCCACTGGCTTCTTTTCATTTACATATTAATCCCAGGGTTCCTCAATAGCTGATCCATTCCTAGATCTACCTTGTATAAGGTGCACAGCATGTGCCAAGTCCTATGGCAAATACTTTACAGACCTTCCCTTCACACCACACCTCCTCTCTTCCATTTTCACAAGTTCTCTTGACCTCATCTGCTGCTCTGCCCTGTCTCTGAATTCTAATGTCTCTAGGTCTCACCTTTATCCACATTTCCAATAGATTTCTGGACTGTTTCTCATTTATCCCTCCAATTTGACACATCTGAAATGAAAGTATTCTATCTATGCTAGTCCAGCTCCCATCTTATATCATATCAGAAAATATATGCTAAAAAAATCACAGAAAATATTGTAGTATATTTCAAGTCACTTTAAAACACTGGAAAAAATGTACGTACTTCCCAGCCTATCCAGTTTTATAATGTATCATCCCTCACCTCTGTCACTGACCAAGTTAAAGGAAATAAAAACTAGCATCTTTTGACAAAGCAGCAGAAGAATCATCACAAAATTAAGAAAGACCCACTATCAGCTGAAGATATGATAACATAAATCCTAAATGGGGTGAGTTTCCTAGAATTTGGGAGGAAAGAGGTTAATAAAATTCACTGTCTCAGTTCACTTTTAAAATACTGTTGATAGTAGTGGGATGCCCAAATTCCACCAAAAAGGCCATAACTGCTCCTTAATTTTATGAGAGTAAATACAGTGATAACTTTTGGAATTTTTTATTATTGTCTTAATGGTGTCATGCTACAATAACTGAAGAATAATCCTCAATCTGGGGTATAAAATATAAGAACCGAAGAGCAGTGATTTGTTAGTGTTTATCCATTTTATCCACAGCAGAAGGTATTCTCACCAGCCAAATCAAACCTTATGGTCGGACTTACTATGTCCTTCTAAGAAGAAGCTGTCCTAGTTTAATGACAACTGCTCACAGCTTCACTCAGCATTTTGGTTCTTTATACATACCAGGCAACTTTTTGGCTTATCGAGAGGCCTTTCTTATTAGAAACAATTGTGTTTAAAAGTCAACTCCTACTGGGCACAGTGGTGTATGCCTCTGCATGCCTCTCCTCAGCTACACTGAAGGCTGAGGAGAGAGGACTGCGTGAGCCCAGGAGTTCAAGGCTTCACTGAGTGATGATTGTGTCACTGTATTCCAGCCTAGGTGACAGAGACAAACCCTATCTTTAAAATGAGGGGAGAAAAAGTCATCTCCTGGATAACTGATAAATTGAATTCCTATGCTTCTGATGCTTCCGCTTGAACCTTTAGCCAGAGGTGACCCATCTATTTATGACACAGCTCCTCCCTGTGGCTACACAAGCAGAATCTAGTTTCCCAGCACAAGTTACAGTCAGCCTCAGATAGGTAAAATTTTGCTTGGCATGACCTAACAAAGTATTCAAATGTTTATTACAGGCCTGAAATTTTACTCTTCATTCAAAGAATAAATGTATTTGCTCTTGCCTAAAATACTTGAATAGACTTTTTAATAAAAATTATTTTTTATAAAATATAAATTTTTGTATAAAATAATTTAAAATTTATCAATATCTTTTCAAAATACTTGAAAGAACTCAGGGAGGAAAAACAAATCCACCGTTTTGTTATTTTAACACAGCTGTCTTCCCTTCTAGCCAAGTTGTCTTAGGAAAGAGTGACAACAGTTGACACTCAGCAATGCATACATACAGTGGCCAACTTTTTCTGTAAGAAGCAGATAGTCAATGTGTTAGGCTTTGCAGACCTCCTCTCTGATGCAACCGTTCAGCTCTGCTGTTGTAGCATAAAAGCAGCTATAGACAACAAGAAAATGAATGATATGGCTCTGCTCCAATATAACTATTTGTGAATGCTAAAATTTAAATTTCATATAATTTTCATACCATGAACCATTGTTCTTGCTTGGCTTTTTTCCTTTTTGTCAACATTTAAAAATGTAAAAACCAGTCATAGCTTGTGGATCATCCAATAGTGGGCAGTGGGCTGGATTCCAAGGGACCAGAGTTGGCCAGCCCTATTGAAGACCCTCTCTCTAGTTGTGACCTGTGTTCTGAGCTCTACAGCCAAAGCTTTTTCCTGATCATTTGATATGAATATCCCAATAGCATCTCCAACCAAAGCCACCTAAATCCACTCAGAACTTGTCTGAAATTTCCTAGTATACTTGAATAGATTTTTTAATAAAGAGTATTTTTAATGAAATAATTAATTTAGACCCAAACCTTAGAAAGGATCACAGACTGATTCAGTACCTGGGTCAAGTGCTGTCCTGTCTCAAATATGTCTTTACTTCTCAATTGCCACAGCCAGCATCCAAGTTCACAGTTTTATTATCTATCCTACAATGTTGCTTTGGTATTGAAATTGGTTTCCCCTACTCCAAAGTATCTAATACACGGCTGTCAGGATAAGGTTCCTAAAGTATTGCTTAAATTATGTCACTGCACTATTTTAAAACTCTGTGTAACACTATTGCTTACCAAATTTTTTTTTTTTTTTTTTGCCAGGGCCGGGTTTTTTTTTTTTTTTTGGCCAGGGAACCACCACCTCCGGTATATGGGGCCAGCGCCCTACTCCTTGAGCCACAGGCACCGCCCTTGCTTACCAGAATTTAATGTAACTCTTTCAACTGGCAGTCAAGGCCATCCAAAACACTAACCCAAATATCTCCCTAGTCTTAGCTCACCCTAAGCTTTATTTCAGGGATCTTCAAACTTTTTAAACAGGGGGCCAGTTCACTGTTCCTCAGACTGTTAGAGGGTCAGACTGCGGGCCCCAAGATGAGTCAGCTGCTAAGCAAGACAGGCATGGCGGCAAAAACACCCAGTGGGCCACATGTGGCCTGCAGGCTGAAGTTTGAGGATGCCTGCCTTATTTGACCAATGTTGATTGTACCAATTAGGCACTGTGCCGAATACTCCGGTACAGGGATGAGCAGAGAGGACGTGACCTCTGCCTTCATTCAGTTTACAGTGGAGTTGTCAAAAAGGCATTAGTCAAATAGTAACAGAAAAGATATAAGAACAAAGCTAGCATTCTTAATAAGAATCATACGGAGTAATCTTTTCAAAGAATTGAAATAACTTCAAATCTAGAATTTTACATAAAACTAAACTACTATCTTAGTGTGTGAATGCAATAAAGATACTCTCAGGCATAAAGGCCTACATTTATCATATACAGACCCTCCTTGAAAATACATCTAGGACAAGTGCTCCAGCAACAAGAAAAATAGTTCTAAAGGCTTTTAGATCTACAGGATATATGGTTACTGAAACATTGATAGGTTTTATTGTGGTGATATAGGTGTTTGTGTTTGTCAGAACTTATAAAACTATGTGCTTTAAATATGAGTGCTAAAGTATGTCAATTATACCTCAGTAAAGTGTGTAAAACTTTGACTGGAAAAATTTAAAAATATATACTTAGTAACAAAATAAAATAAATGCCTGTGTGGTAAATATATAGGTTAAGAAAAAAATCACATCAATAAATGTAAAACTAAGGTTGTAACTATTACTAGGAAAAAAGATTGGAAAAGAGCCTGGAATGAAAAGTATTTAAGGTAAGGAAGTTAAGGAAACATTTGCTAAAAAAAAACAGAGGCCTAATCCAAGAGCAATAATTGACTAATAATTTCAAAAGCCAACATGGATGTAGTAATGTCATGGGCCAGGTTCTATTTTATGTGTTGTACGTATATTAACCCATTTAGTCCACACAATGTTGCTTTGGGTTGATTCTTCTATTATTCTCATTTTACAGATGAGGAAATTGAAGCACAGAATAATTGTCTTCTCTGAGGTCCCACAGCCAGTAAGTAGCTATACTATCAGTGGAGGAAGGGGACATTGGAAGAGCAACAGGCATGGAGTATACGAGTATGTTTGGTTGCAAGCAACAGAAATTGACTTCAGCGGTGTATATTAGCTTAGATATTAGAAATTTTTCTCTGAAAGGTTTCCCATTGCTGTCTGATAATCAATTTCTCTGTTAATCCATGGGTTTCTCAGAAACAAAGTCCTAAGGAGATTAAGTTCCCACAAAGCAAAAGCATCTTTGATGCCAAAGATGAGTCCAAAGCATGTTAGCCAGCAGCATTGACCACAGAATTGGATAGGGAGCCAGACTGGCCATTTGCTGACCAGAGTGCAAGTACTACTGCCCATTTTGGCCAGGAGAACATTGTGATGGGAGCTAGCTAGCACATTGGGTCCACAGCATACTCGTATACTGGCAGACACTCGTATAAATTCCCATTGGTGTCCCCTGTCCCTGCTTCCCCCAGCACCAGATAATAGACTCAGGCAAGAAACAGGCCAGTCCTTTCCAGGGTCTCTGGGACACCCCATGGCAGCACCTGGAAGCAGGATCTGGAAGGTGGGCAAGGCACAACCAATCAAACAGGATACTGATTACAGGACTGTAATTGGTGCAAGGTCCTGGAACCCTCTTTATGTGCCAGACATTAATTTTTCACTAACAGTTGGATTTTAAAGGAAAGAGGCCACTATCATGAGAGGTTGGGGCATCATCACAGGGCTTGGGGCAGCAGCTGTCTACCAATCAGGGTGAATGTATTTCAATGTCCTAAAAACAGTAAATGCCACGGTGAGTGTTTGACTCCTTAGATAAACAGATATTGCTCTCACTGTTGAATGATATTTAAGCTAGGTATTATTTTCTGTCAGTACTTTGAACATATTACTGCATAATATTCTGATTTTTATTGTTGCTGCTGAGAAGTCTGTAGAGGGCCCATCATCCCTATTACTATATTTCTTCTCTCAAGTTCTCTGTAAGATTTTCTATCTGGGCTCAGCGCCTATGGCTCAAGCAGCTAAGGAGCCAGCCACATACACCTGAGCTGGTGGTTCCAAATCCAGCCTCGGCCCACCAAACAACGATGACAGCTGCAACTAAAAAATAGCCAGTTGTTGTGGTGGGCACCTGTAGCCCTAGCTACTTGGGAGGCGGAAGCAGGAGAATTGCTTGAGCCCAGGAGTTGGAGGTTGCTGTGAGCTATGACACTACGGCACTCTACCCAGGGGGATAGCTTGAGGCTCTGTCTCAAAAACAAAAAAAAGGACAGATTTTCTATCTGATTTAGGTGTGTTTCAGTTTTCATGTGATTTATCTAGATATGGATTTCTTTTTATATATTTTCCTCAGGAATTGCATTTTCAGAATCTGAGGATTCATATCTTGTCAAGAATTGATGATACTTCAACCAGCCTGAGCAAGAGTAAGACTGTGTTTCTAAAAATAGCTGGGCAATGTGGCATGCGCCTGTAGTCCCAGCTACTTGAGAGGGTGTGGCAAAAGGATCATTTGAGCCCAAAGAGTTTGTGGTTGCCCTGAGCTATGCCACCAGGGCACTCTACCAAAGACAACACAGTGAAACTGTCTCAAAAAAAAAAAAAAGAATTAATGATACTTAAGGTGTTATCTCTGACTATTTCCAACTCCCATTCTTTCTTGCTTCCTCTTCTGGAATTCTTCTCTTTCATATTTTTCTTATTATGTACTAATTCCTGGGTAATTTCCTCAAGAATTTTTTTAGCACATAAGTTCTCCCTTTCTTCAATCTTACAAACTTCATTTTCAAGGTAGTACATGCAAATAGTTTAATGTATCAAAAAGGCAACTAATTTAATATTTTGTACTTATTCCTCCAGTTATGACTTTTGTATCATCAAATATCATGCTTTCACTGGTAGTTTTTAATTTTTCAGACTCAGGCTTTATTTCCATTATCTATGGAAATAAACCGTCCCAAAACTTAGTGGCATAAAACAACAGTCTATTATTCCTCATTAGTCTGTCAACTGATAAGGTGGTTCTTTTGCTTCATATGGTACCAGAAAAAATTCTGCACAACTAGAAAGTTTACATCACGTCCCTTACACAGTGGGCAGTTTGTCCTGGCTGCTAGCCGGGAGCTTCAGGCCACATGCTCCCCAGCATGGCAACTAGATCTCAATTATTAGGTACATAAACATTTAGAATTGTTATGTCTTCTTAATTAATGCACCTTCTCATCATAATAAAACATCTCTCTTTATTACTTTGTATTAATATCTAATTTGTTGATACTAGTAAATCATACCAGCTTTATGGTTACAATCAGTGCTTGGGTGGTTCTATCTTCTTCCATCCTTATTTTTAACCTATCTATGTCTTCATATCAAAAGTCAATCCCTTATGAACAATATATAATTGGTGTTTTTTTTAAATCCTGAAAAAAAATTCTTACCTTTTAATTCATTTAAATACACATTTAATACACTTCCATCCAAGGTAATTATTCACATGATTGGTTTAAGTTGACATCTTGCAATTTGTTTTTCAATTGTTCCATCAGTCTTTTTGTCTTCATTTCTTCTTTCTATACTTTGTAGGATTTTTATTTCCTTGATTTTAATATTCTCTGTTACATATCTAATGGGTTTATAGCTATAACTATTTCATTTGGGTGCATGCATGAGAGTGTGTATTTTTGTGTGCATTTCTTTTAGGGATTGCTCTAGGACAGTGGTTCTCAACAAGGGGCAATATTGATTCCCAGGAGGATCAATATTGAAATTTAACAATTTCTGAAGAAAAAAAAAAAAAAAAGACCGTCATAAGATGAAAGTAGCAGCAGTGGGTATCTACTAGGTGGAGGCCAGCATGCTGTTAAGACATCCCACAATGCACAGGGCAGCCCCCATAGCAAAGAATTATCCGGCTCAAAATGTCAATAATGCTGAGATTAAGAAACCTTGCTCTACGAGTTACTCTATGCATTCTTAATTTGCCATAAACTACCGTGAAATTATATTACTTTCCCACTAATAGAAGAATCTTACAACTGTTTATTTCCTCTTTGGGGTTATTATTATATACTTCTATATTTTACAATCCCTACTACACATTGTTGTAATTTTTGCTTTATGCGGTCATTTGTCATTTTTAAAAATTAAAGAAGACGACAGTGGTTTATATTTATCTACATTTCTAGAGCTCCTCAGTAAATCTTGCAAATTTGACTGCCCATCTGGTACCATTTCCCTGCAGTCTCATGAGCTTCCTGTGCCATTTTTTTGGTAGTGAAAATCTGCTGTGTTCCATTCTCTTAGCTTGTGCTTATCAGAAAATGTGCTCATTTTGCTTTCCTTTTTGAAAGACACATTCTCTAGATAGATAATTCTAGGAAACAGAGTTTTTCTTTTCCTTTAAAGGTTTAGCCCGTTAAAGATGTAATTTCTTTTTGGCTTACAGTCTTTCTGAAGATAACATTCTTATTGTTGTCCTCATATAATAGATCTTTGTCTTTTTTCCATATTTTGTTGAGATTTTTCTCTTTTTTTAGTTTTGTTAATTTTGTATTAATATGAGGGTTTAAATGATTAGGTTATAATGTTTGCATTTGTTAGGTAAGGTCCCTGTTGTAGTTGTGTCCCACATCCAGGAGGTATGCCATACACCCTAAAATTGTGCCCATTAGGTGGGAGCACACCAATCCCCTCTCACTTGCCCTCTCCCTCTTCCTGGAGGTGAATTGAGTTTTTCTCTTGTGCGGGTGTGTATAGTTCATCTACTGGCTTCATATTAGTATTGAGTACATTGGATACCTGCTTTTCCATTACTGGGATACTTCACTAAGAAAAATGTGTTTCAACTCCACCCAGGTTAATACAAAAGATATAAAGTCTCCATATTTTTAATGGCAGAATAGTATTCCATTGTATACATATACCACAGGTCCTTAATCCATTCATGTGTTGGACACTTGGACTGTTTCTACATCTTGGCAATTATAAATTGAGCTGCAATAAACAATCTAGTCACAACTAGTGCATATGTCCTTATGATAAAATGATTTTTTTCCTTCTGGGTAGATGCCTAGTAATGGGATTGTGAAATCAAATAGAAGGTCTCTTTTGATTTCTTTGAGGATTCTCCATACATCTTTCCAAAGAAGTGTATTAGCTTGCAGTCCCACCAACCGTGTAAAATTTTTTCTTTCTCTCCACATCCATGCCAACATCTGCAGCACAGCTGTGGCACTTTGTGATGTGGGCTATTCTCACTGGGGTTAGGTGATATCTCAAGGTAGTTTTTGTTTGCATTTTTCTGATGATTAGGGACAATGAACATTTTTTCATATGTTTCTTAGCCATTCTCTCAGAGAAAGTTCTGTTCATGTTTCTTGCCTAGTGATAGATGGGATTTTGTTAATTCAAGTTTTCTATAGATTCTAGTTATTAATCCTTTATCAGATTCATTGTATTTATCCTGTTAAGGGTTAATAGAGATTCTTTTTTGGATCTGTGGCTTGATGTTTTTAATCAAATGTAAATAGTTTTTTGCCACTACTTTAATACTACTACTACTAATAGTAGTATTTATTTTCAAATACTGGTCCCGACCTCTTCTTGAACTTAAGCACAAATATATTGTATCACTTGATATTATCTCACAGATTGCCAACACTTTGATTTTTATTTCCAATCCTTTTCACTTTGGATTAATTTCTATTGAATTGTTTTCAGGTTCACTAACACTTTCTTTTGTACTATGTGATGTGCTATTAAGCTCAAGTGATAACTTTTTTTTTCTGATATTGTACTTGTTAATATTGTTTTTAGTTCTAAAATATGTTAGGATCATTTTATTATTTCTATTTTTCTCCTGAAATATCACACATCTTCCCTTATTATATTTTTGGTTTTTTTTTTTTTTGGTTTTACATATTTATTATAGTTTTATTAAAGTTTTAGTCTCTGGAGTCAAACAGCTAGGGCTCTATTTACGAACTCTGTTTTTCTGCTTATTTCCATGTCCATCTAAAACATTAATTTCCTGATATTGTATATAAAACAACAATCAACACTAACATGTAATCTTGTTTTATTTTGTTTTGATTACGCCCAAAGAACATAAGCTCTTTCCTTGTTTTCTTTAAATCTGAAATTTAGATTTTTTTCTAGATTCATGTTGAACTGAGTCAAGACACACTTTATATATATATATATATATATATATATATATATATCTCTAACTTACCTATAATTAACCTTACTCACAATACATTAACTCTGTGTCTTTGATATTTTCAGTATTTGAACTTGGAAGATGTTGTGGTACAGCTTCAGATATTTCTGGTTTATCTTTGATTCATTCACAGCAGGACCCAGAATCCAAGCACTGGGAGGATGCAGAGGATGTGCATTTTGTTTGTTTTGTAGTCTTTCCTTCACTACTACTTTAATGGCAATAGGATGTGGGTGGAGTACGGGGAAAGAAGAATGCTCAAGATAAGTAATTTTTTTTCAAATCTGGAGCTTGTTCTGATTATCTAATGTTCTATCACACATTATCCCAAATTTAGCAGTTTAAACATCTGAAATGAAGAAATTTAAATTGATGAAAAGGTAATATTTAAAATAAAACATTTTATTATACTCAGGGATTATATGAATCAGGCTAGAGACGACCCAATGACAAGAGGCAGAAATCCTCTGGAGGTGGCTCCAATCACATGACTGCTAATTGATGCTGACTGCTGGCTGGTACCTCAGCTAGGAAATGACCCAGAGCACCTTCACATGACCTCCCCTCACGCCATGGAGTGCGTAGTCCTTCCATTGCAATTAGATTTGCAAAGTCAGTCAAGTGTCCCAAGAGGGCTAGATGGAAGCTTTGCTACCATTTGTGACCTAGCTTCAGAATTAACATATCATTGTTTCTGCCACTGTCACAGACCTGATTCAATGGCGGCATCATGGACTCTACCACTCAATGGAATGTCAATGTCATGTTGCAGAAGAGAATGTAGGAGATAACTGTTAAAGAACCTATTTTGAAAATTCAATCTACTACAGGTTTCTTCCAGATTCAAATCCCTTCTTACATCCTGCAAGCCCACACTGCTGTCTAAATCTTGGCTGGTTTCTCCACATCTCCATCTTTAGCAGGTCAGCTGTCCATTTACCTCTATTTAGGCCAGGCCTCCACTCCCAAGTAGGAAGTTGCTGGAGCTTTCTGAACACCATCACTGCTTCATTTGTCTTTGAAAATCAGCCCATGTAAGCACTTCTTGCTGACTTCATAGAAAAATATTTTACTTTTTTTGGATTTTTTTCTTGTTACCATGTGTATTTTATAATGCAGAAAGACTGTAAAGATCCACGGGCGCCAGCCACGTACACCTAAGGTGGCGGGTTCGAATCCCCAGCCCGGACCCGCCAAACAACAACAATGACGGCTGCAACCAAAAAATAGCCGGGCGTTGTGGCGGGCGCCTGTGGTCCCAGCTACTTGGGAGGCGGAGGCAGGAGACTCGCTTGAGCCCAGGAGTTGGAGGTTGCTGTGAGCTGTAATGTCACGGTACTCTACCCAGGGGGACAGCTTGAGGCTCTGTCTCAAAAAAAAAAAAAAAAAAAAAAAGATCCTTATAGTGTTCGTCTGATTGCTTTGCTATATTTATTCTATAAAAGTTATGGGTTTTTTAACCTCCTTCATGTCACAGCGTTTTGTTTGCAATATGTGATTGAAAGTTCATTTTAAGTGGGACTTTGTATGTATGGGAATCCTGTGCAACCTAGAGGGAACATATGTCCTCCTAAAGTGACTTTGTTTTTGCTTTCTAAGAAATCTCAAGGACATCACTCTTCCCAAATCACTTTTTATGTTACTTTTTTGACCTGGGACTCCAAGACCCTGAGGTAATATAAATTCCAACTCCTTAACTAGAAAGAAGACCAGACCAGCCCTTTCCCCCAACCTTAATCATATCAATGTTAACACATTTCTTTTCTATCTCCCAAGATACTGGGTGGCTTCTCCCACCCACAAACCTCAATCATTTCCTTAAGGCTGAGTGAAATCTCCTAAGGGTTCTGGCTTTACACAGGTTCTCAGTCTCAACGCCTCCCTTGTGGGTCTAAGGCTTTGTCTTTTATCCCCAGGTGGATGGATATTAAAAATTATGCCAGTTATTTATTATCCAACCATCTTTGCCCTGACTTTTGATTCTAGAACTGGACTCTATAGACCTTTCTTTTTCACTGGCTGGTTCTATGTTAGGATCTTCCAATAGAGGGTGCTGCAGGGACACGGTAGGGGTGGAAGAAGTGGCAATTTTTTCTCTACTGTTCTGTTCATACAGTAGTGGGAGTCCTGGCAGTGTTCACCTCTGTGGCCACAGTATTCCTGCTTCAGTGGTGAGTGCCCCCCTTGCCCACACAGGTGGGTTCACAGGTAGGCATCTTCCATTACACTGCTCCCTTACCATAGCGGCATGCAGCATGTTTCTAAGACATCCATACATCTCAGAAACTTGAATGCCTTACATGGTCTTCCTCTGAACTTTAAAATTCCTTCCTTGTTCACTTTTTCCCAGTTCTAGGTGAAGTAGTTGTTGCTTGCCATGCTTACATCTGTTTTACCGTAGCATTTCCTCCCAGCACTAACCGCCACTGGCCTACTTCATGGTTCCTTATGTTAAATTTTTCCTGTCCAAATTATGTTTCCTGACTAGGCAAGAGAGATCAGAAGCAAACTCTGCCCAGAAGGATGCTATGTCAATCATATAACTGTTCCTATTTATCCCTCCCTTTGTGAAATATAAATGTTGAGTAAACAAAGAAGGAAGCAAGCCACTTGGTGTGCATTGTGATCAGTGATACCAATTGGTCACAAAAGCCAGACCAAAATGAGTTGCTGATGATTGAGCTAGTAGTTAAGTAACCCTGTATCTATAAGCATATGTTTTGGGAGCTGCCTTCTTGGAAAATCACTCAAAAAGTCCTTGAATTATTCAGTTATGCAAAAGTGAAGAGCATCATGAGAAATAAAGGCACTTGAGAGCAGTGATTTTAAAGAGCTAAATACTCTGTGTGGTAATGCAAAAGTTATTTATATTATAGGAAATGCTAGTTCTCTTTTTGGAGACACATTTGTTTTGTAAATATGAACTTATGTTGTGTTATACCTGCAAGTGTTATTTATTTGCTTAACCAAATGTTTAAAAATATATAAAGCTATGTTAAGTCTCTTGATGTTAAATTTTGGTGAAAAAGCACACATGATAAATTCCAATAACCTCTTAGATTATCTTGGCAATTTATCTAATACATTTCTATCGAGATTTTTTTCACACATTATTCAGCCAGCATTTTTCCACGTTAATTTTTTCAAAAATTATTTCTGATGGCTACACAAAGTTACCAGAATAACCAGCAAATTTAGCCATCCTTCCATTCTTGAGCTTTCAGTTTGTTTCTGACTCTTCTTAAGTATTTCCAAAAGATTTTTCAGAATGGATTTCACTACTCAGAGCAGTTTCAGAGAGTATCATTTCACTGTACCCTTGAAAAGACTGAACATTACATTGTAAATTTTTGTTAACTTGACAAGTGAACAGTGAGTTCTGCTTGCATTTCAATTTGTATTATTTTGCTTAGTAAAGTCAATTTAAAAAATTATTTTTTAAATGATTTATTTTTAATAAAGGGTTATAAGGATGTCCTATCAGGTCTATAGTTGTATTTTTCAATCAAATTTTCCATTTTGAGACAGTTGTGGTGTCACATGCAGTAAAAAATAATGTAGAGAGATCATGATACCTACCCTTAACCTAGTTTCTCCCAGTTCTTGCAAAACTACAGTGCAATATGACAACCAGAATATTGACATTAAGATATCCAAGATGCAGGATTTCCAACACAAGGATTCACTTTCCCCTTCCATAACCCCTAGCAACCACTTATTCTGTGGTCCATTTCAATAAATTTTGACATTTCTACAATGTTATATATATAGAACTATAAAACCGGAAAGCTTTTAAGACTGGCTTTTTCACTCAGCATAATTTCCTGCAGATTCATTCAAGGCGTGTTCATTAACAAGTGTGTTCCTTTCTGTTGCTGGATGGTATTCTGAGGGATGAATATTCCAGTTTCTTTAAACATTTGCAGTTGCATTTTTAAGATTATTTCATTAAAATATTTGCCTAATTTCAGAAGTTGGAAGTGAGAAAGAAAATACAAGTTATTCCACATTCAATGAAAGGAGACCGCTGAGCCAAATATTATCCTATGCACTGGAATACTAAAACAATTAAGATCCAAATAATATCGAAATTAGTTTAGCAGCAGTGCTAAGATTGAAATCCATGTAAGCCTGGATTTCAACAGGTAAGAAAATGAGTAGTTCAAAGGACATATTATCATTATTAACAATTTTCTAAAATGTAACAATTCCACTAGGCTTAATTTAAAACAGGCTAAAAATTGACGTGGCTGGTTAGTCCACAAGAGCATCCTCATATCCACTGGACTGGGTATTGGCTAAACTATCCCTTATGTCCGATTTTTAAGGCCAACTGTTGACAAAAACTGAGTTTTTAAAGTAGCATTGAGGAGGGGGCTATAAACCAGAACACGTCAGAGCAGCTTTCTCTTCTTATGTGTAAGAAACAGTCCTGGGCTGCACGCTTGGATTAGCAAGATAGGTGCCCATGAAAAACCCCAGCTCTCTCGCCGATTTCCTATAGACCCCAACTTCTCGAATCTAAATTATTTGAAGATTTGATTTTAAGAAAAGCAAATTAGGCCAGTAGTGCACCATTAAGTTTCTCTACGATGTTGACAGTATGAATACGGAAACGCAAACTAGAGATTTAAAAAAAAAAAATTCTTGGTGAGTTTCAACGTGACTTTAATCTGCTCCCCTGATTCTCTTTCCCACTCACGGTGTAATATTAACAAAAACCAACAAGCACACGCTGCACAGAGAAATGCCCCTTCACACTTTTCAAGACCTCCCGGGGCTCTAGGTTAGCCGCTCGCAAACTTTTGGTACAAGGTTCGGAAGCTAAGCCTTAGCCTTGAGACACCACGTGCGCTGGGAACCAAGAGGCTCGAAACTGCAACCAAAGGAGGAAATTTTCTATTCGGGTCAAGGTACAACCACCGAACTTCCACGGCCAGGAACCGAGCTGCCTCCGCTACTGAGGTTACTGTACCAGCGCTTGCGGAAGTGACGTAAGGACAAGTCACCGGAGGAGGCGGGGCCGCCGCCAAAGCGCGCCCAATGGGGGCCCGGGACGGGCCGGGGGTGTGGCGGCGTCGGCCGCGAGGCGCGGGCCTGGGCGCGCTGGAAGGCGGGGCCGGTGCTTACGACTCGCGGGGACTGGCCTCCTTCGGCAGCTGGAGGCGGTCACTCGTGCTGGGCTGTGGGTTGAGGCAAGAGGGGCCATGCGGACAGCGAGGAAGTCCACAGCGTGCAGTCCGGCGCTCCTCCCTCGCGCGGAGGCGGCTCAGCTCCCGCTGGACTAACCGCTGCCTTTGTTCCGAGCGCCTCATCCCTCCCGTCGCCACAGCCCCTCACGCCGCCGCTCTGCGGCCGGCCCGCCTCCGGTCCCCGAATCCTGCTTGGGCTCGTGCCGCGCGGATGCGGCCGCCGAGCCTGGGTTTGGGCTTTGAGCGGGAGAAGGAGCGACGGCGCCTGGAGGGCATGCGATGGGGAACTGCTGCTGGACGCAGTGCTTTGGGCTGCTCCGCAAGGAAGCGGGGAGGCTGCAACGTGTAGGAGGCGGCGGAGGGTAAGCCTGCTGGGGGAGAGGCCCGGACCTGGGGGCTCCTTCTGTTTGGATTCGGACTGGGACCCCGTTTTACTGTCCCCCAGAGACTCCGGGTGGAGGCCGAGAGAGATCCCAGCTACACTCCAGGCTGGTCCAGGTCGGGGCGGGGGGCCGGGTCTCAAGGCCTCCTCCGGAAAGAGGTAGAGGAGAGGGCGGGGCGTCCCTCCTGTCACCCTCAGCAAGAGTCCTGCCAGGCGCCCTGTCATGAGAGGAAGGAGTCACAGGAGACATCACGAGAAAGTATGGGGCACCCTCGCGCTAGTGGGCAGCAGGACGGGCTCCACAGCAACCTGGACACACCCTAGGTTGAGCCTGAGTTTAATGCTAAAGCTGGTATCTTTGTATTTGACCCTGACAGACCAGACTAAGCTCTAAACTTGATGCCACAGATGGATTTTAAGTGGAAGTCATTTGGGTGCTGGAGTAAAATAAGGTTCCAGACACTGATGAACTCTTTGTTAGGTACAAGGACTTGCCAAATTTCTGGGTTTCCGGGGGACCATTCAGATTCTTGGTGCTAGTTATGTTCTTTCATAACAAGAAAGGCGGAGTGTAGGTTTTTCATATTAATTTTTTTGGAATTTCGAGTGGAATGCCATGTCTTCATTGTTCCCCACACACCATGTAATACGGGGTAAATCGCAGTCCCGAACTTCACTTCTTTTGAGTAAAAGTGGAATATGCTTGGGTTTTCTATCCACATCATCCGCGGAATAGTAGAATTTTAAAATTCCATTTTTGTGTTTTTTTCATTTCATGGGATATTGAAAAAATTAGATTCCTTGGGGTTGGCTCCGTTGTTACTATTAAATATCCTCCAGGAATTCAAACCTAGAATCGAAAATCTGAGTTAAGCCACGTTTTGTAAAGAATTATTTAGATTATTTTGCTCTTTCTGAGCTTCCTAAATTTTCAGGATCTCTTCCATTTAACCAACTTTATTAGGTCATGAGGTGTCCAGCATAAACAGACAAGAACCAAATGATGTATAATTTCACATTTTTGGTAACAGATCTTGATTCTCTGACATCTTAGGCATTGGGTCACTCCTCTTTGATACAAAGTAGCTAAGGTTTTATACTAAGTATGCCTATAATGGAAGAGTAAGGATTTTCCAGGTTTTCTGCTTAGTTTAATATTTTGGTTTCACTGGTTTCTGGGCACTTATCTTTCAGGGGGAACATAACAGTCTTGTCGCTAGATGATATACACTTCTAATTGGGTGTTAATGCAACCGTATAGTCAAGTTGCTTAAATAACCTTGCCTAAGAATTAGATGACACACAATCTTTGGCTGTATCATAATTTGTATTAAATTCTAACACAAATTATATTAAATTTTAACTTTACAAAAGTGTCTTACATTCTAAATGATTAAGGAAAAAAACTAACTCATGTGTGGTATCTGTGGGAGTTTTGGCTTTTTTCATGTAATTTTACAACCTAATTATGTTTTCTTTAGAGTGTAGCATTAAAATTGTAGATTCTACTCCCTGAGCACATGAGCTTGGCAGCATAGGGAAGTGGCAGGAGGACATCAGTGCATCACTGTAAGTGTTAATTGTCTGTAGAGATGCCATTAAAACATAATGCAAGTTGGATATCTCTTATCTGAATGTTTAGGACGAGGAATGTTTGATTTCGGATTTTTAAAAATGGTTGAATATTTTCATTATACACTGATTCAATATGTAAACATCTAAAATCCAAAATTTTTCAGTTAGGATTTCCTTTGAACATCATCTTGGCACTCAAAAAGGATTTTGGAGCATTTCAGATTTTGGATATTTTGGGTTATGTAGTTGGATCTATACTCTGTGGCAGAACTCCTCGAACAAGTCCTGTTGAGACAGGGAGAGTCTGTGGACTGTGTACATAATAATGGTGATAATGATCTTCTTATCCTTTTAATCCATAAACAGGTTTTGACAGTTCCATTACTTAAATCTTCTGACTAACTTATTGTTTAGCATTGATTCTGATAGTGTGTTAGCAGTTTTCAGTAAGTAGGGACAGGTCATATAGAGACGGTTGGATATAGTTACTTACATAATAGAGTTTAATTTTGCCTCATAGTTATTTTTTTCATCACGTGGTTGTCTTGATATTCCTTCAAGCATATGTCTGGATAGTTAACCAGTAGTTCTTCTAAGGGTGACAATATTTAAGAGCAATCACAACAACTTGGTTGGACCTTAAATTTTATGGTAGTGACCACAGTTAGAAGAAAAGGTCATCCTTGACTTTTTTAAGCCTGATTTAAGTTGATCTTCACAGAAGAGCTTTATTATATAAGGCCTGATTTCTTAAACTTGCAGATTTCCCAGGGGTATTTCAAAATCAGATCACTCACTTTATACTATTTAATCTCAAAACTAGAATTATCAGTTTTTTAATTTATATTCTACAATATCTGTTTGACCAGTCAAGATATTGATATCAGTGTTGACATATGTTATTTCTTGATTAAAGCAGAGAAAATTAAGGAATAAAATTTTCACATCTTAATGGGTTTGACTTCTTCACTAAGGAGTTTTGCCTGCCAATCAGTACAGTCTGCAGGGCTTCATCTACTGGTCAGCTTTATTGTTTGTCTTGTGAATTTTTTGTATAGAGTTTTATTGCATCCCTTTCTTAGTATTTTTATTTCTTAGACTGAAGACCTAATTAAGTTTTGTTGTGTTGTATTTTTAATTTCGATCTTCATATTACTATATAATTGCAGTAATTGTGGTTCCAGTTAGTAAGGTGTACTAATTTTTTATATAAAGGTATGGCCATGTTTTATATCCTTATTGGTATTTAACCGAAGTTGGCTTTTGGCTCCAGGAGCAAAGTACCTTTCAGGCAATAGTTTACAATGATTTGCTTTTTCTTTCCTAGTAAAGTGATTTTAATAATAGCTGCCAGCATTCAGTTACTTCCTATGTACCAAGCCTGTTTTAAATACTTTACATTATCTTATTTATTCCTCCCCACAATCCTGTGAGGAAGATGTGCACTACTACATATTATTATACATTATAGGTTGAAACCTGAAGCTTAGAAAGCTTTACTTGCCCATGATAGCAGAACTGGGATTGCAGCCCAAGTCCCTCTGAATTCAGAGCTCTTATTCCTAACCACTGGTGTCATGGCTCTGTATTGTGTAGGTAAACATTTGGCTGCTATCTCTCTCAGTGCATTATCTTGTATTTTGTCACTAGATGATCTTTTGAATATATCTCAACAACTTCACACTTTATTCTGTGTAATAAGCTATTCTTTATTTCCTTTCTTCCTTTTTTTTTTTTAATTACCCCCAATGTACACACATCTATTCTCCTTTTCTTGAAACTATGCACCTGACCTCTGCAGCATCAATTTTTGACTTCCTGTTTCTTTTCTGGCTGTTTTTAATCCATCTGCCTTTAAATGTGGAGTTTTCCCCAGTATTTCCTCATTTTTATTTAATTCCCTTCACATGCATACCTACTTCTGAAGAAATTTCATCCATTCTTATAATTTCAACACCACTTCCAAAATTTAATTTTTTCTTGGTTGTCTACTGAAGACACATCCTTACATTTATTCAGTTTAATCTCTATGTACTCTATTCACTATCTCCTTATACATACTGAACCTATTTCCTTCTATACTTCTGCTTTAAATGTTGCCTTTCAAATTGCTTAATCAGCAGCTCCCAGGGTGCTGTCCCTATTGGATTTTTCATGGTTCAGCCCATCCTATCTTACCATTCCTCTCTTTTTTTTTTTTTTTTGACACAGAGTCTCACTTTGTCTCCCTTGATAGAGTATGGTCCCTTCACAGCTCACAGCAACCTCGAACTCTTAGGCTTTTGTAAAGTGCGGTGCCATCACAACTCACAGCAACCTCAAACTCTTAGGCTTTAGAAATTCTCTTGCCTGAGCCTCCCAAGTAGCTGGGACCACAGGCACCCACCACAGTGTCTTGCTCTGGCTCAAGCTGGTCTCTAACCTGTGAGCTCAGGCAATCCACCCACCTGGGCCTCCCAGAATGCTAGGATTATAGGCATGAGCCCCCACAACTGGCCACCATTCCCTTTCTTAACAACTTCCATCTGCTTCTTGTTTCCTACAGCTAAATTTCATGATCTTTTTTTCTTTTTTGGCAGCATGTTGAATTATATGGCATTCAAATGTGCAACATAATGTCCATTTATATACTCAGGATTATATACAATTCTATATTTGGTATCTATTAATATCATTATTCATTCAGAAAAATTCATGTGAGAATACAAATCAGGGAGTAAACATTAAAAGATTAACTTAGAGGCTATTTTAATTTCAAAAATTTTACTCATAAATCTTAGTATTTTACTTT
This sequence comes from Otolemur garnettii, assembly GCF_000181295.1. Classification (NCBI taxonomy): domain Eukaryota; kingdom Metazoa; phylum Chordata; class Mammalia; order Primates; family Galagidae; genus Otolemur; species Otolemur garnettii. The sequence continues at coordinate 2,502,193 of NW_003852524.1, forward strand.
TTTGATAAATTATTATCCTCCAATAGACAAAATTAGGTTTGTCTTAGTCCATGGCTGAGTAATTTATAAAGAAAGTTTTATTTGGCTTATGTACACTAATGAACTCAGTCTTCTCAATCTGAGCTCTGAACTATCTAATTGCCTACTGGATAGCCCCACTTCCTCTTGGTTATCAAACTAACCTTATATTCATTTTGTAAAGTGAAATTTATCTTTCTTTCCTTCTCATAGCCCCAACTATTCCACCACTTTGTGCCCTACCTTATGACTGGTAAAACTATGAATACAGTTACCTAAGCTGTGAATCTAAGAATTATGTTAAATTCCTCTTTCTCTGTCCGTCTTCAAACCTGGGTTGTCAAGTCCTACTGGATTATACCTTCTGAAAAGCACCTGCACATTAGACCTTTCTTACATTCATATCCTCACTGCCTTCATTCAGACACTTATTCTATTGTGTAGTTTTATTCTCTTAATAACCCTTTTGAGTTTGTCTTTCTAATCTGAAAATCAAAAAGCAAGCAACACAGAAACAAAAGCTTACTTAGACTCCTACATTCTTTTTGGTTATGACCCTGACTCCCATGTCTCCCTCTAGCTTTTGCTCTATCTCTAATAGTCTCCCTTTAACAACTTTCTTAAGGATTGTCTTGTCTGATTTTGATACGTGCATTTTCTCACTTCTCACTCAGTCTTCAAAATAATCTAACACTTACCTTCCTCGCAGCTGCGTCTCTTGAATCTCTCTACTCCTGATGGATGTTCATCTTCTTGGTCATTAGATATTAGAGTCTTCACAACTTATTAGATTCTTCTCTCACTGTATTCTCCTTAAGGAATGGCCCATATATAGCTGCTAACCTAGCACTTGTCTTTCACACTATTCCACATCATCCTACATTTCCAGTTTGTCAGGTCCCTTAACACCCTGCGCCCAACAGGTGTGGCATAATTAGAAGTACAAGCTTGCAAGAGGCAGGCTAACCTAAGTGCAGGGTAGCCCTGAGCAACCTCCACAGTGGCTATTTATTGAGACTGTAACAAACCGGTGAGGGGAGTCTTGGATAATGACCGGTACTTAGGGATTGCCATGGCTTGGGCTCTCTCTCCATGACTAACACCTGCAGATGACTTGCCCAAGGGTCTGCCCCCAAACTGCAAATCATCTCTCTCAAAGGCCGTCCTACACCAGTTCATCTCCAAAAACAGATGACTTTTTTTTTTACCTTTTAAACAGCCTTTCAGTTCACTGATTTCTTTCCCTGATGCTGTCTCCCTCCAGGCTGTCATGGTTTGTTGTTTAGATTTACAGTATCCTATGTAAAAATAGCACTTTTCCTCACTCACCATTGTGACACTCCTTTATTTTCCTTCATAGCACTTAACCACTCCTTGACTTTATAGATGGTTTGTCTGTTTCCCCCTTACTAATGTATACATTTTGTGCAGTTACAGACATTCTTTTATTTATTCCTATACCTCTAATACTTCAGTAGTGCTTGCCACATAGTAGGCACTTAATAAGTGTTTGTTGACTGAGTGTATAGACCATCAAGTGGGTCTACCCACATATTTTGCTGACTTTTTTCAGTTTATCCTGCATTTTACAGTCAAATGATCTTAAATGCAAATCTGATACTCTGGTTTCTCTTCGAAATGGATAGATCTTTTGCCTTTTAAATGCAAACCTGTGACACAAATGCAGCCTAAAATGGCTGTTCATACTTTTAGGATAAAGACAGAAATCTGTAATGTAGTTTTTAATGCCTTTGTTAACTATTCCTTTCCTACCTTTTTTCCCCTCATCTGTGTCACAATCTTCCTGGAATCTATTTCTTTCCTTTTAACTTAGATAACTCCTACTTATTCATCTTTTAGATGCTAGCTTAAGAATTATTTCCCACAGAAATCTTCCCAAGCCATCTCTTACTCTCCAGGGGATAAGTCCTCACATCATCATAAAACCAACTTCTTTTCCCCTATGCAATTCCTTATGTTATAATTATACCTGAAATAGTGTGATTATTTGCTTAATGTCTATCTGCTGCTCTCAATGTAAAGGAATGAGTCCTTGCATATTTTTGTTTACCTTTAAATACCCAATTCCCAGTTAAGTGTCTGTTGCACGCTAGTTGTTGGTAAATACACGTTGACAGAATTAATGAATATATCTTCTTCTTTTCACTCCTCCTTACCTTTGGTACCTGCCGCTTCCTGAAACATCTTTTCACCTGCTAGGGGGACTGGCTAATTTCTCCTTCTCGTGTTTTGTTTTGTTGTTTGTTTGTTTTTGAGACAGGATTTCACTGAGTGCTATGACCTCAGCCTAGCTCACTGCAACCTCAAACTCCTGAGTTCAAGCAGTCCTCCTCCCTCAGCCTCCCAAGTAGGTGAAACTATAAGTGTGTGCCACCATGCCTGGCTAATTTTTCTATTTTTTGTAGAGACAGATCTTGCTCTTGTTCAGGTTGGACTCCAACTCATGGCCTCAAGCAGTCCTTCTGCTTGGGCCTCCCAAAGTACTAGGATTACAAGTGGGAGCCATGGTACCTACCCCTTGGGCTAATTTTTGATGCCTCTCCTCTGATAATTCTCTTTCTCAAAGCATGGTAGTTGTTAAAGTTTGCTGTATGTCTACCTTGTTAGACTGTAAGCCTTTTGGGCACATGAGTCAATTTTTATTCAAAATAAAATACTTTATATACATAGCTATTCCTGCCATTCAGTAATCTAGGGAAATAATTAGAAGACTGAATGTCAGAGATGCATAAGTGGCAACAGTTTCCAAAAGAAGAAGATAGTCAGCAATTTCAGTCTGTACACAGATTGCAGATGATGAGTGAAAAAGAAATTAAAACCTTTAAGGTCCCTTCTAATTATTAGTTTCTTCTAAATCAGGCTTTTCTTCAGAGGGACTGACT
>NW_003852524.1:2505567-2507629 GCF_000181295.1 Otolemur garnettii
ACTGTGCCCCTCCACTTTGGAAAGGGAAGTCTGCTTTACTTAGTTTACCAATTCAAGTGCTAATCTGTTCCATAACACCCTTGCAGATGCACACAGGTGCAATGTTTTACCATATATCTGGGGATCTGGTGACCCAGGCAAGTAGGTACATAAAAATTAACCATCACACCACCTATCCCAATGCTGCCCTCACTTGGAAAATCTGTTGATTCTGTCCTTTGTGATTTAAATGATGAAGCCTCCATTGAAATATTTGATACTAATTGAAAACAATGTTCCTGTTGTCTCCTTTGTAGTGGTTTTTGCCAGTCATGAGATTTGTAACCTTTTCAATTCCTTGTTTAGGGGGAAAATGAGCAGTCTTGTGAAGCTTTTTATTTTTATAGACTTTGGAATAGTTTACCATGGTTCTTCTTTATTTATATTTGAAAACAGAAGATATAGGGAAAGACTTTATTTTAACAGATACATATGAACATATATAGAATATTAAGAAAAGGAATGTTACCAATGTAGACTTTTTCAGTCACCCTTTACTTAAGTCACTTTGTTATAAGAGTGTTTGCCTGCTGTGCAAAATAATGTGAGAAGTGTAAGAGACTGAATTTTTAGTCTATTGTTAACAAAACTGGTTTTATCCTTAATAAAAGACTACCTTGAAATCTACTTGGATAACATTGATAAACATTTATGTAAGGACCCTCACTTTTGTATTATGTTACTTTCAAATTCTTTCAAATGTCTGTATGTGCCACCATCATTAAGAGTATTATGCACCAGGAACCAACCATGGCCTCTTTTGCCAACTCTCTACTGTCCTTTACTTGTTTGAGTCTGTATTAGTCCATTTGTGTTGCTATAAAGAAATATCTGAGACCAGAAAGAAAAATGATTTATTTGTCTCATGATTTTGATTTCTGGAAAAGTTAAAAATTGGGCATCTGCTTCTGGTGGGGAAGTAAGACTGCTTCCACTCATGGCAGAAGGCAAAGGGGAGCCAGTGTGTGCAGAGATCCCACGGTGAGAGAGGAAACCAGAGTGCCAGGCTCTTTTTAATAACCAGCAGTCATAGGAACTAAGAGGGAAAACTCACTCAATCCTGTGAGGATGGCGGCAAGCCCTTCATCTGCTCCTGTCACCCATAAGCCTCCCAGTAGGTACTGCCTCCAACACTGGGGCTCAAATTTCAACATGAAAGTTGAAGAGGACAAACATCCAAACTGTAAAATTGAGTCCACTTTCACATCTTCAGTATTAGGAGGATAAATAAATAGAAGTGCTCTTTACTTCATTTAGAGACAGCTGTCAGGGACATAAGGATTATTTATGAATGAATGTCCATGGATGACTTTGGCGAACTCTAGACTATTAAGAAAGAAGGAAGATACACTTGTTTTTCTTTCAGTTGTTGTCTTTAGAACTTCTTTTTTTCAGCCACTCAGCTTTCACCCTAGTTCGTTAATACACCTAAATATACATGCTCTTTAATAACATAGTGGGTTGTTACCCACATTATTTCTCACCTCTCCCTTTTCCTCCAGGGCTTATGATTGAATTCATGAAAGTTAAATGCACATATAATGTGACCTTAACCATTTTCCTCATAGCTCAGTTTTATGTGATAACTGCTGTATTCCTAGAGGACTCCTCTAGCTTCTCACATCACTTTCTTCCTTATCTTTTCACTGCTAGAATCTAAGTCTTGTGTCTTGGATTTAACACATTTATTTTTCTCCTATACCTCCACCCATAACTTTTTCCATACTATATCCGCTTTGGGATTCTGGGACTCCTCCCATCATCTATCATTTTCCAGTCCATCCCTGAACCAGATTTTTATCTTTTAAATATTTCTTTAATTAAGCCATTCTCTCTGACACCACCCCAGTCTAATTATAATCATGTCTTGCCTTGCCTTAAATTTGATACATACATAATTCATACATTCCTTCTATACATTTATTCCTACTCATTGTTTAGGATTCACCTGGTTCTTGGCACTTGCAAGAACATCTTTTCTTGTAGACCCAGGTTTAGACCTCTTAATTTGAAGGGAACACTC
>NW_003852524.1:2507649-2509203 GCF_000181295.1 Otolemur garnettii
ACTCATTGTTTAGGATTCACCTGGTTCTTGGCACTTGCAAGAACATCTTTTCTTGTAGACCCAGGTTTAGACCTCTTAATTTGAAGGGAACACTCGTATTTTTATTCCTCTTTAGTCACATCTAATATAGTAAACATCGATTATATTTGTTTTATAGGTTTGTCTTTGATCTGTGATAGTGATTTTTAACAGGAGTATTTGTACAAAATTCTTATTTTCACACATGTAGCTCCAACTCATTTGTTCATTTCTGTTCCTATGTAGCATTTCATTATATGACTAAGCCATAAATAATTTATCCCTTTTCCTATTAATGACATTTAGATCATTTCCAGTTTGGGGAATTGTTTTTCTAATACAAACTATTTTGATTAACATTCTGACAAATGTCTTTTTTTATACATGTGCAGGAAAGTAGTTTTTCAAAGTAGTTATACTAGTTTATACTTTTATAAAGAATGGATTTGTGTTGGTCTACTCCCTAACACCTGATAGTATCACATTTTTTTCCAGCCTATGAATGTGAGATGCTAATATTTGTGTTATAGCTTTATTGTACAGTATTCCTGTATGCCAACAACAAATAGTGCATATTTTTAAATTACCTTCAAGATAGCAATGAAAATTATAAGAAACCATTAATAAATCAATAATAGATGCATAAGACTCAAACAACATTAACAAAACCTATCTATGAGGGCAATGCCATGTTCATGGGTAGAAAGACTCACTATGCTTAACATGTTCTCTACCTATTGACTAGAGATTTGGTGTGATTCCAGTTAATATCTTAATAGGATTTTTCTGGAACTTGACGAGCTGATTCCAACAATTTTTATGGAAGAGAAAAGAATCAAAAATGACCCACAGACTGTAAAGGAAAGTAACTTGTCCTATCAGATCACAAGCTCTAATAATTAAAACTCTGTTGCATTGGCACAAGGATAGACAAATAGGTATGCAGAACAGGCTATAATATGCAGGCACTGTTTATCAACCTGAGAGTGAAGCTCAGTAATCTTCATTTTTAAGTGAATTGATTGTTTTATGTCCAAGTATGAGAATAACTGCTTTACTAAAACAGAGTTGTCAGGACTAGATGTCTATTAGTAAAGGTATTTTGATGTATTGTATCTAGTTCAGGGACTCATAAGCTTTTCTTTTTCTTTTTCTTCATCAGCTACCAAAGGTGTATAACAGTCTCCTGTCAGTTGTAACTTACTAATTTTTGCCCAGAGAGATAGATGGATGCCTACTTAGATTTATTGTTGCTGGTTTCTCATGTTGTTTCCTGTGATACCTCCTACATTCACTCTCCCCCCCAAAATCTCTGGTCCATATGAACTTGGGAGTTTTCTCACAGAGTTATGATGTTATTATAAATGAAATTACTTTAAGATTCAATAAATGTAGTCAAATGTTACAAATATAAAAGCAGACAATACTGGGATTTAGCTTCCTGTTTTTAAGCAATTATGTTTCCATAATAAAAAATTCTAAAATTTTCTCATACCAATTTATTATAGAATTCAATAGAAATTTTGTTAGAAACTT
>NW_003852524.1:2509223-2511440 GCF_000181295.1 Otolemur garnettii
CTGTTTTTAAGCAATTATGTTTCCATAATAAAAAATTCTAAAATTTTCTCATACCAATTTATTATAGAATTCAATAGAAATTTTGTTAGAAACTTAGGGAGGTTTGTATACTATGACCCACTTTTATGCTAACAATAGGTCTAAAAAAGTAGGATGGTTATTTCCTTTTATTTTTAGATTCTTCAGCAGCTATGATTGAAAGTGTTAGACCAGATTTTCTTTTGACTTTAAATGTCATAAGATTTATACACCCCTTCAATTTAGTCATAACCTTTTTGTGAACAATAGTCATTCAATGAATAGTAAAATAATTATGTTTTATGAATAATATTAATCAGACTTATATTGTCTTATAAGAGTAAACTAAAAGCATACACTGTGAACCGTGTTACATGTAAACTTAGCACACTTCTAGACTCCAGGCTACACACGCAGCATTGGAACACGCACTGCGTTGTTTTCAGCTGCGGTGCGGAACTGTGATAATTGGACAAGAAGGGAGGAGGAATTGAGGAAGACCTAAAAGATATTTGACCATGGATATTTGTTGAAAACAGTTATTTGGAGTCAAGTTATTCTACATGACCAGTGGTTCTCAACCTTCCTAATGCCTCAATGTATTTTCATTTTTAAAAACGGTTCGCTACCCACAGGTTGAGAACTGCTGCTCTAAACCAACAGTAATCAAGACTCAGGCTTTTACAATATTGTTGCATTTACTCATTTTATTTCCTATCCCCTAAGACTCATCAAAGATTGTTGGCAATATACTTTGAGTTGGCAATATACTACAAATTTCAGCTTTTAGACTGATCCAACTTCTTTTTATCTCTTTCTCTTTTCTTTGCTTTCATTAAATGATGCTGCCCTGTACACACTAAAACTTTATTCTTAAAAAAAAAAAAACAATCTCAATCATCACATGTTTAATGAAAAAAATATGACTACACAGAACTTGGGAAACTTGAAAAAGATGCATTCAGTGATTTTTCCTCTGGCTAGTTTTGCTGTCCCATTGATACATAATGATCTTGCTCAGGCAACTACATTAGTGACTTTATCATGTCCCAGGCTCTCATCTTTCCCCTACATATAGACTCTACTTCTGTTTCTCCATAGTGATTAGAAGTGAAATCCTTAAAAACAAAAGGCCTATGTATGTATTGGTAGTGACATGAAGTGTATGTACAAGAGGGGGAGAAGTGCTGGCATTGCTTATTAGTCTATAGCCAACCATCCTTGGTTTAGGAAAAGAAAGTGAGATGAATTTCATGGATTTGAATCAAAGAAGAAAAGTGCTTTAACTAATCTTAAATTGAGAAGTAGCCCCAAGGTTAGAAAGTACTCTTAATATAGGTCTTTACACTGATGTTTATGTTAATACTGTTAGGATTTGAATAGAGAACTCTCACCCAGACTAACTTTGAATGTGGAGCTCGTGTTGGTGAAGGACGACTTCATATTTGCAGTTGTTCCGGCCGAAAACTTAGGGTACATCCTTGATTCTTTCTTTCTGTACACACCAATATGTCTAATACATTAGCAAATTCTGTCACCCCTATCTTCAGAATTACTTGGCATTACTTTCTAGTAATACTGTGATTTAAGCCACCATCATTTTTCTGCTATTCTGTTGTTATAGCTTTTTAATTGGCCTTAAAACATATGTCACATTGACTGTTCAGGATCCTTCAGTGAAATTCTGATAGAACTCATACATTCTTAAGGAATGATAGAACTGGAAACTCATGATTTTATATCTTCTAATGAAATAATAGAGCTTAGCAGTGATTATAAATAGATGCTAAAACCATTTGATAAAAGGTTGACAAGGAACAGTATGATGGATTGATTAGGCTGACAATATCTGAACCTACACATCAATCTTAACATCAATAAAAGTGGACATACAAAAATAGTTTCTCCTTGATTCAATAGCAGGTACCACAATTGTGTGAAGAAGTTGAACTCAATATAATTAAACTTAAATCAAATTACCAATTTGCAGGAAATATAGTAGAGAAAAAAAGTTAACACCAGTATGAAAAATATCAGAGAAATCCAGAAAGTGAGAAATTATACAAAACTAGTAACACAATTTCTCTATGAAAACAGGCAATGGTGCAGGGAGGAGGGCTGTTACAGACTAAAAGAGTAAGAGGCCTAATGTGCAGACATAGTGTGTGTCCCTTGTTTCACTCTGACTTGAACCAGTCA
>NW_003852524.1:2511664-2526080 GCF_000181295.1 Otolemur garnettii
TAGCATGTTGTGAAGGGTTTTTTAAAGTTAGTACTATAATTAGAGATGCAAGTTGATGTTAAGTTAATATAGCATGTCTAGGATATGGTATAAGATAACTTTACTAACAACAAAAACACAACAAGAGGTATAGCATAAATGAAACAAGATCAGGAAATGATAACTTTCTAAGCTAGGTGATGGGTAATAAATAGGGAGACTTAAGATATTCTTTGCTCTGCTTTTATGCATATTTGAAAATTCTCATGATAAAAGTTTAAAAAGTCAATGACAAAGACAAAAAAAAAATCTCTTCTGTGCGTTCTTATTTAATTAAAAGTAAAATCCAAACTCCTTTCCATGGCCTGTTAAGGCCTGGCTGCCTGTAGATCTTGCCTCCCTACTTCCTTCACCTTTCTGAGGCCCCCACCTTTCTTAGAATGTGCCGAGCATAGTTTTGCCTCACAGCCTTTGCGTTTGCTTTTCCTGTTAGAATTCTTTTCCTCCAAATCTCTGTCCAGCTGGCTCATTCCTTGGCATCTTTGTTCTAATTTTGCTTTTACGGAAAGGCCTGCCCTGACTACCCTACGTATAAAATAACCACTCTCCACCAGTCATTGTTGTTTACTCTGAGGTTCTTTTCTTTCATGGAAATTCTTACTACCTGATGCGTTTGTGTGTTTATTGTCATCCATTCCCAAGACATTTAGCTCCAAAATATTAGGGGCTTTATCTGTTGTTTATTCGCAGTTATACTGCCATCACCTAGAAAAGTGCTGGGGATGTAGGAGGCATTCAATAGATACCTATGAAGTAAAAGCATGAAACTTGACTTAAAGTTTAATGTTAAGTATCTCCTTTCCACTCTCTAATTGTTCACCTTATCCTTCCCTTGTATTCTTATCTTTACCTTGGAGCAAATATAAGAAGAAAATATAAAACATCAGGATAGTTTATTTGGGGCGTACGTGTAGGGGTTCTATTCCAATACCAGCAATGGTTGAGTAAGTAAAAAACAGACAGCCATAATTTATAAAAATACAAGTATATTAAAGTATTTCTTAACCTATTTCAGATAAATCACAGGATAAAGCTCCTCCAATAAAAAAATGTTGCCTCTGAGTTTGCCATATCGAATATTTACTTTAACCTATTAATATAATCTTAGCTTTTATGATTGTAGGAATCAGCAGATGCCATTTGTGAACAAGATTTCAATTGGATCTATTTTAAAAGGAAAGATTGAATTTTTAAAAAAACTTATTTTACTCTTTTGTTTATCTTCCATTTTAATTGTTTATTGCTATTCTTAATTTATTCATTTGTTGTTGTATCACTTAGATTCATGTTTATTTATTAGTTAGGGCTTTAGTTATGAGGACAGAAGCCCAGATGAAACCATTGTATGCACAGGTAGAATTTATTATAAGAACTTTAGGTCTCTCAAGTAATAACCAAACTGAGCAAGGGCAGTGGTGCAGCTGGTCCTTGGGGGTGACTTCAGTGCTGTCAGAGCACTTTTTCAGGGGATCTCATTTTTCTCACTGCAGATTGTCAGGAAGCATAATCGCCAGTGTCTCTCTAGACTAGCTCTCAGGAGGATAATGTCTCTCTGCTCAGTTTCCATGTAACCCGGAACCAGTCCAGTGAGGTCTGGGACATTGTTGTCTGGCTTGGTCAGGGAGTCAGAGTTATGGAAGAACATAATTGCCCTCAGTGCAGCAGGATATGAATTGAGGGGACAGAAAAAGGAGACATTTACAACAGATTATTACATTGTTGGCATCTACTAAAGTTAGCTTGTACTATCTATGTATAATTGGAAGAGAATACTCTGTTCTGCCATCTAATGTAAGTGTGGTGCAACTGTTACTTCCTCGGTTTGGACAGTGTTCTGCTTTGCTTTAGCTTTGGTGTGGTAGTGCAGTCATACCGATGGCTTATAGTGAAATATCTAGTATTACTGAACTTTTATCTCATTATTCAATTATACTACTTAGTAAACCTGGAAGAGGAAATAGATTAATCAAAGTCAGATTCTTCATTCGGAGAAGAGAGTGCTGATTGCTAGCACTTACGCAGTAGTCCTAATGCCAGAGCACAGTGTGTAACTAGAAAGCTCAACTCATTTCTGTGTTTGTTTGAGAGATGAGGAAGAGAGGAGAATGGAGACACTGGATAGTTAGACAGCTATATTGTGTTTATATCGAGTATGTTCCATGAGGTTTATGGAATGCCAATACCAAGTTCTTTGCTTTTTACCAATGATCTTACTGGACAGTAACACAACTTTGCTGCTATCATCAGATAAAGATTGTAGCAGGCAAAAATAGTACCTATAGTTTTATTGCTATTTTTATTTTTCAGTCATTATAATGTGGTATTCTCTTTCTCTAAACCAGTCAATCCTGTTCATTTGCAAATATACACATAATGCAAAGCATTGTGCCCTAACCCAAGGAGTCTTCCCTTTCTTTTCATTTATAATTATTAATTTTTAACTATTATGGGTACACATTTGTATATATATATATTCACATTGTACATGTGATGTTTTGATAGAGGTATATAATGTGTAATAATTAAATCAGGGTAACTGAGTATCCATCACTTCAGGCATTTATCATTCCTTTGTGTTAGGAACATTCTAATTCCACTCTTTCAATTATTTAAAAGTATACCATAACTTATTATTGACTATAGTCACTTTGTTGTGCTACCAGATATTGTTCATTCTAATTATATTTTTGTGCCCTTTAGCTATCCCTGCATTGTTCAGCTTTCTATCCAAGAATCCTGGCATGTTGGGAGACCCATTTGAATTTGGATACCCATGGGCAGGGATATGGGATGGAGTCCTCTCCTCCATCAGTCTTGGCAGCTATGACAGGAACCACATTATGGGTGAAAGTCTTACTATCTTCTGGCACTTCCAGTAGCAAAGCAGTTTGAGAGGTTCTATCCTATACCAACTTTGATACTATAGTACTTATAGTGCAGACGTATCTCTGGAGCAGATAGAATAATGAAGATTCTGGCTTGACTTCATATAGGTTTCTCTAGCAGGAGCAAAAGAGAATGATTAAAATAAAAGTCAATATTTGGCTTTAGTTGAAAAAAATAATGTAATGGATGATTTGTAAAAATGCCATGTATATGCATTTTTCTTCTTTAGTTAGTACGGGGATGGGAACAAAATAAAAAGCCTTCTATAAAGATGTATGGTTCCACCATTCAGAGATAACTACCCTTAGCATATTGGCATGTATCCTTTTAGATTTTTCATGTTTTATGTATGCTTAATTAACATAACAGTCTTTTTAACAAGGTATTTTACTTCACATAATAAAAATAATGAGACAAACTTAAAAATGTATTCTATTCTATATAGTAAATTTAGCAAGTTCATTTATTATTGTAAGTTTAGTAAATAGTAGTACCAAAAGAAAAAAATACTGGTTGACTAAATACTTAAACTCATAACTAAGTTTAAAACTCTGTACCATTTTTTTTTAGTGTGAATTCGGTGGTTCCTTTTTATAAATGTAAGACACTATATATTAGAGAATTTAAAGTTGCTCTTGAGGAAATGTTTTTATGTACTGTATTAATTCACTTTTATAATTGTGTTTCTGCTTTTTTTTTCCCCCTCCCAGATCCAAGTATTTTAGAACATGCTCAAGAGGTGAGCATTTAACTATAGAGGTAAGTAGTCAAGAATTTGACTGGATTAAGAGTAGCTTCAGAAGGGCAGGAGGGGATTTTTTTTGCTAAGGGGGAAGGATATGGACCCAAATTCTATATGGACTATTTGTATTTCAATATTGTTGATACTAGTGAAAGAGAGAAAGAATTGAAGCAGTGGGAAGGAGGAGTGAATAGGGAAAAGTTTGTAGAAGTTTTTTTTTTTTTTTCACCCAGGACAAATCTGGGTGAAAGTACTCTTCTATCAGTCATGATGTCTCACTATGATAGAGGTTACAAGGAGAAAGGTTTGGCCTTCTCCAGCAGAGAGCTGTAGTAGAATCAAAGCAGGAAATTGATTTTAAGCTACTTCACAGCAGTCACTTTATCTTTGTATGGAAAATGTAATAAGATATTATCTTTACTCAGTCTCTACTATTGACCAGCTGCTCTACAGTATGGGTTAGGAATGTCACTGCACATAATTCTTACAACTCTGTTGTAAACAAGTGGTGATCAACCTATTTTGTGAATGAGAAATCAGAGGCTTAGAGAGGTGGAGAAATTGGGCTACATTATAAAGCCTTTAAATGGCAGGACCTAAATTCCAGTCTAAAATTGCTTGGCTCCAAAGCCTGAACACTACTTCACTGCCTTGTATATTAATAAGGAAACATGTAAAACAGGTATAAGCTTTTTCAAAAAATAATAACAATATTAAAAAAGATAATAATTTTGAATTATATGAATAATTTGTCATTTTTAAGAGATTCTTTAATTTTCGAAACCTTTTGAATTCATTTTCTCCCAATCTTTAAACAAAACAATATAACAATAAAATACTTTTTCTTTCTTTCAAGTCGTTATTTATCAAGATATTCATACTTTAAATGCAAATATTTTAATAATATGATTTCATAGTAATGACTTTCATTAGGTCATTGACATAATAGCATTAATCACATTATAGGAATTGTTAACATTCCTATATATTTGAAAAGAGTGCCTACCATCTAGATTTTTAGTAAATATATGAATGACTAGATGAATTTAAACACAGAAATTTTTATTTGGTTACCATTTCAATCTGTTTCTTGATTAATTTTCCTTCTCACATTAAATAATGTGTTTTGAACTCAACTGAAGTGGAAAATTCTGATAGTGTGGATTTAAAATAACTGCATCAGGGGTGGTACCTGTGGCTCAAAGGAGTAGGGCACTAGCCCCATATGCTGGAGGTGGTGGGTTCAAACCCAGTAGCAGCCCCCCCCGCCAAAAACTGCAAAAAAAATAAAATAATAAAATAACTGCATCAGATATTCAATTCAGGTTGAAAGCTTTATTTTTGATTTATTTTAAAATTACTGTAATTCTCTTTCTTGATTTTCATTCATATAAAGTCATCAATTTACTCTTGGATAATATATTAGCTTGCCTTGACCTTTTGTAGAACTTTTTAAAATATCAAATGAAATGATGTATAAGAAGTTACTTAACTATCTTGTAGAAGAATATTATTTTTAAGGTGAAAAAAGTGACATACTTTCTTGTGAGATACGTACTACAGACACATACCCTCCTAACACTTACTTTTTTGTTCTTTCAGTTTGAGAACCTAGTAGAAAGTGATGAAGTAAGTATTTCCGTAATAGTGCAAAGCCTATATTTTTTATTCTCATTAACTGTCTCATTAGTTCTAACAATTATTTTTATGATATTTTAAAATTTTGTTTTGGAATTTTAATTTCTGGTTTTTGTGTTTACTTTTTAGTCTTTTTTGTATCATTTCCTTCTTTTACTAATTTATATTAGCAAATACTTAAGAACTTTTTACTGTAAAACGTGCAGTACTATTCACCCACACACACTGGGTTTAAAGCATTATATAGAAATCAAACTTCAAAAAGTGATATTTCTAACCTCTTGCCATTAGGTAGGCAGAGTACTTCAACAATCCAGGATAGAGTTTCTTTAACCATAATTTTCATGGATTTCTGAGGGTGGAATTTATATGTGTTTCTTCTACATTCAGTTTGTGACTTTAGGCATTTTCTTTTTTATCAACTATTTTTATGTTGATTTTTTGTTTCATCTTATATAAAACTCAGCCAATTTTAAGATGTATCCCAAACACAGAAATGTTAAAATATGAAAAAAAGTCATTTTAGAATCAGCCCACGTGATGTACATGTCTACACTTGATCTTACCCAAATCTGAGAAGTAATGTGGGGTATATTTCTTGTGTGCTGATAGAGTTAGAAGAGCTATAGTTTGTGTGCTGATTTCCAACTTCACTAATTGCATGAGTTTGCAAATTACTTAACTGCCTTGGAGCCTACTTTCTACATCTCTAAATTTAGTTAGACCAGAAGAACACTGCAAGTTCTGACCTTTTGTCATCTTTGCTTTCTAAGGAAAGAGGAAAATGTATTAAACCTTTTCTTTAAAAATGTAAATTATTCTTTAGCCCAGCATTTCTCAGACTGTGTGCAGAATACTAGTCTTAAAGTGTAAATTAGCATATAAAAGGTTCTGAAAAGAACTATTTATAAACGGTATTTAAATTTTTTCAACTCAGAATCTCCCAAATTAATGTAGGTATAAATTATTTTTTAAAATAATAATATATGTTTATCATTAAGTAGAACACATTTTGGAAACTATTTTACCTTTCATTTTCTCAGTATAATATCACCCATTTTCATGGAATCTATTTCTTCCCTTTCTCAAAGGTCATTTTAATCTCTATGTCTTTTAAAAAGTTGAAGCGAACACTGAATACACATTTTTAAAGCTTCTGACAGGCAGTAAATGTAAGAGTTCTTTCCACCTCCCGTATAGTTCATCCCAGCATCAGAATGCTTTTCCTAAGAGCTCATGATTCCATGTGTTTTCTTAAGGCGCTTTTTATTTGGTGTGTTGGCTGAGGGTTTTTGTTTTGTTTTGTTTTTGTTAATCACTCTTTTCCTGTCATGTCATATTTTGTGGTGGGGTTAGTTGAATGTCATCCTGTTTTATAGTACTGTTTTCTAAACTAATTCAGACCACTTGGAATTTTATTCCTGCTGTTAACTTGTAGTCATATATTTTAACTGTCAGATATAGATAAAATAGTTTAAATATGCATAACCCCAAATTATTATTGAAAATAGCTATGGTTCATTCTAGATGAAAAAACTATAGATAATTTTGTAATCCTGTGAAATAAACAAAAAGTTGATTTTAATTATTTATTGTAATTATGTTCTATAAAGTCACCATAAATGCTAAATTAGGGAATGCTGAAGCATCACTCCTAGAGGAACATTTTCATCAGCCAATCAGTTTTATGTGTGTTTCTGTTTAAGACACTGTGTGTGTGTGTGTGTGTGTGTGTGTGTGTGTGTGTATTTGATTCATTAACTTTGAACTTACAGGCAGCAGCACTAACTCATGCCTAAACAAAACTTTTTTATTATGCCATACATATTTTCTCCAAAAAAGGCCGTATCACAGCCTTTTTTTCCCTAAAGAACACTAGACAGCCTTTCAGTACTATACTTGGGGTTATTTCATACAGCAAAGTTACCACCAAAAAAAGCACAAAACTTCAAACAACATGGCACTAAGTAGATTGTAAATGGACCCTTATTTATAGTAGGAAAGCGGAAACAAAAAGGCAGAGTATCACGTACCTCAGCTGGGAAAGTGCATTGTTGGTCAGCTCGGCGTTTTCACTTCTTTGTGCATGTCCTCAAAAGTCTAAGAAAGCTCAGAGATTATTGATTTGTGGTTACAAATATGTTTTAGCAAATAGGCAAATTTGCAAATGTGAAATCCATAAGGGATCAACTACAAATGATGACAAATGATGACAACATGAAGAATATGTTGTCTGGTACCATCCTGACCCTGGTTCATTTGGTATATAAGAAATATCGGTTAGAAAAAATTAAGAAATGTCCATAATTACATAATTAAGCTTAGGTATTAAACTGTATTTAACCTTTGAAAACAGTAAAATTTTAAAGCTTTTTGTTTCAAATATTTTTAATAATGAAATTTATTTACTGTAATAAAAATAGGTAAGTAGAAAATTTTATAACTAAATAAAAATTTCATTGGTTTGCCTTAAATAGAATTCAGCTAGTAACATTTTTGTAATTGTTTAATTAATTTTTGTACAGGGGGAGAGCCCAGGAAGCAGTCATAGGTAAGGCTTTAAAAATAATAATAACTTATACATAAACTGTAAGAATTCTCCAAGATTTCAGGTTCTACTATTTACTTGCTTTGAGACATTGAACAGTTTACATTTCTGAACCTTAGTTTTTGTCTTTCTGAAAGATTGAGGCAAGTAATACTTATCTCAATAGATTGTTTTGAACATTAATGAATAATGTATGTCAGTGCCTACATGCTTTCCTAGAACCTAAGTTGTCATGTGCTTTTTAATTTTCTTAACACCATTTACTATTGGGGCGGCAACTGTGGCTTAAAGGAGTAGGGCGCCGGCCCCATAAGCCAGAGGTGGTGGGTTCAAACCCAGCCCCGGCCAAAAACTGCAAAAAGAAAGAAATAAAGGTGGTCTCATCTAAAAAAAAAAAAAAACATTTACTATTGATAAATGTCTTTTTAAATTTTTTAACTTTTTTCTTCTTTTCCTTTTTTATGACATTCTCAAACTAGTTCTGTTAAATCTTTTTGTTTCTTTCTATAGGATCCAGAAACTTGACACTGTAATTTTTTTAAGTAGCTTTTTTATACTTTGTTAAAATTACTTGCACTCCTTAAAAAAGAAGCATCTATCTTTAAGTCAAAAGAGTGTTGCTAATTTACAGCAGAATACCGTGAAAAACTCGTAATTTGAATATATGTTCCTTACTATTTTTTAGTTTAGCAAACGTTTATTGAGAAACTGTCATGTGCCAACCACTGTGCTAGACGCTGGAATTTAAAAATCAGACATGGTGTCTTCATTAGAAGAAAACATCCTGGTCTAGGAGATAGATTCTGGAGATGACTAATTTCAATGTGAGGCAGGAAAAGCAATGAAGTGGCAGTTATAGAACATGCTAGGAAACCCTAAAGGGGAGGTTCTTTGCCCAGAGTGCGTATAGGGAGGCATGTGCAGGATGACTTCTTTAGTGAGTTATCACCTGGGGTTGACTCTTGAAGAACTGATTATTGGTAGAGAAGAACGTTCTAGAAACAAATAATTGCATAAGCAAAGTGCAAGAATTGATTGGAAAAGGGCACAAGGAAATGATGTGGGGTGGTGAAAATGCTCTGCATCTGGCTTTAGGTGAAGGTTACAAAGGACATATAATTGTCAAAACTTTATGAACTGAGCACTTAAAATCTATATTTTGTTAGTTATATTTCAAGACTTAAAAAAATAAGCCAACTGGGCACCGTTGTTCATGCATGTAATCCCAGCACTCTGGGAGGCCAGGGTGGGTGGATTGCTTGAGCTCACGAGTTTGAGACCAGCCCGAGCAAAAAAGCAAGACCCTGTCCCTACTAAAAATAGAAAAACTGAGGCAAGAGGATTGCTTGAGCCCAAGAGTTGGGGGTTGCTGTGAGCTATGATGCCACAGCTCTCTACCCAGGGTACAAAGTGAGACTCTCTGTCAAAAACAATAAATAAAAATAAAAATTTATATATGAATAAATAAGCCTTAGGCAGAAGTTAGAACTAGGAGAACAGGCAGCACCTGTGGCTCAAGGATTAGGGCACCAGCCCCATATACCAGAGGTGGTGGGTTCAAACCCAGCCCTGGCCAAAAACCGCAAAAAAAAAAAAAACAACAGAACTAAGAGAACAGAAGCAGGAGACATATTTTATATGTGACTGGTTAACCATGATAGCTAAGATTACCTATCTGAGGCAGGGATGCAGGGAGAAGAGTGAGGTGGTTAGAGTTTGGAGGAGCAGTGGTCTGAGGACTGAACAGGCAGACACTAGAAGAGGAATTTGAAGATGACTAAGAATCATTAGAAAAAAGAAAAGACCCATGAGAGCATGGGAAGACAAGGGAGGAGGAGAGAAAGATGGGCTAGAGGGAATGGTCAACCCTGTGTCCTGTCCCATGAAACTGAGGGAGTAAGATAAGGACTTAAAATAGCCCGTTGTACTTGACATAGAAGCCACTGATTGCCTTTGCTAGAATTATTGAAATGATGGTAGCAGACATAGGCTGCAGTGAATTGATCTGTGAATGAGAGTTTAGAATGTAAAGCAAGAGAAACACGGTAGTTAAGAACAAGGAGCTACTCACGCCTGTAGCCCCAGCAGGCTGGAAGGCCGAGGCGGGTGGATTGCCTGAGCTCACAGGTTCAAGACCAGCCTGAGCAAGAGCGAGACCTTGTCTCTAATAACAGCTGGACGTTGTGGTGGGTACCTGTAATCCTAGCTACTCAGGAGGCTGAGACAAGAAAATCACTTGAGCCCAAGAGTTTGAGGTAGCTGTAAACTATGACACCACCACACTCTACCAAGGGCGACAAAGTGAGACTCTATCTCAAAAAATAAAAAATAAAGAACAAGGAGCTAGACTACCTGGGTTCACATTCTAGCTTTGCCACACACTGTGACTGACTTAGACATACTCATAATCTGTTTTTATCTCATTTGCCTCATATGTACAAACTACCCATAGGGCTGCTAGGAAGGTTACAATTAGTTAATATCCATAAAGCATTTAGAAGAGTGCCTGGCACATAGTAAGTGCTAGATGTGATAACCACTGATACTGTACATTTAATTAATTTTAAGAATTTTGTCTGAAAGGGGAAGAAAAAAGGAAACAGTAAAAAAAAAAAGGTAGACATAAACACAGATCAAATGGAAGTTTTTATTCCTTGCTTTCTTATTTCTTCTCTCCTTCACGTGGAGGAAAGGCAGAAAACAGACAAAAAGAATAGGTTAAAGATAAAAGAGGTGGGGTGTGATGGCTCATGCCTGTAACCCTAGCAGTCTGGGAGGCTAAAGTGGAGTGTTCTTAAGCTCAGGAATTCAAGACCAGCCTGAGCAAGAGAGAGAGACTCTATTTCTACTAAAAAATAGAAAAAAATTAGTCAGGCACGGTAGCACATGCCTGTAGTCCCAGCTACTTGGGAGCCTTGAGGCAGGAGGATCACTTGAGCCCAGGATTTTAAGATTACAGTGAGCTTTGATGACACTGCTGCACTCTAGCCCAAGCAACAGAGCAAGACTGTCTTAAAACAAACAAACAAACAAAGGTAAAAGAGAGGTGCCAATTGATACAGCATTGTCACAGAGAATTTTCTGGAGTGGGGCAGGGGAGGTGGTCTCAGTGATGAATGATGAATCAAGAGTATAAGTATAATAGTGAGCAAGTTAAGAAACATTACCTTTGCAGAGGATGGAAGGAATAGGTGGGATAGAATTAATTTCATAGAGGAATGGCAAAAAGTTGAGGAAATTCATGGTTGATACTCCCCCTTTCTTAAAGTGGGTTGGAGTGTCTTTTAAGAGAAAAAAGTTTGAATAAGGAACTTAAGAATATGAGGATTTTGTAGTTGTCAGTGTAGGATGTGAGAGGGAGTTGATAGCATGTGAGTAAATGGACTATCGCTGGGCGCTGAGGGTTAAATTGACTTTGGTTTTTCTCTAGCAGCCCACAGCAGAAAGGGCTAACCATGGACATGGGCCACAGTCATAAGGAGTAAACTGAGTGAACATGGGTTAATGAGAGGAGTTTGCAGAGTTGGATATGTTGGCAAGGAAGTAGTTCAGATCTGCCGTAATGTCCATGTTGGCTAAGTGGAGTAAGGCCAGGCAATGATGGGGATAGGTCAACCGGGAGAAAAGTGAAGGATCCAGGGCCTGGGGAGACCAGAGGGATGGAGCAGGATAAATGGAGGATTAAGAGTTCAGAATGGTGTGAGGGCTGAAGAGTTCAGAATGGTGTGAGGGCTGAAGTCAAAGCGTAGTGTACTGAAGTTTTTGTTTTATGAGAAGCATTTTGGGATACGGTTCATCATATACGCCCATAGGTTAGATGTGAAGCAGAGCTGGGGTGTAGTTAAATTAAGTTCACATTTCTTCAAAGGTGGTAAAAAACTACTCTCATAATATAGCATCTTACTTGGTTTATACTAGAATAGAGCAAGTGGTAGAATGTATACTTTTTACTCTTATGTTAAATTGCTTGAATATATTTTTATAGCAAAATTTCAGAATTTCACTGGCTTTATGGATATTGTATTTGGACTTACACCTATCGGAAGTTTTCTCTTTTTTTCTTCGTTTTCTTTCTTTTCTCCTCGTCCTTTCTTTTCCTTAGGCCTCTTACGGAGGAAGAAATTATTGACCTAAGAGAGAGACATTATGATTCTATTGCTGAAAAACAGAAAGATCTTGATAAGAAAATTCAAAATGAGGTAAATAGTCTTTTATGTGGCTTAAATATATGTTATCATAAGGCTTCATTTACAGGGGAGAGTTGTCACTAAATAATATATTGCCTACAGTCATCAAGCCTGTATGTAGATATATAGATGAAAGTGATTTAAAAGTGAAAAAATTATGCCAGCCTATTGTAATTTCTTATAGTTTGGCTTAATTTATCAGAAATCATGTGCTGCCCAAGAATAAAGATAGTACATTCCTTTAAAAATAATTTCTTAATTCACAAATAGTAACTCTGACAAGAATATAAACATTTGTGTTTAAAACCAACTTCTAAAAATATTACTGTTTCACAATAAGTGTTTCTTTAAAGTGTTTTTGTTTGTCTTGGGTTTGTTTGCTCTCAGTGAACCAAGTACTTCTAACAATAGTACGTGTAGAAGTTAATATTTATAGATATGTAATGTATTTATAGAAATGGCCTATAATTACAGTTTTGCTATTAATAGACTAAATGGAATTAATCGTATTCTGCTATACTTTTGAATGTCTGTTTAGTACCAATTAGCGATTTCAAAAACATTAACTCAAGCTACACAAATAGATGCTAGTATTAGTCTAAAGAAAAAAAACTGTGTTGAATTTTGATTTTTAAGTTAGCTTTGGCATGCTATAAATATCACCAAAGCAGTTTGTATGCTATTATGAATGGCAAGAATTTAAATCTGAAGGTAGCTTTTTGAATATTTTTATAGTAAAATTAAGGAGCCATGCATGTCGATGGAGAGGCACGAATTTTGTGAAAGCTTAATTCAATCTGGTAGATGATAATATTAGTTAGTCTTAGTTGTTAAAGATCTTGGAGTAAGGAGGACCAAAACCAGAAAACTAGTCATGGTGGTATGTGTTGGAATGATGGCTGAGAATGAAGATCATTGTATATCCTAAGAAACAGTTGTGTGTTTATACAAGTTAGAGGCTACTGCTTCATAACGGACTTTGTAAAGAATTCTATAATGTGTTTCATATCATTTGGGTTATTTTGTAAAAGGAGACATTGAAATGAAAAGTCATAAAGATTTCAATTCTGTAATGCTTGGTAGAGGTCAAAAATTTTTTAATAATTTATTTTTTATTTTATAATTAGAAACATTTTATTTTTAGAGCAGTTAGACAGGTTCTGATTTTTGTTAATCCTTATCGTTTTGTTCATGTACAGTTAGCCTTACAAGAAGAGAAGTTAAGACTAGAAGAAGAAGCTTTATACGCTGCACAGCGTGAAGCAGCCAGGGCAGCAAAGCAGCGAAAGCTCTTGGAGGTGAGGGGAAAAGACCCCAACGTATATTAGGGTTGCTTTTCTCCTTATTTTCTCTGACAAATCTTAGTTGGGACTTTTTTACCCCTAGAATCAAGGGCTTCTTGTCTAACAACCAAATGTATTTATGCATATTTTCTTAGGACTTTTAAAGGCAAATTACTCCATCTTTAACTGCTAGAAATAACTTCAAATTAAATACTTGATAGACAATAAATTTAGCTTTAGATTAACAGAAGCTAATTCCTGTTTATCCTAGAGATAAATTTTAGTGCTATAGAGTTCAGTATTCTTCTCAATAAATAAGTATACTTTTAGAGTGAAAATACTGCAAAGCTAGTCTGTAAGTATAATTTCCAAAACATTTCATTGTGTTGTGTGAGATTTTTTTTTAAACAATTCTTTAAACTGCTAGGATTTCATGTGCTTCCTAGAATTAAATCAGCTGTGTGATTTTGCCATATAAAGATATAGTTTACTTCTCATCTTTATTCTTCTGTCTTTGGGAAACTGAGAGTTCAGGTCTTGATAAATCTCTGGCATATTATTTGGGAAAGCAGATTTACTATATCTTATCACCCTATATGATAATATGGCATTATCATAATATCTCACAGCTATAAATAAGACACTTACGGAGTCCTGGTTAAGCTCACAGCTGTAAATAACAGATACTTACAGAGTCCTGGTTAAGTGTCAGGAACTAGTCTAAGCAGTTTACATGTTTTACCTTGTTTAATTCTCACAACAATCTTAGGAGATGGTGTTTTTAATCCCTGTTTTATCCCTGAGGAAACTGAAAGACAGATATATTTTATAATTTGCTGGAGTTCCTATAGCTAATAAGTGGCAGAGCCAGAGTTCAAACACAGCAGTGCTTAGCAAGTATCCTATTTAGTATCTTTTTCCTTACTTAGCCTGTGTGGATTCACTACTGTAGTGTTAACTAAGTAGGACAAATATGTCACATATTAAAACTTACAGAAATTGGGCGACACCTGTGGCTCAAGTGGCTAAGGCACCAGCCACATACACTTGAGCTGGCGGGTTCGAATCCAGCCTGGGCCCGCCAAACAACAAT
>NW_003852524.1:2526943-2539855 GCF_000181295.1 Otolemur garnettii
TAGCTCACATCAGCCTCACACTCTTGAACTCAGGCAGTTCTTTTGCCTTAGCCTCCTGAGTAGCTGGGACTATAGGTACCCACCATAACACTCGGCTATTTTTTGATTGGAGTTGTCATTGTTGTTTAGCAGGCCCCAGCCAGGCTCAAACCCTCCAACCTCAGTATATGTGGCTGGTGCCCTACTCATTGGGCAACACACGGCGAGCCTTTCATGTATTCTTTTAACTATTCCTTTTCTCCTCATCATCCTTTCAGTTACTAGGAGGCTGTTAGATATACTAAAAATATTGAGGGCAACAATGTTTTTTATATCTGTTTAAAAAGTTAACTTTTTTACAATACTCGGAATATTCTGATAATTTAGGAATTATACACTGCTAAATTGAAAACAATTCTACCATAAATAAAAGGATGTAGAATTGAATAATGATGAATTTAAGGAAAAAGACTTCAAAAGAATAAAATTTTTTTTTAACTAGAAAAAAATACTTTCTGGTATTGTATGAATGGTTTTTAAAAAACATACTTTTACAACAGAGTGATTTTGTACCACATTCTGTTTCCAAAGCAAGAGAGGCAGAGAATTATGCAACGATATCATCCTTCCAACAATGGAGAATATCAAAGGTAAATAGTAAAACATATTTCTTCTTCTCTTTGTGGTAGAAAATTTTATTTCCACATAGAACACAGTTCAGGGTGATAAATATCCATATATGTATGTGTTCCCTAAAAATTATTGCTTCTAAAAGATCCTGCGTTGGAAGAATCCTGAGAAAATTTTAAGTTGAAAAGTGATCATCATTTATTTAAATTGGCTTTAGTATATTATTAAGAGTAGGCACATCTTCAATATAGAAAGTGATTCAATAGCTGAATTCCTCTAGGTGACTTGTTTATAACTTACTTGTGTTTTCATTAGTCCCACTTTTTTCTTAGAATAAAATTTATATGTGAGCATTTTTTGAAAGAGATATTTTAATGTCACTTTTCCATGAATATCCCTACTCACTCAGAGAGCCTTAATCATACTTTGTTATTATAAAGTGGATGGTTTGAATTGAGGCTAAGCTTTGGACACTTGACTTTAGGATTACCCTAAATTAAGATGTATTTTCATGAGGTTATTATAACTGTTCAGCACTTATTGATAGGCCTTCAAACGAAAAGGTCATCAATAACTTAAGCATTTGGTATATTGTATCTACTATGAATATGTAAAAAAAATACATTTCAATTTTCTTACAGTTCAGGACCAGAAGATGACTTTGAATCTTGTTTGAGAAATGTAAAGTCACAGTATGAAGTTTTTCGAAGTAGTAGTAAGTCTTTTAAAGTGTTTTCTGTACATTTGAATGTTTTATGCACAGTAAAACAGATAATTAGAGATTCCGGCTTTGTTTCTGTAGGTCCAGCCCTTCTATTTGTGTTGCCAGATCTATCAATTAATGAGCCATTAATTATACAACATCATCTTCTATTTTTAAAAAGGAGTTTGGAACAAAAGAAATTTCAGGCTATTTCTGTAGATTCATTTATAGAGCCAAGCACTCCTTTCTCCATTTTCATTCTGATTTTACCCCTCCCTTTTCAAAAAAAAAAAGAAAGGTGAGAGGAAATAATAGGAAGGTATACTTAGTTTTGTACTTATTACAAGTTGATTTATAAGATTAAAATGTTTTCTCAAGTTTCAAAAGTCAAAGCTCCTCTGCTGCCTAGCAAATGGTTCCTTTTGAAAATATAGGCTGCTTTTCATTTATCTTTTTTCCCCTTAATTGGGGGAAAAAAACAAACTAACGAAAAAATTAACCTAGAGTTCATTTTATTAGAGAATTTATAATTCATTTAAATTTGCAGTTTTTGGTGCTTAGATGGTAAAAAAGAAATTACTTTATACTCTTCTAACAGAAACTTACCAAAGTAATGACTTCAAGAAATGTTTCTTATAAAGTTAAAAGGAATGATAATATTTAGAGAGAGAGAGAGAATTATTGCAAAACAAAGTGTTTTGATGAAAGAGTACAGATGACAGCATTTAATTATATTTGGTGTATATTCTAGGACTGTCATCAGATGCCACAGTTTTGACACCAAATACAGAAAGCAGTTGTGATTTAATGACCAAAACTAAATCAACTAGTGGAAATGATGACAGCACATCCCTTGATCTTGAGTGGGAAGATGAAGAAGGTATTTTATAATTCACAATTCCATCTGAAAAGTTTAACTTCTTCTGCATGTATGAATCTTCTACCTTGATCTTTTACTTTATTTAATAGAAATAAAAGCAAGGCCTTGAAAAATCATATAAAATTTCCGTTGTATTAGTTATTATCATTATTGGGAAATTGTTTAGAAAGTTACTTTATTTTTAATGTTTCTAGAAATATGGAAAATAAATGTCCGTTGAGGTTTCTATAGTCTAGCCCATGATATTACTCAATATGAAAGATTGTTGCTCCCTTGTGGGCCATCTATAGCCAAAAAGTTAATTAACTTTTGGTTCATTATAAGTTAGTGATTTAATTGTTAGTATTTTTGGTAGAAAAGAAACTGTAACTTGGATGTGAGTTTGAATTTTAACTGGCATGTTTTCATAGCTGTAGTACATTGGATAAATTACTTGGTTTATCTAAGCAGAGTTTGCTTATCATAAAAAGGAAATACTAAACCTATTTTAAAGGCTGATTTTCATTGCCATATATTTAGGGTGAAAAAATGCCCGACACAAAATAGACATTCAATAAGTACTTGAACAAATGAATGGATGAATGTTGTGAGGAGTAAATGTTGTGTTGTTGATTTTATATGTATACAGATAATTTCTGTATAGGGTTTGGCACACATCAGGTACTCGTAATTGTAGCTAAAATGTTGATTTTGTTTTAGAAAGCTATTTCACTGAATAATACCCAAGTTTTTATTATCATTTTAAGAAATACACATTCTGAAAAGGAGAACTTAGTTATAGCATTTAGAATTTTAAGGAAAATAATAAGCATTAAACATTTCTTTGAATTTTGAGATAGAATGGACCTTAGGTATTCTCTAGTAAAGCAATTTGTTTTATCAATAAAAGAAATAGGTACTCAGGGAACTTGAATAGCTTTATCAAAGATCGCATCAACTTTCTTAAGTCTTCTCAGCTGGACACCATTTCCTCATTCCTGTACTTAACATTATTGCATATTTGATGACTTTAAATTTTGTTATGATTTTAGCATCTTGTTCAATTGATCTAAAGCCTTTCAGATCATTTAATTATTGTTTGTATCATCCATACTGTCAGATTTGAAGATAACTTTCTAGGTCGTTATTCAAGTTATTAACATAGTTAATAAACAGACTAGTCTAGGTAGAGAACAGAGCCCACTGAAAATCTGCTTTTTGGTTGATATATATAAATCCTCAGAAGTAAATCTACTACATACAAATCCACAAAATTATATTAGGATCTAGCTCATGTTTTTATCTTGTCTATAGAAATTACTTGCTTTACCAGGTTGAGTCTTTGTGATTTTTTTCAGTAATAACAGACAATAGTTACACAGATTTAAATGTTCTTTTATTACAGTGGAATCTGTATGGTCAGAAGACAAAAATTATTAATTGTGTCTGAGGATATCCTCTTATCTCTTTGCCAGTCCTAGATTTTAATTGTACCAGTGTTGATTCTGTACTTAAAATTCAAATTTCTTTTCTGTCCCACTCCCTTCCTTTTGCCAATAAAATAACATTGCTTTCATTGTCCAAAATTTTTGACACTTTCACTTTACCAACCATTTCATTCTGTTTAGAATTAGATCTACAATTTCCAATAGTAATATCTCTACTTAATTCTGGTATGAAGTCAGAGTAGCTTAAGACCACAGACTTTGGGGCCTGGCTAACTGTATTAAAATTCTTGCTGCACCACTTTTTAGCTGTGTCATCTTCCACAAATCAGTTAACCCATCTGCCTTCCTTTCCTCAACTACAGAATAAGGATAATGAATGATAGCACTGTACGTCATAGACATGTTAAAGATTAAATCAGTTAATAATAGGCGTCCAGCATTAACTAGAAACCTAGTGAATGCTAGAAAAATATCATTAGAGTGATTTTCATTCTCTGGGAAATGAAATAACATGTGGGTAGAAAAGGACTTTGGCAGACATACTGATTTGGTCATCGAACACTGATAGCAATTGAAATCCTTCATCCATTCTGTTTTATTTATGGCTCTTCAGAAATTTCAGCTTATCAGATGATCAATGTTGCATCAAAACTGCCCTGTGGTGAGTATTAATGTTTATTTTTATCTAAGGCATACTTCAGGATTAGACCCCAACAATTTCCCTTAAGAAGGCCTCCATGGCACAGGCTATAAGTTAATTTATAAATCAAGTCTGACAGTTAAATAAGAAATATAATGCTAAACTGGGAAATTTCTTAATGTAGCTTTTTATCTTCGCTGAGATTTCTAAAAACTCTTTTCAAATCATAGGTATGAATAGAATGCTTCCAATGAGAGAACGGTCCAAAACAGAGGAAGACATTCTCCGGGCAGCGCTTAAGTACAGCAGCAAGAAGACTGGGAGTAATCCTACATCAGCCTCTGACGATTCTAACGGGCTGGAATGGGAGAATGACTTTGTTAGTGCCGAAATGGATGATAACGGCAATTCCGAGTATTCTGGATTTGTCAATCCTGTATTAGAACTGTCCGATTCTGGCGTAAGGCAATTTGATACAGATCAACAGACTCGATAGGGTAAAATAGTGTGACCCTGTTTATCAGTTACAACCAAATGTTAAAAACCAACTAGAATGTATAAATGGTTATGCTGAGCCTTTTTTTAAGGAGAAGGTAAGAAACCATGTTGTAAATGCTTATTTTGTTAGAAAGGAGTAGAGATGATAGGATAGATCTGAATTGCTTCAGAATTAAGTGCAATTTCATCATCTGCCTTCTGCTTTTCAAGACCAATTTAATGGTCCTGTCATGACACCAGTTAAATTTATTTTAACTCTTTTCTTTAAGCATTCTTGTTTACTATCATAGATCTTCACTTTAAACAAAAATTTTATTACTTTTATTGTGAATGCTTTTTAAGCCTATATCATTAACTAGAAATATATTAAGACTTTTTTGTTCATTCTCAGCAGATGTGAAGGGAGCATGAGGAGGGATCATCA
The DNA here is from genome assembly GCF_000181295.1 of Otolemur garnettii. Taxonomy (NCBI): domain Eukaryota; kingdom Metazoa; phylum Chordata; class Mammalia; order Primates; family Galagidae; genus Otolemur; species Otolemur garnettii. The sequence goes on from NW_003852524.1 coordinate 2,532,125, forward strand.
GAGTCAGATTTAGAATGGTGTTCCCTTTCTCCAGCTTTATTTTTTTCTGTAAGTTCTTTGAATTTTATTATCTATAGTAAGCACAATTAATTCAAATGGATGATTCTAAGAAATGCTAAAGTATTGGCTTCTTTTTACACTTATTACAAATCCTAGTATGATAATGTTGATTCAGTCTGAGCAAAGAATAACATAAAAATAAACTTTCTGAGTTTGGACATTTCAAGTTGGTAATAATCATAAATAATATTTAAGAAAATATACATATTTAGGTTTTCTGCTTCAGTTTACATGCCACTATATTGACTAAGTTAATTGATATACAGTATTAAGTTTCTAGGTGCCATTATTTTTTTAAAATTCTATATTTCCAATGAATGAGCTTAGAAAGATTTTACACAGAACATACTCTCTGCATGATTTAAGAAAAGAAAATCTAAAAAGGTAATTACGGGTATTTCAAAGTAAATAAAATCCTTTCTGATATGAAAGGCTCCATTGATTTTATTAAGTTTTCTTTGCCTTGTAGTACAAGGTGCTTTAATGGGATGAAACTAAGTATATCAATATATAACTGCATTTTGTGATAGGCAATGAGCTCTTCTTTTCTCTAAAGTTTACATATCAATATAAAAGGCCAGGGATATAAAACACTCCCTGCTTTCTTTGATTTTGCTGAGGACTGAGTATGATTTTAGTAAACAAAGTGTTTTTGGGTTTTCCTTAGTGTTTTTTTTTCTTTTCTTTTTCTTGCAATGATGACAGTGCATGTTTTCAAAAATATAGGAAGGTCCAGATACAAATAGTAACGTAAAGTTCCTGCTGTACTTAAAAAATCATGTGGCCCTTTCAATATTTGAACTGCTAAGCAATGACATATATAGTTTTATCTCCTTTTTAATCTCACAGAATAAATATAACACTTTAAATATGTAAATATACATTAGGTAATGCTATTATTTATGTCTGTCTTAAAATTATTTAAATTGTAGCTGTGTCAGTGGAAATATTTTAAAGGTAATCTATATTCACATTGCCTGGGTTAATGCTTTTTAAAGTTTATACACATCAGATGTATATTTTCGGTTTGGCATACGCTACTACTGTAATTTTTCTTGGCTTTTTGTTCATAAAGAATTTTTTGAAGGAATGGTGATTTCTCAAGGATTGTGAATAAACACATTTTTACATTAATGGTAATAAATTATTTATTATTGGTTTTATTCCATGAACATGAAAGTATTCTGACTCCTGACTTATAATTATTTTGTTAAATCTGATATAAAGATAAAAAATAATAAATTAGGAAAGCAAGATGAAACTAATCTTGAAAATATATCTGCCAAGAAAAAGATGTTGACTTTTTGCTATGCTTGTAAAAAAATACTAAAAATAGCTTATTAGGTTGTGTTCCAACATTACTGGAATATTCCGTGTCTGGTGGGTTGTCAGAGACAAAGCAGTAAAATGACATACAAGGTCCTTGTTCTTTTGCTTACCAACCTGGTCAGAGGGGCCAGTAGGTAAGTATATAAGTAAGAAAATGACAGATCACAGTTAGAAAGTATGTAAGATGACTGGGGTGATTGGAGGCCAGTTGACTACTTTTAATAGGTCAGGATATTCCTCTCTGAGGAGATATTTGAGCTGAGACTTAATTGTTGAGAAGGCAATGGGTTTAAAAAAAAAAAAAGCCTGGTATGAAACATGTTATAAGTAAAAGGAGCAAGAACAGAGTTCTTGAGATGGAAGTTTGGTACTTCTGTAAATAAAGATATGCGAGACTGAGCATCCTGATTGAGTGGAAAGAGTGGCATGGGATGATAGTAGAAAGTGGTTAGGGGCCTGATCACGCAGGCCTTTGTAGGCCAAGAGTGAATTTTATTTGATGTGTATTAGGGAGCCACTGACATTTTTCGTTAGCCAGGATGTGCAGTGAATAGATGTGATTTTCAAAAGATGACTCTAACTGCTGTGTTAGGGAATGGGTTGGAAGAGAGCAAGAGTGGATGTGTAGTATTCCCAGTCAGACGTGATGTGGCTTGGGTTTATGATGGGTGTAGAAGCGCAGAAATTTATTTTAGAGGCAGAATCAACAGAGTTTTCTGATGGGTTGGATATGAGGATAAAAGAAGGGAGGGAATCAGATATAACTGCAAGTTAGCATATCTGGCCTGGTACCCTAGCTACCTTGCTCATTACAAGTCTGCGTGGGCAAGACGCAACCATGGTCTCATCTGAGTCTTGGCAGAAAGCCCTGTGATTCTTCACTAGAAAACAGGTAGTCTTAAAGCAGCTGTCAAAGGGCCATTTATTATCCACACCCCCATCTTGCAAAAGGCTGCCATAATGCAATTTCTCATCAAACTCTTGTTCCAGGGACCTCAGCCCTATTTAGACACAGATACAAACTATAAAAATGGTTGGCTATAGTTTAGAGTTAGGTCCTCAACAACAAAGTTACATCTGTCATCAGGCCTCCTCAATTCAGTGCCATCCCAGGGACATCCCTAAGACCAAGAATGCTAGGAGCTAACACCTGCTGATGTTGCTTTTGCCATCTGTAAAAATAATAAACATCTAAATCTGTTTGGGTTCACTTTCTCCTTGCTGACCAAATCTATGAAAGTGTAACTAGCAACCTGACAGCTGCCATTAACTATAACTTTGTGGTTCTGACATAATCACAAAGTGATTTGGGAAAGAGGGGGAAATTAAAAGAGTTTTATTTGGAGGTTAATTTTGAGGTGTTTATGAAATATTTGAATGAAGATGTCAAGTAGGAGATGGGATATATGTCTGCAGCTCAAGGAAGAGGTCTAGGTACAAGTTTGGGAGTCTATTAGGTAATTGATACTTAAGTCATTATATTAGCTGACTTCAACTCAGGGTACCATATAAGCAAAGAAGTCTAACTAAGTGTTGACATTTACAGGTTGGGGGTGAACAGCCAAAGGAAGCAGTTAACAAGAACAGTACAAAGAACCAGAGAATGTGGTTCTATCACAGAAGCCAGAAAAAGAGAAGGATCAACAACATTGAGTGCTTTGAGAAAAAGAGGACAGGTGTGCTAGTTGGGTTTGGGAACACAAAGACTTGCCCGCTATCTGTTATACAAATAAAGGGATGGAAATGGGGGAGCTAGGGGATGAACAATAGATAATAGCTAATGTAGACAATTAGGCAATTTTTGCTGTCAGCAAAAAAGTGGGGTTGCCAGAGGAGGATGTGGAATTATATATGGGTTTTTTATTTAGGATGCTAGAATTTCTAAAATGGTATAATTTGGATTTATCCTTGCCTTTTTTTTTTTTTAAGGTAATTAGAGAAATACATTTTTCTAGTAGAGGCCAGAGTTTTCATTTTACTTTTTTTTTTTTTTTTTTTTTGCAGTTTTTGGCTGGGTCCAGGTTTGAACCCACCACTTCCGGTATATGGGGCTGGCACCCTACTTCTTGAGCCACAGGCACCACCCCATTTCATTTTACTTTAACTATGTAAACATATCCTAATCTCTTGAGAACACAGACATCTAATGAAGATTTTATATCAGATATTGTCAGGGCCCGGGACTGGCCAGGTCTCAGGCCCAGCTTAGGTAGGTTCTGGACATAGACCACTAAGCTACCTTGCTCAGGAACAGTTTCTCGTAGGTGCTTGAGGGCTATCTACTTTAGCTGGAGAGGGAGAGACAGAGTATCTTAGAGAGAGTAAAGGTCTTTTTAGAACAGATAGATCTTAGTCTTTAGCAGAGCTTGGTAATCTTCAGCAGAGAGATGCCATGCTGGCGTTCTGCAGGCAGGAGAGGAGACAGAGTCAGAGTAAGCGTGTCCATGATAGAATGCGCATGCCTCCTGACTGCCTGCTCCTCCAGCCTAATATAAGGCTGAGCTCGTGCTTCAACACCACAGGTGTAGAGACTGCCAATTCACCAATGCTCTCATCTCGCGAGCTCACTCATGCTTGTTAGAACCAAATCTCTCTCCATGCCCTTTTCACCAAGGTGTTCCATTACAGGTATTTCCTATAACTCTCACTCCTCCTAGCCATAGGCTGTACGGGCTGCTACAAGATATATTTATAGTCTTCCCCATCTTCATTTACATGGTTCCTCTGGTTAACTATCTGACAGTAAAGGAGATGACTAAAGATTTCTTTGAGAAACAAATTTTCGGCATCTGATTCTTGTCTCCTTAGGAAATATTAAAGGTGAAGATAAAATTAAATTATGGAAATGATATTTAAAAATTATCATATGGGTATTTTTATTAGTGTTAATTATAATATTTAAAAGAGATTTCTTTCCTGACACTTAGCTATAATAATGTCCTCTGTAGTTCAAATATCTTTCATACGTGACCATAAAACGTAGAACCTAACCGAGGTTTGTGATATTCTGAATCATGTACTATGTGTGACACTATAGAAAGGAGACCATATACTTTATCTCAGTTGATCTTACTGAAACCCTCTGAGGGTAGCACTGCTTTTTGAGGATTTTATCTGTTTTTTAGAATTCACATATATGGCTCAAGTTTTTACTTTTAACGATTATTATGGATACATAATAGTTCTATTTGTTTATAGGGCACATGGGATGTTTTGATACAGGCATACTATGTGAATTCATCAAATGAGGTTGATTAAGGTATCCATCGCCTCAGACATTTAACATTTCTTTATGTTAGGAACATTCTAATTCTACTGTTTCAGTTATTTTAAAGTATGTATATATATTTATATATAAATATATTTACTTTGTTCTATCAAATATTATTCTATCTATATATATATTTGCACCCATTAACCATCCCCACTTTATACCCCATCCCTACTCCACTACCCTTCCCAGCTTCTGGTAATCAATATTCTATTTTCTGTTTCCATGAGATCAATTATTTTTAATATTTAGCCCCCACATATGAGTGAGAACATGTGAGATTTTCTTCCTGTGCTTGGCTTATTTTGCTTAACAAAATGTTCTCCAGTTCCCTCCATGTTGTTTCAAATGGCAGGATTTCATTTTTGTGAAGGTATAATATTCCATTGTGTATTTGTGCCACAATTTCTATCTGTTGGCTATTGTCAACAGTGCTGTAGTAAATAGGGGATTGCAGATATCTTTTTAGGTCTTTAAGTAACCTCCTTACTGTTCCCCATAGTGGTTACGCTAATTTGCATTCCCACCAACGTGTACAAGAGTTCCCTTTTCTCCACATACTTACTAACATTCATTACTGCCCATCAACCCACGTGCCCATCAGTTCATGAGTGGATTAACAAAATGTGCTCTATGTACACATGGAGTACTATTCAGCCATAAAAAGATATGAATTCATGTCTTCTGCAGCAGTTTGGATGAAACTAGAGATCGTTATCTCAAGTATGGAAAAACACACCACGTGTACTCTCTAATAAATTGGCACTAACTAATAGGCACAGAGAGAAGTAAAAGTCATTGGAAATCCAGCAGGAGGGAGGGGGGAGGAAGAGAGAGGCAAAAACCTGCCTTTAGGTACAATGAGCACTATTTGGATGAAGGGCACATTAATAACCCAGACTCAAGCATTGTAGAAGCTGTCCATGTAACTAAAACATTTATACTCCTGCAACATTCTGAAATTTTAAAAAAATAAGAAAATTTAAAAAAATTTAGGACTTTTTTATATTTCTGTGAAGAATGTCGTTGGTATTTTGATGGGGATTGCTTTGGGTAATATGAACATTTTAACAATATTGCTTCTTTCAATCCATAAGCATGGCATATATTTCAATTTTTGCATGCTCTTCACTTCTTTAATCAGTGTTTTATAGTTTTCCTACATAGAGATCTTTCATTACTTTAGTTAAGTTTATTCCCAGGAATTTTACTTTATCTGTAGCTATTACAAATGGCATTACTTTCATAGTTTCTCTTTCATATTGTTTACTATCAACGTATAGAAATGCTACTGATTTTTTATGTTGGATTTTGCATACTGCAACTTTACTCAATTCTTTTATCAGGTCTAATAGTGTTTTTGTGAAGTCTTTAGGTTTCTCTTGATATAAGGTCATGTCATCCGCAAATAAGGATAATTTGATTTCTTCCTTTCCAATTAGGATGCCCTTTTTTGTCTTGTCTGATTGTTCTTCATGGAACTTCCAGAGCTGTATTGAATAACAATGGTGAGAGTGGACATCCTTGTCTTGTCCCAAATCTTAGAGAAAAGGCTTTCAGGTTTTCCTGCTCACTATGATACTAGCTGTGAGTCTGTCATATATGGCTTTTATCATGTTGATGTAAATTCTTTCTATACCCAGTTTTTTGAGAGTTTTTATCATGAAAGAGTGTTGAATTTTATTGATTTTTTTTTTTAGCATCAATTGAAATTTTCGTATGGTTTTTGTCCATTCTGTTGATATGCTGTATCACATTGATTTGCATATGTTCAACCATCTCTGCATTCCTGGGATGATAAATCCCACTTGATCATGATGAAAGTAGGACTATTTTAATCCTTGTTTTTCAGATGGGGAATCTGAGTTAGCATCTGATTACACAGGAAACAACAGATAAACCCAGGCAGGATGATTCAGAGCTTACACTCAACATTAAGCAATACTTTCTTTCTGTACATAAGTCAGTATTGTGTTGTGGGTTTGGGAGGGTTTCTTGCTTAAGTGTTAGAAAAAGCATGTCTAACCTAACTTTGAAAAACTCTTTCAAGATACCAAAAGTAATTTAAAAAAAAAAAAAATAAGGCACTTTGACCTGAGGTGAAGTTTCATCATCACACCTTATTGCGACTATTTAATAAAAGTTAGGCAGTCAGAAGTTGTGTTTTAAATGTGACTGTCTTGATTTTGGCTTTTGAACGGTGATTTTAATTGATGCCAGTAAACAGTACCTTGGCAGCCTTCCATCAGCAACAAAATAATGAAACCAGCAACAGAACTGAAACCACTGCTTTCCCATTTTCTTCACCAGTGCTACTGGCCTTAAATTCATTGCTTAAGAGGCACAAGGCCATATGAATATTTTCATGTAGGTTGAATAGCAGAGTGATGAGTGATTGAATCCAGGGACATCTCATACCAGCTAGAAGTCCAGTAAATTCCAACCAATTTCCCATAGCTCTCCTTGGTCACACCTGAAACAGAAGCTTTGATGGTTTCAGTCACTGTGCACTTGGCAAAGTAGTAACCACACCTGTTACTTCAGCGTACAGTAATTAATACAAGGAATTAAGCAAATGTTAGAGAACTAAAAAAGTTAAAAAGACCAGGAGGGGACATGGAAGCAGTTACCACATTGTTAACACACAGTATGTTAATAAGAGTTATCTCCTAGTTGTAAGATTATGACTAATTTTTATATAAGACATATTTACATATATAAAATATTTGTAAATGTAATAATTAAGCAAACAAATCTCATCCCACTTCCATTGAAACAAATACCACCACTCATGTTACTGAAAGTAATGCTTCTTCACATCAATCAATACTTAGTGACTCTGAGAATAGAAACAGAATTTTCTAGAAAATGGTTGTAAAATGATATAGGCACAAGAGAACTTACAGGTTCAAGAAGAGACTGCCAGTGATTGTAACACTATCACCAATTTAATACACCTTTTTATTTAAAGGGCCCAAGAAAAACATCTGTTTCCTGGGATAAACAAATTATTAAGATGTGTATTTGAATTTTCACATCTTAGCTGCAGCACCTCATATCAAACAATATTT
>NW_003852524.1:2540626-2548800 GCF_000181295.1 Otolemur garnettii
AATGATAAATTACTATTTAGCAACCTACCCACTTCTCTGCCAATCTTTTAAGAAAAAATATAGAAAAACATTAAAGTTAATATTTCTCAAGTTGAACAAACACTTCCAAGATATATATTAGGAGAAATCGTTAACTATTTTATAAGAATATGAGATTTTTCTGGCCCTAAAAATCACTTAACATTTTTTGGGTTCAGTGACAATATATAAGTTCCCTAATATCAAAACTTTATAATTTAGCAACTCATATATCAGTGGCTCACGCCTGTCATCCTAGCACTCTAGGAAGCTGAGGCAGATGGATTGCTTCAGCTCAGTAGTTTGAGACCTGCCTGAGCAAAAGCAAGACCCCATCTCTACTAAAAATAGAAAAAATAGCTGGGTGTTACGGTGGGCACCTGTAGTCCCAGCTACTTGGGAGGCTGAAGCAGGAGGATTGCTTGAACTTAGGAGTTTGAGAGTGCTGTGAGCCTGGGCAACAGAAATAGATGCAAAAGAAAAAAAAAAAAGAAACAGAAGTGAAAGCTTTCTTAAACGGTCACAATGTGACAGTATGCAGACAGTGAAGTATATATCCTACACTCACAGAAACCCTTTGCCCAAGAGACTAACACTGTAAGCAGTTCTAACAGGCTTGGTAGTTTACTTTGTGAATCCGCATCACACACAATGCTATAAGCCTACAAAAAGATAGCATAATTGTTTGTTGTACCAAAAAGTGACAGTAGGTAACCTTGGGTCAAGGGGAGTATATTACTTTTCTATTTGCTGTGGTAACGCATTACTGCAATTTGGTACCTTACAACAACACACATGTATCATCTTAAAGTTCTGTAGGCGAGCAAGTCAGACACAGCCTTACTGGGCTCATTCCTTTCTGAAGGTTTCTTTTCCTTTCCCAGCTTCCATATGTCCAGGGACATTCCCCAGCTTCAGCAGGCTGCCCACATTCCTTGGCTGAGGGCTTCCTTCCTCCATCTTTAAACCCAGCAGGAGCAGGTCAAGTTTTTCTCAGACCTCATTACTCTGACATCCTGATCTGCCTCTCTTCTCCTTTTAAGGACACTGTGATCAAATGAGCCTACCCAGATAATCCAGGATAATTGATTTTAAGGTCAACTGAGAAGCAACCTTAAGTCTATCTGCTGCCTTAATCCCCTGTGCCATTTAAGAACATAGTCACAGGTTCTGGAGATTAGTACATGGAAACTGCACACGTTTGGACAGGCCCTACTCTGCCTAACACAGGAAAACTACACATAGGAACTGGAAGAGTTGTTCAGGCCACTTTGTATGGTAACAAATGAGTCACTCTACAGTTCCAGGGCTGGGGAGTAGACATCATAAACTATAGCCCAAGAGTGACCAATGGTCTGAATCAAAAAAGGGGGGGGGGGGCTTAAACCCTCTCTTTTAATAGAATACAGACCAGACGAGGGTATTCCGCATCCCCCCCTCACCCCCAGGTGAGGGGCTCTCTTACAACTTGAATTTTACCTTGGAAGTGAGGACAATGTAAGCTACAAATGTGTTCCCTCATATTAATTTGAAATAAAAAAATATTTAAAAAGTAAAAAAAATGTATGTTAAAAAGTTGTTATAAGGGTGACGCCTGTGGCTCAAAGGTGTAGGGCGCTGGCCTCATGTACCGGAGGTGGTGGGTTCAAACCTAGCCCTGGCCAAAAACTGAAAAAAAAAAAAAAGTTATTATAAAAATATGGTCCCTTACTGCAGGAAATTTTATTTACCTGGAAAATTTTACAGGGAGCTTCACTACCTGGTAATGCTAGAGTTTAACTTAACTGAATGGTTACCATTATTTATTTAACATTTACTAACTACTTTAGTTACAAATTAGTTGAATAAGAATCTTTTAAATAAAGACAACTTGTTCTGTAGATAAACTTTTAGAAATATCTTAGCATTTATCATAAATATTCCCATATATTTACCTATGGAAAGTGGCCCAAGAACAGTTCCTTCCCTTCTTTAGAAACTAGAGCACCAAAGAAAATGCTTGATAAATTACACTTAGACTTTATTAGGTGTGTGGATGCTATTAAAAATGTTAAGTCCATAGAATTTAAAAACTGTATATGGTACATAAAAACCAAACTTCGTATTTGGTAAGAAAATAATTCTAAATTTAACACAGTGCTTCGTTATAATGTTTAAACACCAGTTTCAGAAGCTGACTGGAGACAAGGAAAACTGGCATGTTAGGAATAAGAACTCTACAATTCTATAGAAAAGCAAGGTTTTATTTCCCAAATAAGTCTTCCCATATTCAAACCTCCCCGACACAGACAGTAGTCTACAACACATTCCAGTAGTTGGGTACTACAGCACCAAGGGGCTGCGAACATTAGTAACAACCTGCTGGCTGTTGACCTTGAAAACAAATGGCTGCCATGAAATGACGTGAACAAACCAAGAGACTGTTTCTCACAAAATAAAACACACAGGAAGGAAATCAAGCACAAAGAAAAAATAATGTAACCTTATTTTGAGAACACTATTTCATCCCTCACAGATTCTTTATAGGTCCAGGAATGCAACAGATGACTAAGTTGATGACCAACACAATCTGCAGACTTTAAAATGATAAAATGATAAAATGATAAAACAAATTTGACCACGTGACAGAGGACCGTGGTATACTACACTAACAGTCTCTCCATAAGTAGTGTCTATAAAGCATCTGTGGAGCTCTTTGTCCTCCTCTTTCCCCTCTCAGACTCTCTGTGTTCATGATTCATTTTCATCCATTTCTGTAGGAGAAGAACTTTGGGTAGAACAGGATGAGTAACTGCCATACTCAGGTATGGGCCTGTGTGGGGGCCAGTTATTTTCTTGTAAGAGTGATATTGGAGAAAAAATAAATTGAGTCTCAAAAACTTCCAATGACTCTCCTTCTTCCTTTTCCATCAGGAACTGATACTCTCCGAATCTGACCATGCACTTGTATGGTAGGTCCATTTTATTTAGGTAGCCCAGCTTTGAACTGTCAACCATTAAGTCTATCTTCTTACTCATATTTTTAATTTCAAAAGAGAGAACTGGGCTGTTAAGCTTTTTAAACAGCTGCAGAGAAAACTGAACTCGAGAAACCTGTTTGTCCTGAAAAGTATAATGACAGACATTAGAATTTCGGCCAAACTTCACCACTTCACTGGAAGAGAGTTTCTCTCGGTTATAAAACCTTATTGATTGAAATATTCCACTTTCCAACTGGCCAGGATGGTAAACAGTCATCCGGAGACAAGTTACTGTCTCTTCTGTGTCAGCATCTTCAAAACTGGTCATGATGTGCACAAAACCCACCTGCAATAAATTAAACCACAGAGTTAACTCCTGCCTACATATTAGAGGCATTGAGAACTTTGATCCTAATATTCTGCTGAGCATCTTCTGATGGGTGATTTATTTAGACTTTAAGAAAATGCATTGACTACTTTAACTGGTAAGATATCTAAAATCGTATGCCAAAAATCCCGTGAGACTTGTGTATTACCTTTTCCCATCTCTTTAGTTTTCATTTCTAGTTTGACTGTAAGACCATACATAGAATCTGGCCAATAACAAGGAATGATTATTAACAATAAAATGATTTGGAGAAAGCAAAGAAACCTCAGTTCCTTTCTCATTTAAATAGAGTATGTAGGCCCCCAGAAACTATGACAGCTGTATTTTTTCTTTGAGACAGAGCCTCAAGCTACCCCCCTGGGTAGAGTGCTATGGCATCACAGCTCACAGCAACTTCCAACTCCTGGGTTCAATCGAGTCTCCTGCCTCAGCCTCCCAAGTAGCTGAGACCACAGGCACCCGCTACAATGCCTGGCTAGTTTTTGGTTGCAGCCATCATTGTTGTTTTGGCAGGCCCAGGCTGGATTCGAACCCACCACCTTGGGTGTATGTGACAGCTGTATTTTAAAAAGAAAACCAGGAGATAAAATTCCCTGTGATTTGAATAACTTCAGAGGATATACACATAAAGAAACCTATAGTTTAGTAACTGTATTGCAATTAGATGTAATATAAATTGTGAAAGCCAGTTAAAGAAATTTAATAGTTATCAATAAATAATTGCAATATTTACCCCTTATGTCTTCACTTAGATTTCTAGTAGAATGATTAAAAAGTTAATGCTTAAAGTGGTTATTTTATTCTATAATTTTAAAATTTAGACACTACATACTTAAAAAAAAAATAAACTCTATAAGGTAGTTCTCAGTATCATAGCCTACACTGGTACTGGAATTATTTATTTTAGTCAATGGTTCTTAATGCCTGGATAGACAAACTGTCCTTAACCACAAAAAAGCACAGCTTAACTGCCTTTAACCACATCACTGTAGAGCTGATGGCCCTGAGGTGCCCTCCACCTCCACTTCACTACATTGATCTTTGTTAATCAGTGCAGTATTTAAAGGCATATAACAGGACGGGAGAATTAGATACTAAAACTTTTGTGAGGTTATTCTGAAATGGAACTGCTATTGTAAAATGAGCTTATGTTTTTAAAATGACATGCGCATTATTTTAAAATTCAACCAGTAACAAAAAATTGAAAAACCTGTAGCCTCTACCCCCAACCTTAACTCTTTGTCTTCCTTTCCTGGAGTCAACCACTGTAAAAACTGCTTTTACCTTCACAGAGATCTTCTTTATAGAACAAGCATAACTGAGTATGTGCGTGCACACACACACACACACACACACACACACACCACACACACACACGCAGGTTTTTCTGCAGAGAAAAAATTACTTACACTAAAAGAAACAGTATATTTAGCTCTGGACCTTGGATTTTTTCAATAAAATACTTACGGGAAGGTTTCTTTTCCATATCTACATATATAACTGTACCTCATTCTTTAACAGCTACATAGAATTCTTTTACTTAGGTGTAGAGATGAATTATACCAATAGAGAGACGCTGAGAGCTGCCTGCATTCCTTGGACAACCCTCATATGCTTGTGCTACTGGACCCTATCTTCTTACACTAACTTGAGATTTTGGAGTCAGCAGTCTTAAGTGAGGTTAATCTGTAGTCTTAGTGGTTTTTGTCTGCCATCTATAGTAGATGTAACCATCAAATTATGTTGGTTTGGGGGAAGAAAACCTATAAACCAGAATGTTTCCCAGAATTTTCTTTCTATGCTTGTTGCCATTTACTTTAAAAAATTCAGTAATTCTTTCTGTTTTGGAAAGTTATGCTGCTAAAAATCAGATTCTCAATTTATTCAATTATTCCACAAATGACATAGCTAAGTAACATTTCTGATTGATTTGGAAATGTGTGTTTAATTTTATATTCAAATCCATAATATGTTTTTGAACATTATTATAGCATATTGCACTATACAAGCAGATACCTACTTATAAGCAGAACAAAAGTGAGAGGAACCCTCAAAATCCTAGGCCAGGAACGGTAAAACTTACCATGAAACCAAAGCCAGCAAGAATGAACACACAATGGATAGAAGTAGCTAATCCAGCCTATGCTATGATTTGAAGACACTTCAATTGTGGTAAATAGTCTCACTAATTAAGAAGCAGACCACAGAAAAGAGAATGATTATAATAAGTCATGGGATTATGCAATTAGCAGGTGATGAGAAAAGAATTTGCTGTTGATAAGACCCTTAAGCCAAGTGCAGTGACTCAGGCCTGTAATCCTAGTACTCTGGGAAGCTGAGGCAGGTAGATTGCCTGAGCAGGATCAGCCTGAGCAAAGGGCAACACCCCATCTCGAAAAAATAGCTGGGCGTTGTGGCAGGCATCTATAGTCCTAGCTACCCAGGAGGCTGAGACAACAGAATCACTTGAGCCCAAGAGTTTGAGGTTGCTGTGAGCTATGAAACCACAGCTCTCTACCGAGGACAACAAAGTAAGACTCTGTCTCAAAAAAAGCCTTAAAAAGAATAGCAAGTGTCTGTTAGTGATCCTCAGCTTTGTCCAGCATAGGCCACCATCACTGCAGCTCACTCTTGGACTCTGGACAATTATAGTTCCTGTTCCATATGGAGAATTGGATTAAAAATCATGGTGCATTCTGGATACATACAGTCTTTTAGCAACCTCCAAATTGTGTTTGTGTGTACTTTACATAAATTATTAGCTAATAATCCAGTCTTTTGACCAAATCTATGGCTCAGAAAAATTTGTCCCACAGAGGCTTTTATGCCTACCTAGGCCCCAGTGGAAATACCCACTATAAGGGAAAAAATTGGCACTTTGGTTTACAAAGTCAGTGGCTAAGAGTCTCAGTATGAATCAATCCTCAGGGACTGATGGATTTCTGGGTTCACAACTGAGACTCTGTCAAACACTGAAGCAGACTATATTACGGTCGAACAGCCCAGGCCAATCCTGGCCCTTTAGAATGATGGTCCACTCCATTTAACAACCATGTCAATGGGATGTGAACCAAAGTGATGCAGAAACTCCCTTCCAAGCAGAAGCCTAAAAGCCCCTGTGTAGTTCTGCCTTCCCTCTTTCTCATGCCTAAACAGCAGTCTTAAAAGAAGCAGCTCAGCCTAGGTCACAGAGAGAAGGCCCAAAGACAGACAAATAAAGGACATCTAATATGACTAAGAAAATCAACCCTTCTTCCTCTAAGCCACTGAGATTTTTTAGGTCATTTGTTATTGTGCCATTTGTTACTGCAGCCAGAGGTGACAAATGCATTCATCTATTTTATGAAGGTAAGAAATGCCAGCAAACTCTGACAGTAATAAGAGGTACTGGTTACTATATGCTTTTGATGTGCCACACACAGTGCTAAGCCCTTTACACATATCATCTGATCTTCAAAATGGGGAGGGGAGAAAAATTTATTATTTATTAATAAATAATATTTATTAAAATTTATTCCAGCGACAGGTACACTAAAAGCCCTTAACTTCCCCACTGCATAATACATCCATGTAGCAAAAAACCACTTCTACCCCCTAAATCTTTGAAAAATAACCCTAACAGTCAACACTTCACAGATGAGACAGCTGTATGAGGTGTCTAAATAACTAGCCCACATCACAAATCCAGTGTCCAAGGCAGGATTCAAACTTTAATGCACTCTTTCTTAACCATTACAAACACTGCCTTCCTGGTTAACACCTACTTCATAAATTAGACCCAGTTAACCTGTAAGCCTGGATTCTGTAAACCAATAGGTTCCGTGTAAGTACCAGGTTACTGTAGCAGTTCTTCCTAAATCCAGCCTGTGTGAATACTAGTATGGACTTAATACTCAGTAGTAATTGTGAAAGATTATTCAGGGAGCACCAAAGCTGAATAAATCACGGTCTCTGACCTCAAGGTATTTAGAAGCCAATCAATTTGTTAATCCCCAAGGCCACAAGATCCTCCCCAAAATGGCCTGAATCCCTGGCATTTCAGGGTAGCCAGCAGAAAAACAGAAAAGACAGAAACTAACAAATAACTAAAATAACAAATGTAAAACTTGGTAGATTAAAGAAACAAATCACTGGTGTGCAGGTGATCAAAGCAGTTTTTTTGAAGTCTGCCAGTCATAAGTTATTAAAGAAACAGAAGGAGAATGAGCTTATGCGGGTATAGTGGTAACATTATCTCTGGAGTGAGAAACTGGAGGCCAGGGGTGGGAAGGAGGCTTACTTTCCACCGTACACTCTGTACCTTTGGAACTTTATATCATATTCACTCAACTTGTATTCAAATACAGTATGTAATAAATATTTTCTTTAAAAAAGTCACAAACTATCTGATTTTTATGGGACTGTATGGACCTAGAGATTGGCAAAGTATTATCAAAGTGGTAATGTGTGGTAACTGACATCAAAAAGTTGTAAAACGCTAATGACATCTGACAAACACTAATATATATATATAAACAAAGGAACTACAATAGATAAAGAAATACAGAAATAAAAACAAGCTCTGCTACTAGAAGCTTTGTCTATGGAAGCATGACACCTGGGTGCCATATTCTTGAGTGTCCAGCTCTTATGTGAGAGAAACCAGGAAGTGTCTGAGAGCAGGGAAGAGAAGGGTTAGATTCAACAGAAGGCTTCTGAGCCCCTTCAGGAAAAGAAGAGTGAATATGTATAGAGGTGTTAGGTGCAAACACCACCTCCACCTCCCCGCTCCACCACCACACCACACACACACACACACACACACACAC
>NW_003852524.1:2548820-2589938 GCF_000181295.1 Otolemur garnettii
CCTAAGGTCAGAGAAGCCTACTTCTCCTTTTGGGATACCTCATTTGTTCCTCCTCCCCCCCCCCGCTCCACCACCACACCACACACACACACACACACACACACACGCACACATGCACATACATGAGCTCTAAGGTCCTGAAAAGCCAATGTCCAGACACATTACCCTCTCGCAGAAGGGTGTTTAGCCTTCAAATGTCATGAACAACAAAAAAAAAAAAGACAGAGATATTTTTCCCTAAAAGAAGCCAGGTGTCTGAGCAGTTCAACAGAAAGTTTGATACCCCTGGGTGGTCATGCATGCCACCAAGATTTCTCACACTTTAAGGCTTGTTTAAAAACAAGACTGATGGTAGTTCTGGAGTTTTCTTCCAGATGGTGTATTAAGGAAAGTACTCCTCTAATTATTCGCCTGTCCCCCCCTTTCTCCCCACCCCATTCTTCCCATTGATAATCTCAAGAGAGAATGTCTTTGTGTGGTTGCAAGTAGAAGTTTCTGTTTTTATCAAAAGCTTCTCTCCTTAGCAAACACCAAACACTGAGCTAACGGGAGGGGAAGCGAAACTTGGCAGCAGACACAAAGCTAACCTCTTGCCTGACCCCTTTCAACAGCATCGCCCTGCAGTGTGCCTCTTAAGACATTTGTGAACTTCGTTATGTAGAGCGGTTCAGCAAAGTCCAACCTTACTGAAGTCACCGATCTTGCCAAAAAAAAAAAAAAAAATCAGTTAAGTGGTGAAAGACAAACCCAGCAGGAGCGCCTTGTTTTTCAGACGTAGGTATCTTCTCTCTCCCACTCCGCCGGACTGGCCTGACCCAATAAAATGTGCACAGTCCCCTCTCCCACTGGCTGCGGACGTCATCAGTGAAGTTCCAGAGGATTTGGGAAAATCCTCCTTTGAATCTGAAAGCTTGAAGCTGGACTGGAGAGTCCCAGAAAACAACGGATTACTGTATTTCCGCTAATGAACCAAACTGAATCAAGAAGGCAGGTCTAGACCAACCCTCTCTGCCGCGGAGCTCGGCGCTCTGGGGAGCAGGCCCGGGGCCAGCGGGAACCGGGGGGGCAGCGCAGGTGGCGAGGGGGTCACGCGCCGGTGGCGAGGGGGTCAGACGAGCCATGCTGCATAAATGGCATTCTATTGATTCCTGATCAGAAAAACTTAGCAAGAAACATAAAAGTTCAAAGAAGACACATCCTCCATCTCCAATATTTCCGAT
This sequence comes from Otolemur garnettii, assembly GCF_000181295.1. Lineage (NCBI taxonomy): Eukaryota > Metazoa > Chordata > Mammalia > Primates > Galagidae > Otolemur > Otolemur garnettii. Next base: position 2,550,041 of record NW_003852524.1, read on the forward strand.
CAGTGTCCCCCTCATTTATAAGTATTCATACATATATATATTGCTTTATAATTTTCATATTTTTTTTATAGAGCTGTCTGTAATCTTCTCCTTTGTATACCGTGAGCGTCTGCCTGTCAGCCACGCCAGCAGGAGATACCGGCGATGACTTTCTGCACGAACCCCCGAACACCTCCCTGACAAAGCGGCTCAGCCCCCGCCCGCCGCCCCGCTCGCTGCTGCCCTGCACCTACCTGGGTCACGGAGTCCGCCAACTTCCCAGAGCAGCTTCGCGTTCCGGCCTGAGAACGAGGTTAACGAAGACTACCAGGCGACCACCAGGCGGAGGCTCGGGGTCCCGCGCCGGCACTGCGCCCCGCCCGGCGTCCGCACCCGACTTGGCTGCTGCTGCTGCAGAGGGAGGTGCAGGGGGCACCGAGCCAGGAAGGGGTCGCCAGGGCCAGGGACTGCAGACTGCCCTTCTCCCGCACAGATGCCGTCCTTCCCGCGGGCGGCCGGAGCGCGTCCGCCAGCTCCGGAGACCTACGGGTAATATAGGCGGCAGAGAAGGCCCCGGGTTTCCAGACTCGGCCCGCCCCTCGCCCGCCCCTCGCCCGCCCCTTCCTTCCCCGCCCCGCGCCGGCCGCCCGGCCCCCTGGCCGAGCCTTCCCGAGCTCTCCACCCGAGTGTAGAGCAGGTCACTGACCTGACCGAAACCACACCTTCCCAAACAAGTGGCCTCTCCGGAAAGCAAGTGACTGGAGAGCTAGATTTTGAAAGGGTGACTTTTCCCTAGAACAGGGACCGCAGAGGAGTTGAGCTAATTATACCAAACAAGCCAAGGGCGTGGTATGCACGATCGTGGCTAATCCCCACAGGTAAAAGCTGGTACATAGTGAAATGAGTAATCTGCTTCAGAGAGAAGGCTGGGATGAAATGATAAGGAGAGAGCCTAAAGATAATAGATATCAAAAGATGGACGTGCAGACCTTGTATCAAGATGGAAAAGGTTTGAGAATAGAGGACGGCGGGCAAAACTTGGCCTAAGGTCAGAGAAGCCTACTTCTCCTTTTGGGAAACCACATCTGGTAGATGACGGTGTAGGAAGACACTCGGATGTTTGTAGTCTGTCCTTGAGGATTTCGTGTGTGCGGGTCAGTTTGCCTGGCAATAAAATGACATTGATGCTTCACCTGATAAAGAAGTGGGAGAGGTTAAGTTTTGGACTCTTGAGAGTTAGGTGTAATTGAGAACAGCAAGCATGAGGAAGTCTGCCTCCAAAAGTGAGGTAGATTCCTGGAAGAGCTGCAACTTTGTCCATTAATCATCAACATTTATTATTTGTTTTTGGGAATAAAGACAGCCAGATTATCGTCTTTCAGTTGAAGAACATTAGAGCAGGTACAAGATAAGATAGTGCAATTTGACTCTCCCAGTAAATGTGTGCAATAAAATAATATTATCAGAGCTGGAGTTTCCGGTATCTAACCTTATAATTAAATCAGAAAAGACGTGAAAATGCTTTATAAACTGCAAAGGACTACATATATGCAGGTGTTATTAATAATACTAATAGAGAAAATGCAACCCTCGCTAAGATTCAGGGTGCTGGAGATTGTTCTTTCTCTGTTTCACTGAAGATGACGGACTCGCTTGATTTCCTGAATGATCCCAAATGAGACTTTAAGCATTTAATTCTGTATTAAAATCTAATCTCAGTAACAATTGTCTCACTCTGACAACTGGTTAATGGACCTCAAAACTGAAAATGGCTACTGGGAAATGAGACACCACCAAGAATGTGCGCTTGAGAAGTTTCTGTTCCTGAAAGGCTTGAAGGGGTCACCTGGCTGTGGCTGGAATTGTCTGTCTGTGATTTCCTTTCAAATAACTGAGGCATGGACATTTGTAGCAATCTTGACTCCCCAGACTTCTTGAAAACTGACAAGGCCAGAGCCAAAAAGAAATGTGCTTATTTCTTTCTGCATTTTGAATTTACTGAGCTTTCCGAACATCACCGGGAGACATTTATAAAAGAAGCAATTTTAAATCACTCATATCTAAATTAGGCCAAGTAATTTGTATTATGTGCTTTAGTACTGTTTCTGTTTTATAAAACTTAAAAAGTTATTTTAAGTGAAGAATTATTATACAGGGTTTTTTAAATTTATTATACATTTTTATTTTATTTTTTTTTTTTTTTGAAACAGAGTCTCACTACGTCGCCCTTGGTAGAAAGCTGTGGCATCACAGTTCACAGCAACCTTTAACTCTTGAGCTTAAGCGATTCTCTTGCCTCAGCCTCCTAAGTAGCTGGGACTACAGGTGCCCATCACAATGCCCAGTCATTTTTTTGTTGGAGTTGTCACTGTTGTTTTAGCTGACCCAGGCCCGGTTTGAACCTGCCAGCCTCATTGTATGTGGTCAGCACCCTACCCAGTGAGCTACAGGAGCTGCCTATTATACAGTATTATACAGTTTTTGTTTGTTTGTTTGTTTGTGTTTTGGGGTTTTTTTGTTTTTTGGGGTTTTTTTGCAGTTTTTGGCCAGGGCTGGGTTTGAACCCACCACCTCCGGCATATGGGGCCAGCGCCCTACCCCTTTGAGCCACAGACACTGCCCTATTATACAGTTTTAATACAGATTTTACTTGTTTTATTTTTATTCAAGGTCAAAGTTTAAAGAGTGTGATGGTAGCTTTTATAGAAAAACATGAATATCATTCATTGATAATGAAAATGTCTTCACTGTTAAAGAAAGACCAAAGAGTTTATACAAATATCCTTATCTTAGGCTGTAATTTCTCTTAAAACAAGCAAATTACTACAGCTGAAAGTACTTCAGCCAAAGTAACATAGACTGAAGATATGAAAGGCGTCCAGCATGTGCTTCTATTAAAATCTGTTGATGAGGACATGCGTGCTAGAAATTGGTTTTGAGGTCGCCTTGTTTCCAGGTTTTTCTTGTGAAAAGGAACAAACAACTTTCTTTTGGTTTCGATGTGATTGTTTCATTCTGACAAATTCATCCTTTGGTCCTGAAGTGGCCTTTATGTGTGAAACTTTCTTTTGCACTTAGACTATAAATATTAAACTTTATATTTGACCATAGACTATAAATATTAACTTTCTAGCCAGGTGCGGTGGCTCACGCCTGTAATCCTAGCACTCTGGAAGGCTGTGGCAGGTGGATTGCTTGAGCTCAGGAGTTCAAGACCAGCCTGAGCAAGAGCAAACCCTATCTCTACTAAGAATAGAAAAACTGAGGCAAGAAGATCACTTGAGGGCAGTGCCTGTGGCTCAAAGGAGTAGGGCGCCAGCCCCATATACCAGAGGTGGCAGGTTCAAACCCAGCACCAACCAAAAAAAAAAAAAAAAAAAAGAAAAAAATCCTTTGAGCCTAAGAGTTGGAGGTTGCTGTGAGCTATAATAAGTTGTATGTATATATAACTTTCCTAAAGATTGAGTTGTACATTGCAAATAATTACTTATTCAAAATTGATTTAAAAGACAATAATAAAATTACATATATATTTAAAAAAGGAAAACAGGGTCTCACTCTGTCACTAAAATGTAGTTGAGTCATCAAAATTTGTGGCAACTTTAAACTCCTAGGCTGAAGAGATTCTCCCACTTCCACCTCCCAAGGAACTGGGACTAGAGGCATGCATCATCATGTCCAACAATTTTTTTTTTTAATTTTTTGTAGAGACTAGGTCTCACTGTGTTACTCAGGCTAGTCTCAAATTCCTAGCCTCATGTGATCCTCCCACCTCAGCCTCCCCAAATGTGAGAATTATAGATGTGAACCCCTGCACCTGTCCTAAAATGATATATTTTGATGACAATTGAACAACCAAATTTATTTAAAATGTATTTCTCAGCAAGATCTATAGTTTTAAAAAATTAGTTCATGGATGAATGTAACTTATGGCTATAATAAAATAGCATTCTACAAAATGCATATGTGGAGAGAAACTGTTTATATAAATACATTATAGAAAGAATTTTGTTATAGCAATTCCATTTGGTTATTCAAGCTTTTTCTAAGGCTATATGTTAAGAGTTACATAGTAACCTATCATAAAAAGTGGATCACATGGTCTAACAGCTAGCTGACTACTTGATCATTTCCTGCTATTTTGTTAGAAACTATGTAAATTGCCAAAGGGTTTGTTATCAGTTATTACAGTCATTCTTTCTTTCAGTTTCTGGGAGGTATAATAAAGGCTTTACCGAAACATATGAAAGTTTGTTTGTTTGTTTGTTTTCTTTCTTTCTTTCTTTTTTTCTTTTTTGAGACACAGTCTCACTTTGTCACCCTCAGTAGAGTGCAGTGGCATCATAGCTCACAGCAACCTCCAACTCTTGGGCTAAAGCAATTCTCTTGCCTCAGCCTCCCAAGTAGCTGGGACTATAGGCATCTGCTACAACTCCTGGCATTTTTTATTTGTTTATTTATTTATTTAGAGACAGAGTCTCACTCTTGCTCAGGCTGGTCTCAAACCTATGAGCTTAGAACAATCCATCCACCTTGGCCTCCCAGAGTGCTAGGATTACAGGAAGGGGCCACTACGCCTGGCCAATATAAAAGGATTGTGAATGAAACCTATCAGTCTTTCGCTTTAGTGGAAATCTTTTAACCCAGCAGTCTCCGAAAGAATTGAAAAAATTAAAAGATTCTGGTGGCACTTGTAGCTCAGTCAGCAGGGCACCGGCCACATACCCCTAGGGTGGCAGATTCAAACCCGGCCTGGGCCTGCTAAACAACAATGACAACAGCAACCAAAAAATAGCCAGGCATTGTGAAAGGCACCTGTAGTCCCAGCTATTTGGGAGGCTGAGGCAAGAGAATCTCCTAAGCCCAAGAGTTTGAAGTTGCTGTGAGCTGTGATGACAGAGCACTCCAATAAGGGCAACATAGTGAGACCCTGTTTCAAAAAAAATTAAAAGGTTCTTAGTATCAGTAACTTTTCTAATAAAATATATTTTGATGAATATTTTTAAAATTTTTAATGTGCTTTTGATTTTTTTTGGCAAAATTTGGAGCTGCAGATTGTAGTTGTTCAAGTGAAGAGCAATATCCACCACATAACCCAGTGTCAAACCAGCCAGCCTAGTCAGACTTGAAATAACTTAGGAGACCTGGAAAAATAGAGTCGGACCCCCACTTAGGTTAATTAATTGGTAATTTATTTTACCTGCTGCTCCGAGAGACAGCCAGCAGCCCAGGTGTGAGAGTGAGTTGCCTTTCATAGGCTTTGTGCAAGCATATTACAGAAGCAAAACGTGGCTGGTTAAGGGGGGATTACAACTTGGGTAGTCATGGATACAGCAATGGACAATAATTAATACAGCTTCAGTTGACAATGGATACACCTCATATCACAATGGTTATGGTTATACAATAGTAATTAATCAAGTCTCAGTGAGTTTCCCACCATTGTTTACCTACTGAGAACTTGGGGGGTTTGTGAAACTTGGGACTTTTCTTCCTTGTACCTGAAGCTTGTTCTTGGCAACCCTAGGGTAAGGAGGGGGTCTGGGAACGTGGCTAGGAAGCACTGTTCTCAGCCACCATGGGGGGAGGAGGGACTTGCCTTGTTCCGGAGTTGACTCTGGGGGGAGAAGGGAAGAGGAGGGAAATGAGCTGGGGGGGGGGGGCAGGTGAGGGCTGGGGAACAGGAGCGGGCAGGGGAAAGAGGGCTGGGTTACAACAGACTGTCTATCAGAAAAGTCCTACCTTTCTTTTTAAATTCAAATAAACCTGGTAATGTAGGTTTCTTTGTGACAGTAAGCTTACTCATGCACTCTAATTCTAAGAGCACAGAATGAAGCTTTAACGTGAGCTTGTTTTTGGATAATAAAACATCACATTCATTGTTTCTTACCAACATTCTCTTTCTTTGATTCTGAGGGGACTCTGTGTTCTTAGCTCAAATAAAACATTTGTCTTACACTGACCCTAAGAGGAGGAAGTTCTCTGCAGTAATACAACTCCCAGAATGCCTTTCACCAAAGCAGTTCCTAGAGAGGCGTGTCTTGGGCAAAGCTGTTGAAAGCCCCGGAGTTGAATTACACAACCATATTCTGAGACACTTACAGGATTTTCCTTTCAAATTCCTACTTCCTTAAACTGAAGCTGTTTATGAGAAACGGTAGATTTCAGAGAGGTTGTACTATAATTAACTTTTTTCAGAGTTCGATTTGCTGGTCTTAAAGTGTTGTCCTCTTCTCCGAGATAAAAGTGAGTACCAGTCTTTATATGACAAAATGCAGTAGAAGGCATAAAACGTGTGAGGAAGTATTTCTTGAAATTGTCGATTACCATACGATGTTGACTGTTTCTGCCTCCTGATCTTGTCGATATTTAAATAACTTTAGAGCTCTAAGAAGAAACTCCCCAGAAAAGGGAGGGATGGGGAGGAACCCAGGGGAGAGAGAGGAGACAGAAGGGAAAGGCTGTCTACAATTGCAAGCCTCAGTTGTTACAAAGAGGAGAAAATGAATCGGGTTTTTTTTTTTCCCACACGGTTTTAATAACAAAATATAAGTCACTAAGCTTCTGTTCTTATTTGTCACTGAATCAAGATGTTCAATTAAACATTAAAGGGTTGTTGGGATTATTTATTTGAAAAAAAATATTCCTAGGACGTTTGCCTGGAATACAGAGATAGGAGTAATAGAAAGTGCCACTTTTACGATGGCTTCAGTAATTTTGTCCGGAAACACATAAGGCACTAGAGTTACTCATCACGTATGGGAAGAACTGACAGAAAAAAAAACACAGTTTAGAGAGGAAGCATCTAGAAAAATTCAATTCCTTTATGTGTCTGTTTAGAAGAATCCTTTCTTTAAGAAAGTTTAGGGTTTGAAATTAGTAGATTTCCTTGTAGACTGAAATTTATAGATCACCTTGGAAAGCCACAGGTGAAAACCTTTAAGGTTGTCTGAGGTTACGGGTGGATAAAAGTACAGAGACAGGCTCAGAAAAGAAAGGACTTTTATGCCTCAGTGTAATGGCATCTTTGTGTCTATATAATATTTGCCTTTGTCCCCCCTCTGCCTTTTTTTTCTTTTTACTTAGTGCTGCTAATACTCTCGTAAGAAACAATATCACTACAAACATTTAAAATTCTTTCACGGATTCATGTTGCTGTGCAGGGCAGAGCATGAGTTTTAGTGTTATCTCCTCACTCTGTTCCCCCCTGGCCTCAAACGGGATTGAACTATCCAGAGCATCAGTAATTGTACCACAGACTCTGTGTGCCTCCAAGACCAGGAGGTGTACTAGTTCATCACTTATGTGTCTGCGAGGTGTGTGTGGTTTGGAGTAGGGATGCTTTGGGGTATAATTTACCACTCGGAAATCACTCTAGACCTGAACAAATATCAGGACCAAGATTTTATCTCCACTGACCAAAATAATACGCTTTTTCCTTCCCAGCTCCTCCCCACCCCATCAACCTCTAACTTCAAGAAAAACACAATACTTAAAATTATTCTAGAATTAACTTTTTCCCCACAGCAAAAATCTTTTGAGTCTGAAATGAATCCTTCAACTTGTTCCCCCCAAAAGACATCAAAATGTTATAGCATCCCTAACTGCATGAGTAGGGAGCCAATAATTACTTTAAGCTTTTTTTCAAAAATATATTTTCAACTTTAAAAAAATCGTGTGTAAATCATGATGGATATTATACAATCTCATGTAAAATAATACTGTGTGATAAGCTTGGTTGTTATGTTAAGCTGTAACAAGACCTCCCAGCAAATACTATGTGATCTAGGTTTGGAGTTGGGACCTGTCCGTAAGAGTAACTGTATGGGTTGTAAGATATTTGTGAAATTCCATAGTTCATTCATTCCAAAGAGTTTTATTGATCCCTTTTCCCTGATTATCAAGGCACGTATTGCTCTTACTATTTCAGATAATGATGGCTTGTTTGCTAAAATGTTTTTGTAAGTAGTTTTCTTCCTTGAACTTTTAAACACCTGTTAGTTGGCTCGGCGCCTGTGGCTCAAGTGGCTAAGGCGCCAGCCACATACACCTAAGGTGGCAGGTTCGAATCCAGCCTGGACCCGCCAAACAACAATGAGGGCTGCAACCAAAAAATAGCTGGGCGGTGTGGTGGGCGCCTGTGGTCCCAGCTACTTGGGAGGCTGAGGCAAGAGACTTGCTTGAGCCCAGGAGTTGGAGGTTGCTGTGAGCTGTGAAGCCACAGCACTCTACCCAGGGGAATAGCTTGAGGCTCTGTCTCAAAAAAAAAAAACACCTGTTAGTTGAAGAACTCTTATAGGAATGTGTATTCCAACTCCTTGTGTAAATATAGTCCATATTTTTGTTACCTGTATTGTATTTGTTACCTCTCTGTACTGGAATCTTTGTTCCTTGTTATTGACAGTAATATCTATTTTCACAGGATGTTGTGATTTATTTATTGAATTCTGTGGGATGGGCAAATCTGAAATTAAGAACATTATCTGTTGCTATCATTATTCTGTTGCTATCATGTCTGAAGAAAGAAATTCTTATAGCATAAATATCAGATACACATGAGTACAATTTTCCCTAAGTATAGCAGATACTACTAATTTTAGGTGGCATATATTCTAACTTTAATAATATGAGTTACTTGCTAGTTTAAGGTGAATTAAAAATATGATTTGCTTATAAGATCTATGATTTCATGGACATTATGGCTTAGGAGAATGCTAAGTAAAAACAACTGAGCCAATTTACTATTGATTTTAAGGGAGTAATAAATTATATTACAGGTAATATGCGGATATGGAATCTCTGAAGGTAGCATGTAGATGACTGATATTTCCTATATGCATTTGAGAAGTGAATATTTTCTGAGCCAGTGCAGTATCTTTGAACTTTATTGGTCCTTGGTTACAGAACTCAATTGACAATACAATTGCCCATGGCTCAGTGGGTAGGGTGCCGGCCACATACGCCTAGGCTGGGGGGTTTGAACCCAGCCAGGGGTCAGCTAAAGCAACAATGACAATTGCAACAACAACAAAAATAGCTGGGCGTTGTGGCAGGTGCCTGTAGTCCCTGCTACCTGGGAGGCTGAGGCAAGAGACTCGCTTAAGCCCAGGAGTTCAAAGTTGCTGTAAGCTGTGATGCCAGGGCACTCTACCCAGGGTGACAGCTTGAGACTCTATCTCAAAATAAATATATAAATAAATTTCCTAATTATAGATGTACAAAATAATTGACAAGAAAATAAATGCTTTATCAAACTTTTACCAGACCTGTAGTGCTTCGTATTTCCCCATAAATTATTGTTTGCAGAAGTGGCTGATAATTCTTTCAAATAAGAATGATAGAAAGTTATCTGTCATGGGATTAGAGTTAAAAAGGAAAAGAAGAAGAGTGAGAAAGGACCAGTTGTCCCAGAGTGAGTGCCACAGCTCCACTCTGCTCGTTTCACTGAGACACAGAACTGGTATCTCTGAACTGGAAGCTGGGAACCTTAAATATCACCGTGGCCGAGGGATATTAAATGTACCATGGTATGTGCCAATGGCCATACACAGTAATTTTACTTCTGAGACTCCATCCTAGGGAGGAAATAATTCTAAACATGGGGGGCATTGCATGAAGATGTTCATCATAACATGACAGTAGAACCTCTGTAAGTTGACCACCCACGGGACCGTAATGAACTGGTCAACATAAGGGATTTGCATTGAGTACATGTGATGCACATCCAGTCTGTGAAAATCAGGTCAGTGTAAGAAGGTGGTCAACATAGGGAGGTGCTCAACTATAGAGGTTCTATTGTATTTATGGTGTTGCAGGAAGACGAGACCCAAAGGAGAGAATGAACATACAAACACCAAGTTTAAAAGAGGAAGAGCTTTATTTCAGCCAGGAGCAAAAGCACAGAAGAATTCAAAATGGCCACACTCCCTGACTAGCTTAGTCTTCTCCTTTTTATCCCCAGTCAAAAAGGTCCAGCCCACAGGTCCCTTTCTCATTAGTCACTTTGAATTAAGCTGGCTCCAGCTTTTACAGAACTTTGGGATTTTTTTAAATTAAATCATAACTGTATACATTAATGCATTTCTGGGGTACAATGTGCTGATTTGCTTACATCAAACTGGTTAACATGACCATCACTTCACTTACGTATTTGTTATGATAAGACATTTATACTCTACTCTTCATAGTTTTGAAATGTACCATCACATTGTGCACATTAGGTAAAGTCTCACCAAATATCCTCCCTCCTCCTGGACTCCCCCCTCGGCTCCCCTCCCACTCCACTTCCCTCCTTCTTTATGGACTATAGTTGTGTTTTATCATTTGTATGAATGTGTAGGGGATTATATATTGGTTTCATAATAGTATTGAGTACCCTGGATATTTTTTCTTCCATTCTTTACTAAGAAAAATATGTTTCGGCTCTATCCAGGTAAACATAAAAGAGGTAAGTCTCCATCTTTTTATGGCTGCATAATATTCCATGATATATATATACCTCAAGTTGTTGTTAATCCATTCATGGGTTGATGGGCACTTGGACTGCTTCCATGACTTGGCAATTATGAATTGGGCTACAGTAAATATTCTGGTGCAAATGTCTTCATTGTAAAATGATTTTTTATTATCTGGGTATATACATAGTAGAGGAATTTCAGGATTGAACAGTTGGTCTACTTTTAGTGCCTTGAGTATTCTTCAAACTTCTTTCCCAAAAGTACATATTAACTTACATTCCCACCAGCAGTGTAAAAGTATTCCCTTCTCTCAACATCCATGCTAACATTTGTAGTTCTGAGATTTTGGAACTTTTTTTTTTTTTTTGCAATTTTTTGGCCAGGGCTAGGTTTGAAACCACCACCTCCAGTATATGGAGCTGGCACCCTACTCCTTGAGCCACAAGTACTGCCCTAGTTTTGGGATTTTGTGATGTGGGCTAATCTTACTGGAGTTAGGTAATATCTCAAAGTGTTTTTGATTTGCATTTCTCTGATGAATAAAAATGAGCATTTTTTTTTTTAAGGAAGCAGATTTAAACGTTAGTTTCCAGGTCCCAGAAAGTTAAGTTTCTACAAATTCCTAAGAGTCAGGTCACCCCAGGGAGGACCTAGCATGTGTATCCTTGGGGTCTCCTTGAGAAGACCTCTGTTCTCGTAGATCTTCCTTTTTCCAGGTAGCCTCTCTCAGTAGTAATAATCAATCACAAGATTCTGACAAAGGGGAAAGATCAAGCAAATTGTACTGTTATGCTCAGGAGTCTCAAAGACAAATCAAATTTAAAGAGGAGTCTTTTTATTGAAGAGCTGACCGGTGACTGCCTCAGTCTCCCAACATGGGGCTGTGAGAGCAGCCCCAAGTGCTTAAGGGGTCAGGTTTTTGAGGCTTGGTCTGCATCCTGGTTGGCATACAGGTTGCCTAGGTGTATTCGGGTAGGTTAGCAAGCATTGTACAGAAGCAGAATTTTGCATTTAGTCAGTCATATATCTTTGTTTCAGTACTTTTCCCACCTGGTATTTCTCAAAGGTTGGTCCAGGGACAGTTGGTACTTCCAGTCTCTTTCTCAAGGCAATTAGTCAAGCAAAAAGTCAGTGAGTAGTTTCTCATCTATCTTGGGAGTGAACCTGACTTACTCCATTGTGTTGAGGGTTTGCCCCTAGAAACTTGCCAGGAGTTAACTGTTATTTTTCCACGTTAACCCAGGCCTAACAATACTGTACTCATAAAACATGATGGGATGAAGAATAGTACCAGCACAGAACATGCTATGTGAAAACAGATTCAGGGTCAACTAACTATTATGCTCACATGAAGTGGCATAGGTATAAATTCACAAATATTCTGAACATGGCTGTTGTCTTAAAGTGGTAGGTTATTTATTTTCCTCCTTTATTTCTACTTCTTTCTATATAATATTCTCATTAATAAAGGGCCAAAAAATGCATACACATTTTAAGAAAGGAAAAAACTAGGGCGGTGCCTATGGCTTAAAAGGGTAGGGGCCGGTCCCATATGCCAGAGGTGGTGGGTTCAAACCCTGCCCTGGCCAAAAACTGCAAAAAAAAAAAAAGAAAGGAAAAACCTGGGCAGTACCTATGACTCTAGGAGTAGGGTGCCAGCCCCATATACCAGAGGTGGCGGGTTCAAACCTGGCCCTGGCCAAAAACTGCAAAAAAAAAAAAAGTACTCAAACGTGACTTGTATTCATCTCTCGTTGTTCAAGTATATATTGAGTATTACAATGTTAATACAGTTTTTTCCTCCCTGAAATGTGTATATACATTTTTGGCACCCCCTATTTGATTTTTATATCAGTATCTATTACTTTTTGCCAAAACTACTAGAAAGCATTAAATAAGCCAAAGTTGCAATGTGGCATGTAAAACTTTGCAGTTCGGGAAAATAAATCTTTACCTCCTTTTTCTTTGGCATAAAATCATTAGCTATGTAAAAGGAGAGGGAACTGAGCCCTGGTGCTAAGAACAAACAGGTGCAGCAGAGCCTTGGAACAGAGACAGAAATACTGACAGAAACTGTGGGCAAATTAGAAACTGAGGACCCTGCAGCCCCCAAGAGAAAAACATCCAAGAGCAAAAGAGCGCTGAGTGTAACTGAGCAAAGAAACAGCAGCTTGGCTTGAGTATTTCAACTGGTTTTTAATAAAAGTAACTTTGCTGACTAACAACAAGTCTGTGTAATTCTTGCAGAAAACTGGTTTGAAGAAGGAAATGTCCATCGAGTGCTACTTGCCCGCCTAAAGGTTCAGTGGCCCGGGCGCCTGGAATGCAGGTGGCCAGTGTGCACATGCAGCTGCGCAAGTCCTGACAGGTAATCTATCTGGCCTGGGGCCGCAGCTCTCCCTGTACAGGGGTAGGCTCCAGCCGTGAAGGGCGCAGAAACCCCGGGAGAGAGTTGGGTGTTGCACAAGTCACTGGGAACAGTGTGCGCAACCAAACCCCATATAAAGAGGGAGAGGACCTCTGGGGCCGAGATGAGAGGAAGGGCTTCTCTCTCTCCCAGCTTCCAGTGTGGGCACTGACATCAGCCTGTTGGCCCCACAGGGGAACCAGGGGTCTACCAGCCCCTTTGGACCCCTGAAGAGTGAGGCCAACTGAGCAGACAAGGGCACATCCTGTTTCCCTTAAGATTATTCCTCATTTCTCAAGAATGCAGGGGCTCAGTGTAGTTAACTGTCAATTAAGGCAGAGGAGAATTCATATGGCTGAAAGTGCATGACCCAAACAGCCCACGGGCGGATCCTTGCTCAGCTCCCCATTAGCTCCTAGACCCTCTCACCTAAAATTAGCATGGTCAGAACTCAATAAAATCTGTGTGGTCAAAGCACAGGGGCCCCCGCTGTATTCTCACCACTTTATTGGGGCACCGCTGGACCCACCTTTAAACCTTTTCTCTCTGTTTTGTGTGTTTACTTTCCCCATTCCATTGATTCCACTTTAGCAGGTACCTCTCCATCCTGGCCAGGGCCTGGTCCCCAACAAGAAGCACTATCAGCTGACCCTTCTTGTGTTGATTGCTTCTGTGTCAATTATGACTTTTACTCCAATCTCGTTGTTTTTTTGGCTTGGAATTAAGAAAAAAAATGGCAGGGAAGGAGGTGTGTACACTTTACCTGACATGTGTGCAAATAGCCTCTTAACTAGTTTCTTCTTGTTTTTATGAATTCTCATATCCTGGACTAATCAATTTATACCTGCAGGTAGTGCACTTATGTCCTACCCCGTCATATCTCAGCATATCCTCCTATTCACCTCTAAGTGTATTATGTCCCTGGCTTGCCCAGCACTGCTTGGAGTCCTACCCCAGCACATGTGGGTTTTAGGTGCCACCAGCGTATGATATGGACCAAAAAGTCTGCAAAATTGCCAACCAAAGCCGTGTTCATCCATAATTATCTTCCTTTTCTGTAAAATAAAAAAAAAATTAGAACTTCATCCTGTTCCCTTTTAGTCAATGGCTTCTTCACAACCACTTAATCTCTAACTAAAGTTAGAGGACCCTGTTGGTCATCTTTTTTATGAAGGTAACTGTATTACAACCCAGAAATTTTCTTCCCGGAATCCTGTCCCCAGATAATTACTGTGAGAGATATTAAACTGTACAGGAATAGCATCTCTTCTGAAATATGAATGAATCAGGTTTGACGTACACATCTAAAAGTTGCAGGTTACTAAGTAAGAAACATTGGGAGCCCTTTGAGTTCAGATTCTCTACCACCCCCCGCAAACCTCTGCTGTTCCCTGAGGGCTTGGGGGGAAGCCCAAGCAAATTCTGTGCCGCGTGGGCTTCAACCTTGGTATCCAGATAAGGTCAGGTGCCTCCTTGTTCTGGTTCTCTTTGGGACCTTCTTGGGGCACATTCCTTGAATGTATCTCTGCTCAAAAAAGTGACCTCTCTTCACTTTACCCCCAAGCAAATACTCTTACCAGAAAGTTCATCAGACACTTAGACACCAACTTGTAGGTGCATTTTCACCCCAAGTGCTGTCACCGTCCCATCCCAGGGTCTTTGTGGTCAATCTGACCTTCGCTCCTCGACCTCTCTGACTCTTAGATCTTCTCTTCTCCTCATCGTTTACTCCCAGAGTCATATTCTGAGGTTACAATATCTAAGATTTGTTTCAGATCTCAAATTTTATTCTTTAGTATCCAACACCCTAAAAAAACAAAACCCTGTCACTCTTCATTCTACTCTTGTTATCCCACGTGTCAAGACCTCAAGCTGCCAGACTCTGCACCCTGTCTCTCCTATTCAGCTCTCCTGTGATCCAACACTTCACTGCTCCCGCAGACTCCTCAGTCCTTAAACATGCGCGTACGTGCTTAATAAATGGTAGTTAATATTTCAGTGCCCACCACCACAACTGCTATTTTTCTACCACTATTTCTATTAAGACTACATTTTTACTGTTTGCCTCTTGGTCTTGCGCTCAGTCTATCCAGCACAACCCTAGCTGTCCACTAATCCCACCACTGCCTTCTCTGCTGTCACAGCTGGACTCCTAAATGCTGCTGGAGAAAATCCTACAAATTGATGCCAAAAAAATTCTTGGTCACACTCTCAGCTGGGTCCTCAGTGGCATCTGAAGATTCTTCTACACGTTCATGGTCAGCTTTCCAGCCCCCTCTTCTCCGGGACTCTTCCCGAAGTTTATGATTCTTTTCCGTCTTGATCCTCCCACTTCCCTTCTTACTCTTAGCAGAAAAGCAGACAACTCCATCCACTTCCTGCCCTTCCCACCACCCCTCTGCTGTCTACTTAAAACTTCATTGCATCTGGAGCATCTCTGCCTCAGTGCAACGAGTGTCCTGTCTCTCCTAATCAAAGGAAGCAAATCCATGCCCCTGGAATCTGTTCCTGTCCTCTTTTTCCTCTTTCAGGAGGACCCTGCTTTACTCACCTTCACGCAGTAAGCGTGGTGAGTGTGAGTATCAGTAGAGAAAGCAGCAGTGCCCTCCCTGGGGCTGCATCCCACTTGGAGGCTCCTCGCCTTCCCTCCTGTGCCTCCCAGCCAGGCTCCTCCCCTCCTCCCTAGCAAGTCTCCATTTGACTCTAATTCTCCACCTTTCACTTATTTTCCAACATCCTGCAATCTGGTGTTTTCCTGCACTTAAAAATATTTAATTCATATAGCCTTGCCGGGAGCCATCTCTCTCTCTCTTTCTCTCTCTCCTTTCACAGCAACTCTGACACTGTTTAGACACTTCTCCAAATTTCTCTCCTTCAGTTTCCAGATCATCCTGGGTTTCCAGTTTTCCCTCCACATCATCCCTGGCTGCTCTTGCTTTGACAGTCTCTGCCTCTGCGCGGTGCGTACACACAGATTCTGCTGTCCGCCGGCTTTCCATCTTGCTGCACTATCACTGTGGATGAATCCTGTAGATGTACTTACACGCTCATACACTGAGGGCCCTCAAGTTCCTCTCTCTGAGTCCTAGACTCGCCCCAACGCCTCCTACACATTTTGCATTCCACAGGCATGTCACACCTAACATTGTCAAAATTGAACTCATCGTGAACAGCTGCCACCAACCAGGATTTATAAATATTGATAACCAGCACTAAAATCCAGCCAGTTACTAATGCCCAAAACTTGAGAGACACCCTAGATCTCATTTTTTTGCCAACAATTTTGAAGTCACATTGATTCCACTCCCTAAAGACCATTCGAACCTATGGGTGTCTGTCTCTTCCTGCTCTCAGTGTCTGCACCTTATCCTGAGCCTGCTTGCTGGGCAGTGTTTGGACAGTTCAACTCAGATCGCTCTATTCAGAGCCTCTCATTTTCTGAGTACGTACTTTAATAGCCTTCCTGATCTGCCAACTGTACACTTCTCCAGACGCTTCTTTTATCACTGAGATACACCTAAACTTCAGTGGTGCCGGCCACTTGTTCTCTCCCAAACACACCATACTCTTCATCCCCACTACTACATTCCCTGACTGCAAGAAAGACCATTTCCGTCCTTGGTGGCGTGCTTTTTTTCTAAGACCTAGTTTAAGTTTCACTTCCTCTGGAAAGACTGGACTTTCATCATTGCTTTCCACCAAAATGGGTTACTCCTTTTACCTGTTGGGTTATTTCTCAGCACGGCGTCTATCTCAGAACTTACTGTAGTGAAGTGGGATAGTTTATTCTTTGTTTTTATATACAACCAGCCATTTTTGAGGACCAAGACTGTATCTTCTATCTCTGAATTCCCAGTATCCTAGCCCAATGCATGACACATTTTAGGTAGCTAACGCAGATTTGCTACATAAATTTTTATTTATTCCATGGATCTCTACAATCCTGCCCAATTTCCTTCCTTTAAAGGAGACCTACCACTGCTAAAGCTCTCTCACTCACAGAGGAAATCATTTCTTCCCAAGGATTAAATGGGAAAAAAAATTCTCAAATTTATTGATACAACACTTGAAGAACTGAATCTAATTTTTCATGAATATATTATGATATCTACTCAACTAGAGACAGTGGAAGGTTGTGACACTTGAGAGGCTTCAGATCCCGCCAAAAGAGTCCCTTGATTTGGTCTTGCATAATAAAACAACATGCCCTGAATTTTTGATCCATTTAAATATAGAAGGTACCTCAAACATGTATACACATTTTAAGAAAGGAATAAATGTACTAAATTTATAATACCCAAGTCACTGAGTATTTGACTTCTGCAATTACAAGAGGTGCTCAACATGACTTGTATTATTTTGTCGTCTGTATATATCTAGTATTGTTGTATATTAAAGAGTCCAGAAAGAATTCTGTAAGTTCTGTATCAGCAGGCTCAACTTTTAAAGCAGCTTGTCCATAGCATTGCCTAGTTTTTGCTCTTATACAACCAGATACTTAAAAAAAAAAAAAAGATTCTACTCTTTATTTGAAATAACGTCTGTTCTCATCTACCTTTAGCAAGTGTGAGTGGGATGGCACAGTACAGGATGCTTTTAATGCATGTAATGGATTGACTTCCTCTGTTAGCACTGGCTTTGTCTCTTCCTTGCTTTATGACCATGACCACGGTAACTAATCACTAAGGGCCTCAGTTTTCTCATTCGCAACATGTAAAAAGGAGTGTTAATCATCCCTTAGCTTCTTTTTTCTTTTTGAGAATTAAATGAGTTAATACATTAAAACCCTTTAACGGTGCTTGGTAAAAACAAGCACTATTAAGCACAGTGCAGTCTGCACTGGTCCTATCCCAGCAGACCAGGCTGACCCCAACCCCAGGTTTCTTGCTGCTCAACTTCCAGAGGGTGGAGGTAGCATTACAGCCTTGGAGAGCTGGAAGGGACTTTAAAGACCTTAAAGTGCCCTAATTTTAGAGAGGAGGAAACTGAGGTCTAGCAGGAGAAGGTGACTATGGCAGAGTTGGGATTAGAATCCAGAGCAGCTGGTGTGCTGGGAGTGGAAAGAGCTTGTCTGAGGGCTTACTGTGTGTTTGTATCCAACACAAAGTGAGTAGATCACAGTGCTGGGGGATCCATGAGCAGGTAGTATTTAAAGACCCAAGAAGAAAAGGAACCAGCCTCCCTTCCCCATTTTAAATGACACTTTCAATCTGTTCAGCAATTCTGAATAGTAATAGTTAATAATAACAATCAAGTAGGCTCAGTGCCCATAGCACAGTGGTTACAGCTCTGGCCACATGCACCGAGGCTGGTGGGTTCAAAACCGGCCTGGGCCAGCTAGACAACAATGACAATTGCAACAAAAAATGGCCAAGCATTGTGGTGGGCACCTGTAGTCCCAGGTACTTGGGAGACCAGGGCAGAAAAATCACTTAAGCCCAAGAGTTGGAAGTTGCTGTGAGCTATGATACCACAGCACTCTACTGAGGGCAACATAGTGAGACTCCATCTCAAAAAAAGAAAAAAAGGAAAAGAAAAATAACAATAAAGTAGCACTCATTATTCATTAATAGTATTTGTGGAGCCTGTTCTGTGTGTCATATAAGCTCTCTACTACAAAGCTTATATGCATTATCTTGTTTAAATGGTCACTACTGTTTCATGAGTCAGGTACTACTGCTAGTAGTATTTGCTCAATAAAAGGTAGTGATTATTATTTCCACCTCCTTGCTATGCTAGGCTGTTGGCACAACCTGTCATTCTTCCTCATGCTATACACTTCCTTCTCCTCCAGTTCCACCTGTTTACAGGTCTGTGCCAATTGTCCATGTGAAATTCCTTTGCCTGAGATGACACCCCTGCCGGAACACCTTTGTCCACCCTTTGAAGAGCCATTCTGGCTGAAACAGCCCCGGAGGAGGTCTGGCCTTAACTTCACCCTCCTCCATCTTACTGTCAACTGCACTGTGCTTGCCCTATAACAAGACACCACCAGAGCTATTTTCTGAGGACAAGGTTTTAATAAAGGTTGACATTCATTGATGACAGTTAGCTATTAGGGTCAGTAGAAGGTGGGAGGCAGGCAGAGAGGCGAGGATGTCCAGCTGTTAAAAAAGCTGAAAGAAAAACAGAAGCTAGCACATGTAGAACCCATCCCTAAATTAACCATAGGGCATTAGGGAAAGGAAACACCACCAAAATATGGACAGTGGCTGTTTTTTGTCAAATCATTTCAGAATAGCCTAAGTATTTGAATCTAGAGGTGAAAAGACTGTTCAATTATAATCAAAGAATACTTAGTTAAAATTTTTAAACTGACACTTTTTAAAACTTTATTATAAATATCATAGCCATATAGAGAAACAATTATATAAAACTATTTGTGTGCCTATTTCTCAGTGGGACATTAAGTAATTCTTATTTTCTCTTTTATCTTATTTCTTTACTCCATGTTTTCTATAATAACCTTGTTTTGCTGTCATAATAGCATGTGTTTTAAAACTCCAGATTCTAAAAAATTATATCAGACAACTATGGCACAAAGAATCTTTAACACTTGTGTTATTTAAATACTTCTTGACCTAGCCCTTCTTAGAAATCTGGGAGCATTCCAGCGGCTGGTGATACCTCTTTTGCAAGCCAGTAGCCACCTTGTTTGAAAAAGGAAGTCACAGTGAAAGAGGAGAAAAAAGCATAAGTTATTATGCAACAGACAGATTTCAGAAATCCCACAGTGTCTCAACCCAGCTATTCTCCCCTGTTCCCATCACAGAGAGAACAGGAAAAGACAGTTTGTCCGAGGAAAAACTGTTTAGACTGCAGTTACACATGTACAAATGAAAGTCTGAGTGGACAGGAGGGAACCCAGCAGCCCCCCAGCCGATGTGTATCTACCCCTTCAGGCTGCCCCATTCTGCTCTTAGCTTCTTCTTCTGAATGGTCATCTGGGAGCTGGCCTTTCATTTCACTGCTAGGAAGGTGGAGTTGTTAATTGAGGTTGATCAGGAATTGATGTGGAAATACTGAGAATATGATGCTGATTGGCCAGCCAAGTGCAGATATCAAGTTAACAGTTGAAAATACGCACTGACGTTCAAGAGAGAAATTTGAGCTGGAGATAGGAATTTGATGATTGCCAGTGAATACATGGTATTTAAAATTATGAACTGAATGAAATCATTAAGGAATGGAGTTAGACAGGAGGGAAAAGGATTTGTGACTGAGCCTTTGTATATTTCAACATTAAGACGTCTAGGAGAGAAGAGGAGCCAGCCCCAAACACTGAGGCATAATCAGTAACGTGGGGAAAACCAAGAGAGTGTGGTGTCTTGGAATAAACAGAAGAGGGAGGGTCCATGTCGCACACTGCTGGAAGGACAACCGTGACAGGAGTGAGAGGTGACCTCAGGATTTAGCAACATGGAGTTCATCAGTGACTTCAGCAAGTTCGGTTTCAGGAGAGTAGGGGGGCGAGAGTCTGATTGGAGTGATCTAAGGGAGAATGGGAAAAGACAGTCTGCAAGCTCAAGGAGAAGCAATTCTCTCAAGGCAATCTGCTAAAACGTCAATAACTGCCGATGAAAGTTAAATGAAGAGACTTTTCTTCTCACACAGAAGAAATAATGCCATGTTTGTAAACAGGAATGAGCCAGGGGCACACAAAACCCGCTGATGTAAAAGACAGGAGAGAGAAATGCTGTAGCAAATGCTGCCCTTGACCAGAGAGCCGTGTGAATTACTGCACAAGTGGACTGCTTGGTTTTGAGTAAGAGCAGAGTCCTTCATCTCCGATAGCAAATGGGAGGGCAGAGCATGGGGTTAGCCCTTGTTAGATTGAAAGAGCTGAGTGGGAGTCTGTGAAAGCCTCTTAACATTGCCAAGGGCAAGGGTGGAGGAGGAAGAGAGAGAGGGAGGCAAATGGACCACAGGAGAACAGCGTGATTGCCCGGCAGCATTAACAGCTCAGTTGCAGTCCCTGTTCAGGAATTTAAAGGGAAGGTGGCATGGTTATTTTTTCCCCAGCAGTTTTATGTGTGCAAAAGCAAGGTTTAACCAGAGTAGTGATTTTTTGCTAGACAAATATCACAAACAAAAGACATACAGGGGAATCAGAGATTTATGCACTTTGGACTGATAGGTTTACCAGGGAAGGCTGGGTGCAGTGGCTCATGCCTGTAATCCTAGCACTCTGGGAGGCCAAGGCAGGTAGATTGCTGGAGCTCAGGAATTCAAGACCAGCCTGAGCAAGAGTGAGACCCCATCTCTACTAAAATTAGAAAAACTAGCTGGGCATTGTGGTGGGCACCTGTAGTCCCAGCTACTTGGGAGGCTAAGGCAAGAAGATCACTCAAACCCAGGAGTTTGGGGTTTCTGTGAGCTATGACTCCATGGCATTCTACACAGGATGACTGAGTGAGATTCTGTCTCAAATATATATATATATATATCATGGAAATTCCATATATATATATCATGGAAATTAAACTGGATAATGAGGTAAGAAAGGACCTCAGGGAGTAAGAGTCCATGAAAAGGGGGTAGGATCCATAGATTGAAGGTCCCAATCGGATTTTAGGATTATTGAATTTTTAGAGATCAGAGGGAAACAAGATGGGTGGTAGTGAACAGAGAGTGTGATACATGAACTTGAAAATATTGAAAAGTTACTATTATTGATAACAACAAAGTTTAGGCTGTATAACTGAGAGTGAATGTCTGAGAATGGGTGAAGGACATCTTTGAAAGAAAGAATTTCAATGAACCAAGAATTCACTGTGTGATGATTCCTGGAATCTAGAGACCCACAATGATCCAGGAGCTAAAATGCCCTGAGAGTTTCCAGTTGGCAGCAGCAATGAGGGCAGCTGATGATCTGTGTGTAGTTTGATGACATGAATTTCAGAGTTAGGGATAGGGGTGTGTGGATTAGACAGGGAAGGTGAATGCAGAGTTCCTAAGCAGCAGTGATGAACGAGAGGGTGCCTACCTAGGACGGGTATAGAAGAATAAGCTGCTCCTTGGGAGGACTACAGGGTGGTTGAAAATGTCACCTACTATGAAAAGTAATGTACTGTCATTTTAACATTATGATAAGGCATGAACATTACGGCCAATTCTTTTAACAAAAAAAAAAAATGTATATCTGGGCAGCACCTGTGGCTCAAAGGAGTAGGATGCCAGCCCCATATACTGGAGGTGGTGGGTTTAAACCCAGCCCTGGCCAAAAACTGCAAAAAAAAAAAAAAAAAAAATCTATATAAACAACAAGAGGATTCCCTTTCACTGGCGGGCCCCTAAAAATAATAAGCAGGCTTTTAAAGGCATTGAATCAAAGCTTCAGAACTTCAAGAGACAAGGTATCAACCAGAAAGGGTTTTCAGTAAAGTCCCTTCTTTTCTGCGTAACAAAATTTTCAGATATTACCTCCACTGATAGTTTGGATCCCTGGTGAGGTTTCTCTTTATTATGCATGAATTATTTCAAAAATCTAAGGAGGAATTCTCCCTCCCCTCTTCAAGGAAAGGAGGAAACCAAAAGAGATTTGCCCCCAATCAAGCGCTCTGGACGGGATCTGGTCTCCCTTGTGGCTTCCTCTTCCTTGTGCAGCTGAAGCGATGGAGACTGATGGTACCAGCTGTAACTTCTCCACTCTCCTTTGGAGCTGAGGAGCATGAGTTCTATTTATTCCCTTCTCTGGATGTTTCAAATAGCGACTGTGTGACCACGCTTAGGACATAATGCAATAAATAAAGAGCAGAGATTATTCCTTATTCAGTTTATTCCCTAATTATAACAAATTTCTCTGTGTTTATTGTCTTTTTCTTAACTAGAAAGTACTTCTAAATCAGAAATGGATTGAAATCTAAAGAACACAAACTTTGGGTAAGTTTTCATATGAAACTTTTGAATTAAGTTGTTTTTCCTAGTTACATAGCAATATGTTGTCCCTGTGGGAAATAGGAAAATACTGGAAAAAGGGAAAATAATGGAAAAGTACCACTTAGAGGCAAACACTCTATGTTTTCTCTTTTTCTGATTATGCTTCACTGATTTTCTTTCTTTCTTTCTTTTTTGAGACAGAGTCTCATTATGTTGCCCTCAGTAGAGTGCCATGGTGTCATAGCTCACAGCAACCTCAAACTCCTGGACTCAAGCAATCCTCTTGCCTGAGCCTCTCAAGTAGCTGGAGCTACAGGCTATTTTTAGAGATGGGGGTCTCACTCTTGCTCAGGCTGGTCTCAAACTCCTGAACTCAAGCCATCCACCTGCCTCAGCCTCCCAGGGTGCTAGTATTACAGGTGTGAGCCACTGTGCTCACACTTCACTGATTTTTTTTAAAAGCTATGGTGGAGTACACATAAGATGTGTCATCTTAACCTTTTCTGTGTGTACATTGTAATGGTATTAAGCATGCTTACATTGCTGTGTTACCATCACTATCTCAAAACTCTTTCTATCTCACTAAATTGAAATTCTGTACCCAGTCAACAATAACTACCCATAACTAACAATAACTCCCACCCCCTGCCAACCAGCATTCTACTTTCCATGTCTACGAGTTTGAATGCTCCAAGTACTTTATGGTACTTTCTGTAGGTGGTTATCAATTGGGATTCATCCTTTTGTGGCTGGATTTCTTCACTTAGCATAATGTCCTTAGGTTCATCCACATTTCAGCAGGTGTCACAATGTCCTTCTTGTCTAGGCTGAATAATATTCCATTGTATGTGAACATCAGTTTGGTTTATCCGTTCATCCGTCAGTGACTATCTGGGTTGCTTCCACCTTTTTGCTGTTGCTGATAAGGCTGCTATGAATGTGAATGTCCAAGTAGTTCTTAGAGTTCCTGCTTTCAGTTCTTTGGGGTATATGCTAAGAGGTAGAACTGCTGGGCCACATGGTAATTCTGGTTTTTATTTTTTGAGGAACTGCTACATTGTTTCCCACGGCAGTAGCACCATTTTGTACTCCCACTAATAGTGCACAAGAGTTCTAATTTCTACACCTCCTCCATGTCACTGTGCCCATCTTAATAGGTATGAGGTGGCATCTCCTTACGGTTTTTTTTTTTTTTTTTTTGCATTCCTACAGTGATGAGTGGTGGTTGGGGACCTTTTACATGGCTCATTCAAGACATTCCAGAGAGTTAGGATGCAATAGTTACGCTGAGTGGATAGAAGAAGGAGTAAAAGACAATCATGTTAGTTTAAAAGACTTTATAAAAGTATATTATTACTTTTGACTAACTACAATTCTGAAATTCATTTACTTACTCAACATTTACTGAGTCCCTACAGTCTTTGAAGTCCTGGGAACCTAGATACAAATTAAATAGGGTCTATCCCTTCAAAGGAAGAGAATAAATATGAAAAATTAATGAAAGCCTAATAGGTGTCATGAACTTTTACTTTCTTAATCTTTGCATCAGCCTTCTGAGGATGTGGTATTAGCCGCATCTAGAGATGAGGGAACTAATATCCATTTCAAAAAAGCTGAACTACTTAAAGGTGCCACAGGTAGTGACTGGGAGGCTAGGTTACAAGCCCAGGGTTTTCTGAATGCTTCCAAAGCTTAGCTTCATACCCTTTTACTCCCCCAGGTGTCTGTTGGCATTTATGACCTAACACAGGAGGCAGCAGTACACCCGGTTAACTGTAATAGGAACAAAAGGTCATGATAGCAACTAATTCTGTTGGATTAGAGTCAAGAAAGTCTTTAGAGAAGTGGTATTATAACCTACAAGTTGAAAACCGAGGATTTCACTAGATTAAATAGGGAAAGGAGCACTCATTCATTCATTCATTCGTGTGCCCATTCGCACACCTGCGCTGAGCTTCAGCACTGTGCTAGTTCTGACATTAGATGCTGAGACTCAAAAAAGAATGAGGGAGACACGGGTGACCCGTGGAGTCACAGTATACTGAGACAGTTACATAACTGACTTATGACGGAGCATGTGTCAGACTCTGCCACAGAATTGAAAGCAAAGCACTGGGACACCACTTCAGGGACACCCTTCCACGGCAGCAGACACTATGGTAGGTGGTGCTGAGGATGGCAGATTGGACCCTCCGTGCCAAGCTCAGGACTTTGGGTTTCACTCTATAGGCCTTAACAAGCCAGCGGGAAGTTCTAAATAGGAAAGTGACAAAGTCAGCTCAGCTTTTTAAGACACTATCTAGCAGGGGTACTGTGTGGAGTATAGGAATTAAGAAAGATACAGGTGGCAGGAAGACCTGTCTGGGAGCTAGAGGTTCCAACTGAAAATGGACAGAGGCTGCAATAGGTGGCAATAGGCCAGCCACCTTTATGAGGGGAAGCTGGTAGATTTTGTCAACTATAGGATGTGTGCTGGAATGAAGGAAGGCTTTGAACATGCTCGTGTTTATAATCACTGCACTGTTTGCAAGTGAAAGGAGCATTTAATAAATAGATGAGACTTGAGCAGCACCTGTGACTCAAAGGAGTAAGGCGCCAGTCCCATATGCTGGAGGTGGCGGGTTCAAACCCAGCCTCGGCCAAAAACTGCAAAAAAAAAAAAAAAAAAAAAAGATGAGACTCTTGAATTATCAGTATTCTCTTATATATTTAGCCATTCCTAAATGCTTTCATAATTTGATAGATATTTTTTCTTCATGTGGTTTAAAACATGCCCTGCAATGCTATTTACACCTGGTTAGCAAGTTTTTCCACAGTGGTACAATTGTAATTTTTATCATTGCTATATTGAGATATCATAGATTTTGAGAGAGTAGATGAGTGAATTTTTCCTAAGATGAAATGCAAAACGATCCATAGATTTACTGAAAAATTCAGAAAGATCCTTGGTCAGGTGAATAATATACATCACTATTGTTCACAAAACTCTTCCATTTCCCCAGGTCATTACTAAGTCTTATAATTTATTTAAACCTTTTCTTTTTGGTTCATAGAGTGTTGTATTTGTTTTCATCAGTAAGTAAAAATATCTAGTTAAGTGATACGGCTTACACCTGTACTGATAAGTGTTACCAGAAGAGGGCAGCAGTGAAGTGCTAGTATAGAAAGAAGAACTAATTTATGGATTTTGAAATTGCCGAAAAGCACTAAGGCTGAGGGTGATGAAATGACAGCAAACTTTTGTTGGTGCTGGCATCCTAATTAATATCAAGAATCGACTTATTTTTCGAGCCAGAATCTATGACACAAATATTGTCACAGATTTTCAGAAAATCTGATGTTTCTGTAATGTAATAAGATAATAGATGTGTGGAAATTTCTGGTAAGATTGACATACTAGGAGATATTCTGAAAAGTTTACATCAGTTTGAAGATAGAAGATTAAAGGATGAAGTAAAATTAAGCATGTTGTTTCTTGTTGTGTCAAGAGCATAGGCGGAGAATTTTAAAAAGACAATAAAAGGCATCTTATCTTTTTTAAAAATTAGAGTTGTTCAAAGTTGGCTGAAATAAAACAAGATATTTCCTGTTTTTCTACAGTAAGCAATGCATAGAATTAAGCAACTAAGAGAGGCTGTCCAAATTCCACCTGTATCTGATGAATCTGCTTTTATCAACATTTAACAGCAACAAGTATTTTTTGAGCTTCTACTGGGAGCTATTCAAGGCACTAAGGCTATACAAGGAAAACATTCCCTGCTCTCTTAAAGCTTGTATGATAGTGGGGAAGGCAGATGTTAAACAAGAACACACCATCAATTCCTTAGTTACAATGACGAAAAACAAAAAATGGAAAACTGTCTATCCAGAGCCCCAAATCAAAATTAGTTTGGACTCAACTCAAAAATTGGAAAATTAAGTGAAATTGAAAATGGGACTCAAAAACAACTTGTCTGAAGTTCTTAATGCCCAATTATATTATTTATTTCCTTTAACAATAAATAAAATGGATAAGGCAAAATATACAGATTCATGAAAATAGCGTTGCTAAAGAATATTCAAGTAATTGCTGTGCAGCGATAAAGCGCTTTGCCAAAATAAAGTGTCATAAAATGCCCCATGCCTCCCTGACCACCTGAACTTGATTAAACTCTCTGCCAGTCAGCCTGGCCACAGCTGGGCTGGAGAAGCTGGACTTCCTGCTGACTCAGTCACACCCTGGAAGGTCCTTCTGCACCTTTACTCTTGCTGCGACCCCACCCCAGCCCCTCTATCTGAAGTGCCTCTCTGCGCACCACCACCCCCGCTCCCAGACCTGCCTTCCTGCGTTTCCACTTGCTGGAGTCCTACCCGTCTTCCAATGTCGTATTTGGTCTCCTAAACAAAGCCAAACATATCTAAACCTCTTTTTCCCTGAACAAGTCATTCTTTACTCATTTTTTGCTTTTAATTCAACCATATGTGATCACACTCTGCTTTTTACTTGAGAAATATTTGTGTCTGTCACCTCTAGTAAACCCTGAGCCCTAAAAATTGTAGAACTATGTCTTATTCATCCTAATATTGTGTACAGATCCTGTCATGTAGCAAGTATCTAGGAAATTTGAGTTAATTTGCATTGTTGGAAGAAAATTGGAACAAATCTTCATTTTCAAGAATGTGTATTTTGAAGAGCTATAATATGCAAGCTACAAAATTTGGAGAATATAGGAAGTTAAAAAAACACATTTATATCTAATAAAAATTGACCCTTTTGCCTTCGTCCTATTTCAGTTAGGATTGATATTTATAGGGTTACATAAAATTGTACTCTGCGAGAGATTCATTTGGGGTGATGAAATACTTGGAAATTAAGATTAAGTTATTTAGGGCCTAGAATTTGATTTTACACTCTTCATAAGATAATACTAGACTGCTACTTTTCATAGATTTTAGCAGAAGACACGAGACTTCTGAGTCAGATACAAAGGACTTTACTACTTATAGCACAACGAGCAACTTCAGCATCACTGTTGACTTCAGTTCCTCGTGTCCTCCGAATCCCACTGGAGTGTTGGTGAGTGGCCCAGTGGATGCCGTGTGTATGGCAGCTAAGGAACAGCAAACCTAGGAAATTCACTGCTTCTATTTTAAAAAGTCTGCTCTTTGTCCCAGAGAGAGACATTCTGTCATCTCTCAAGGTTGCTGCAAATATAATCCTAGTAAGTGGCCCAGGCAAGGAGACATTGAGTCTGGCATTGTTGACACACACCTCAAGAACTTGCAGATGTGCCCAGGGCCAGGGATAGACTGTCGCTCTAAAAAACATTCTGTGAGAGTAAGGATGGTGGTTCTTCTAGCACATCAGAGGGGCTCAATAAATACTGGTTGGATCAAACTAATGAACTAATGAGAAAGGGAATGACTGAAGAACCAAAAAAAAGCAAAGAGAAGTAAATCCCTTGAAGGGACAGTTGCCAGTTTCAAACCTGACAAGGAGGAAAATTCAGAAGGGTAATGGAAGCTAAGACCACCTGCCTTTGTAACAAAGGGCCTGATCACCCTGCTCCATAGAAAGTGAATCTTGGACTCTATGCAAAATAATCACTGATTAAGTTCTAATAATGAAATGCTCATATCTCACTAAATTAGTATTTCAGTAACTATGCTTCTTGACAGCCTTTTGTCAGATACCAAATTTCATTGAAAGCTCTGAAAAACTTTAGATGCTATGCCCATTTTACCAGCCATTTTCCCGCCAAATGGTAAATTAACCTACAAATCAAAGTAGATCATGCTAATTGATCTAATAAATTTGGTCAGAATTAAACACTTTCTTTGAAATTAATAGTTAAATGAATGAAACATCATATCCTCTCAAGATTCCATTGAAGGCAAGAAATTAACCTGAAATGTTTTGTCTGAGTGTTAGAAGTGAAGTACTTGGGGCATATTTAGGACGTTCAAGTTGGGAGTCTGGACTTGTGAAGAGTTCACCTTCACACTGATGATTGTAACTCCTGTTTCCCCAGACCGCATTCACCCTCCTGACTACGAAGCTAAGGGTACAGTCTCACAGAATTTTATTGCATATTTTGACTTTTATCATTCCCATACTGCTTTTTTTCTGGATGCCTTGCAGTGTTCATGAGCCACCACTACAGTATCACTGTTCTCTATCTGCCACTCTTAAAATTGGAGATGGACTGCCTCCAGGGCTCACTCAGATGTTAAGCAACCTTAAATAATGTGAGCTTTTAACCAACTATGGGTTTTTTCAGGCACTCCAAGGAAGGCCTTGTTTTTAAAATCTATAATCTCCCTCCTCTCCCCTTTCTCTTCTTCTCTCTGATGGAATTTCACGCCGGCTTCCCCAAGAAGGTTCCAGGTTAGAGGAGCCTCCAGGTTAGAGGGCATTTGAGCAAAGCCTCCACTCAGACTCAAACCTGTGTTTCCTAATGGGCCTCATGGCCCAGAACCCTCTTCTCTATAGGTCTTGGTGAGTCCCGCGCCTTCCTGAACCTCTTTCCCCTGCTTTCTTTGTGTTTATGGAAATCTTCGTTATCCATTTCTCTCTGAAAGTCTCTGCAGTAGAAGTGATGATCATTTCTTATGCCAGCTCCTTCTTACGAGCATCCAATTTTCTTCCCTGACTACTGAGATTATCCCAAGCAAACCTCCCTTTGACCAGCCCCTTGTTGGTATATCTGTTTAAACTAGGGGAGGACAACTGAAGTAACCCATCTTTTTTTTTTCTTTTTTGAGGCAGAGTCTCATTTTGTCACCCTCAGTAGAGTGCTGTGGCATGATAGCTCACAACAACCTCCAACTCCTGGGCTCAAATGATTCTCTTGCCTCAGCCTCCCAAGTAGCTGGAATTATAGGCACCAGCCACAACACCCAGCTATTTTTAAAGGCAGGGGTCTTGTTCTAACTCAGGCTGGTCTCAAACCCATGACCTTAGACAATCCACCAGCCTCAGCCTCCCAGAGTGCTAGGATTACAGGCATGAGCCACTGTACCCAGCCTTGTGCTAAGATCTTATCTTCAAACTAAGAATGCTGCTATTGTGTTAGTTTCTGTTGAGGGTTTCAGTCAAGAGACCTGGTAATACCAGGGTAAATGGGTCATATAAAGATGGTCTACGGAAAGAAAAAAGCAACCTTTTTTGTCTATTTTGTTTACTTCTGAACTCTCACCACCTAGTATGATGCCTGGCAAATATACTTTTGGATACAAAGAAATAGACTGGAAAAGGGGGTGGGGTGGGCACTTCTAACAACAGCTTCACAGCTCTCCATTGCCTGGTTCTAACCCCACATGAACAGCTATCTGCATTTTCTGTCCTTACATCCATGAGATAGACCTGTGCCCACTCAATGCATTCCTCTTCATGCCCAAACTAGTTTGGGTGTATTCTGTTCCTTGCAATCAAATTACAATAAGAATGTCTTAATTCATGAGTCCTAATCATCGGTCCTTAAATCTCCTTGTTCCCAGAGGGGGTTCACCAGAAATCTTGGTGACCTATTTAGAAATTACTGAATTCCAGAAGTGCTCATGCCTGCTCTTTGCCTAAGTAAGCCTCACCTTTCTGGGATAGGGAAAAGAGTAAAAACTGTAATTCAACTGAAAATAAAGGAATTACCTTCTCCCAGAGTAAAGCTTGATAGTCTTCTTAAAAAGCAACCTCTAAAGAAAGAAATGACAGAAACTCTAATAACGCCAGGACTTTTTCTGCAGAAAGGGCCTTAGCCTCTCTTTGTACATAACCCCAGCATTGTTGATTGAACACGGGTTCATTTAAAGTCCACAAGGAGGGTCAGGTCTGGGCAGGAGGTGCTTGCCAACTTAGACTCCAGGAAGAGGAAGAGCAGGTCAGTTTCACCTTGGACTTCTGGAACGCTGATGGACTAACTTGGCGTCTTTGCCATTCCTGTCTGTGTTCTCCGTTCTTGTGCAGCAGATGGAGGAGAAGGATCATTCTTTCCTGCTCACTAAAGCAGTAGGGAGACATCCCCTGCCCAGGAGGGCACATACAAAACCTCAAAATTATGAGGGGTATGGAGGTGACGAAGCCATAGGTAGTCATTCTAGGTTTGAAAAATAGGAAGATAAAATATTTGAAGGCAGTATGGTGGATTTGTCCAGAGCATAGGTTTGAAGTGAGGCAGATGTAGCTTCCATCCCCAGCTCCGCAGCCTACTAACTAGCCCTCCGTCCTTGGATAAACTGTCCAACCTCTTGTAGCCTCAGATTTCTCATCTGCAAAATAAGAGTAACAATACTTTATAAATTTGCTGTAAGTATTGAATTAGACAATATTTACGAGTTCTTCATCCAGTGATACCAAGTGAAGTGCTCAGTAAGTGGCAACAATTATTGGGATTGTGATTTTTATAATAAAAAACATTCATGAAAAATGTGATATTTCTACGTTAACCAGAAGGGAGCAAGTTTTTTAAAAGTTGAGAAATATAGGGGGTGGTATCTGTGGCTCAAAGAGTAGGGTGCTGGCCCCATATGCTGGAGGTGGTGGGTTCAAACCCAGCCCTGGCCAAAAAAAAAAAAAGTTGAGAAATATGGCACTAAAGCATATATTTAATAGCTCTTCTTCACTGTTACCTTTTTAACATAATCTCTGAGGGGCAGGGAAATATAAAAGAAGAGTCTAGTAAATATCTAACAAGACAGTCGTTATGGGGGAAGTTTATCAGTTGTGGACTCGATCAACAGCCCTGTAAACTCCCTGAGTAGGAGGCACCTGTGAATTCTCACGTGCAGTCTTCCAAAGACCTTAAAAACAATTTGTAAACTGTGTGACCTGTAGATGGCGAACTTGGATGGGGGAATACGAAGCAATAAACTAGAGAACAGAGCTGTGGTTTTTGTTTTCCTGAAGGGAAGAATAAGTAAAATCAACACGTTAATAAATGCTGTTCATGACACCAAAAGGATTCTTTGCTGACACACTGGCTTTCGTCTGAAGGGACTGTGGATCTGTCTGTTGAAGTGGGTCCACCCCCAGGCAGGCATGCACACTGTCTGGGGACTAGAAAGCATTAGCTTCTGGCAAAAATGTTTTTGCTGAGTGTTCACACTGGCTGGTAGGCACTGGCACAAGGAAGGGGTATGGAGTAGGAAACACAAATAGCTTTCTTGGAAGTCTCTTGAGGGGCACAGAAATGCTACTCTGTCAGAATATGCGTCTGTAACACTGTGTAAATATGTCCAGAGTATCCAACCCACATCTTTGGTCTAGATCATAATTATATCCTCCCTTGCTTGCTCTCTTGCTACCAATGTTGGGTATTTGTTCTTCATACTCCCCAAGGCAATCCTTTAGGGACCAATTACTGTCTTTTATTGACATCTTTTCACTGGCTAATGGAGATTTCTAACATTCCACACTGGGCATTCAGGACTCCTAGGGGAGCTCTTTAGCACTTTTATAAAATCTCTGTACCCTACTTGAGAAATATTATGGGGGGGTTCCTTAAAATTCCACTCTGGAGTACTAGTTTTACTGTCCCAGGTCACAACTCTATCTATCTTGGATTTGTGGGAAAACCACTGTGACTTCCCCAAACTGTGCCTGCTGGAGCAGTGGCCTGAGATGTTTTGTTGGTTCTTTCTGTTGTGAAAGAGCCCAGCAACTCACCCAGCGTGATAGATTGATGACCTTTGATGCATTATAAAGCAGGGTCACTGTCCCCAAAGAGCCTCTCAGTTTGTGGGTCAGGTGAAGGGACGTCTCTGGGCTTCCATGGTGCCTCTTCCCTGTCATTTATCACAGGGCTGTAATGATCATCTCCACATTGACCTCCTCACAGATGTGTGCTTCTGGAGCGCAGGGACTGTGCTGTATTCACCCTTTATCCTTAGCATTGTGCCTGGCGTATAGTAGGTACTTACAAAAACGTTGAATGAATGAAAGAATAAATAATACGTGCTTGGGAAGAATAAGAAGGCAGGAGGAAGAAAATACCAATTTAGAGAACAAAAAGAGGAAGATAAGCCCAGCACTCCCAGGAAATTATACGTCACACACAGAACAGAAAAGGGAAAAGAGGAGTAGATCGTGTCCAGCCCAATTCATTTCTCTTAAGAGACTGGCTTATAACTAAAATGCTAGTTCACTATTTTCAGGAAGAGCACATCTTTCCAGAGATTACAAAGTTTGTGTCCACTGGCAGCATTGCCCTTGCCCAAATCTGTGTACTTCTATTTCACATCTTTATTTCAAAACAAAGAAAATACTTGTCTTACAGGATGGGCTGATTTTGGACTTTGGGTCGCTTCTAAAAGCCGTCAGGTTCTAGTTAACCTAATATAACCTAATATATGGTAAATATAAAAGTTATTAGAATAGCCTGGTGTGGTAGTGGGCACCTGAAGTCCCAACTACTTGGGAGGCTGAGGCAAGAGGATCTTTTGAGCTCAAGGGTTTGAGGTTGCTGTGAGCTATGACCCCATGGCACTCTACCCGGGGCAACAGAGTGAGACTCTGTCTCAAAAACAACAAAAAATTACTAGAAAATTCTGAAATTGTGACATGTTCTCCAAGAGTGGATTCATATATAAAGACACCCGCTAGTGAAAGGCTGACATTAGGGAATGGAGATCAGAAACAATCAGAAACTGACTTTGGAAGACAAATAGGAGCATCACCGTGTTACCCCGAAGTGTCACCCATGAAGATGACAATGGGGCAAGTGCCATGAAATAAGAGCTATGGTCAAGAACACGAGGACAGGCCTGTGTGGGAGCACAGAGCTGTCATGTTGGTACCTGGTAAGGACTCAAGAAATACTGGTTGAATGGACAGGCTTTTGTGTACCCGAGCTGCGGAGGGGAAGCCCGGAACTGCTTCACTAAAGGCAGGGTTATTTACTTATGTGTTTACTTAAGCACATATAAAAAATGAATAGAAGCAAAATACACCTTTAAAGTACACATAAAACAGCATAGAAAAGTAAAAATGCAAACTGTTGATCAGAAACCAGGATTTTCTAATAAAAGGAGAAGGCAATGTCCTGGAAATCCTCAGTGAATGAATGATTGCACTAAAGCTTCCGGAAGCTCTGCGCTTCCAGACAACCAAATGGCAAGAGCGGCGTTCTGGATTCCACAGTTCTCCTCAGCCAGCAAGTGTATTCCTAATGCAGACTTATTCTTGGAACTTAAAACTAGGAAGCATTTATTGCATCTTATTTATTCTTAAATAAGAGAAAGATGACCTTTGGTAACAGTTTTGTAAAAGCTACATACATGTTTCCATAGACTAAACTATAGAGATGATCACCACCAACGGAGCCCCTGTAAAGTAATGGGGGAAGAAGGAGGGAAAACAAGAAATAGGTTAGTTCCAAACATATGCACTACCACACGGGCCAGGGCCTGAGTATGAGGCGAGTTTGTGAGCTAGGAGCCGCAGTAAGGAGGGGAGCACAGTGTGAGAGAGTCCACTCCTTCTTTTCTTCAATTCCTGAACTCATGTGACCTGTCCTTGGTGGGTGAAACAACACCACATCCTTGACCGGACGTATATACCATTTTCGGGAGACCAGGACCTCTGCCTCATAAAAAGTCCTCCAGCTGGCTCAAAAACAGAGTCTTCAATGGATATTGCACTGCTTTGTAAGGCCAGCTGCTCCTGGGTGATGGTAAGACCGATGAATCCTGTGGGAAATGGCCTGTAGCATCCTTGGCCAGAAGCAATATGATATGGATTGCTGTGGGTGAATTAAGCTGTCACTGCGTATTCACAGAAGGTCTGGCTAATAGAAGTATAGTAGGGAAGTAAAATCTATATGCAGAACAAATATCCACTCTGGGATGGAGTGATATTTCTACGAGTACAAGATGAAAGGGATTAGATACAATTAGTGAACAGGGGGCCGGCGTGCCTTCCCCGTCCCTCAGGGTTAAGGCTGTAGGAGGCCTAACTGTAGGCCTCTGCTGCAGGCATTTTCAGTGCTGGTAGTGGTAGGAGTTAGATCTGCGCTGATGAGCGTAAGTTAATGTGGTTGAGCCCTCACTTGACCTTCATCTGTGTTACCATGGCCACTGTGTTCTTGAGCAGTTTGAGAAACAACACCGAGGGTGGGGAAATGAATCTGCACTGTATCTTTCCTTGTAGGCAAAACGTGCAATTAGATGCACTGCTCGAAGGTCTGCTTATTGGGGAGATTTATCTTCCACTTGTCCTTCATAGCCAAAGCCAGCCGAGCTCTATTGCTGCATCAATTTACATACAGCAGTAAATTATGCATAAGCATCAGTAAATCAGTCTTCACTCTTTTCTTCCCTGGCCACAGAGAAATCCCCCTTAGGCTACATGTGTGGGTCTCTAGAGAGGAGGTGGCATTGCTGTAAGGTCAGCATGACAGTTTGAGCCTCTTTCTCACCAAACTTTGTTGCACCCTTAGAACTGGCTTCAGTCTCATCTTGTATGTGCCACTTTAACTTGGTGACAGAACTCTGCCATGCACATCCAAATTTAAAGTAGGTCTATTATATAACGTTTAATTCAGATGGGTGGCTCAGGTCAATAAACTGTTCCCCATGACCAGGTGTTCAAGTTTCTACCAGGACCCAGTAACAAATACTAGGAGATGTTTCTGAAGGAAAATAGCTGCTTGCCAAAAACATATGGCTTTGCTCTCCATTCTAGGGCTGTACTGTGATTCTTTTCTTTGGGAGTTCCAGAGGCCTGAGGAGTACCCTAATCTCCCTCGGATATGTGCACATTAGATTTCTTGAGTCACAAGGTCTAAGGATCCAGAGTTTCAACTGAACTAGCTAAGGAATATTCTTTTGTTTGGGACATTCCTTAAATATAGAAGTTATGGCTTGTTCAGTAGGTAGGAAGGAACAATACCAGTGTATAACAGTAAAAACTCACCAAATGAGCTTTTGTGCTTCTTTCTTCCTGGAACTAGAAACAGGTGCAGCAAACTGTCTTTCATTTTGAAGGACATTATCTTAATGTATTCCAGATCTCTGGACTGCCAGAAACATTAGTGAATTAGCAAATCTCTGAACTTCATGGAATTTCTCCTAATCTCAGTCACATACTAGTGTCATACTAAGGCATCTTGTGTATTTGCTACTCTCTGCTGGGAAGATTCATTGACCTGTCCTATAAAATGGTAACACTATCAAGGTCCCTGAATACAAAATTATGGCACAAAGTTCTCAGGGAGCCAAAGTAGGAATACTGCTAAATGCTGAGGAGGTCTTTAATTCTACAAAGAGGAACTTGGACAACAAATACAGGATGAAAGCTTGGGCCCCGAATGACCACTCTGAGATGAATTTGGCCCAAAATTCTGTTTTTGTGGGTTTTTTGTTTGTTTGTTTGTTTTTGAGACAGAATCTCACTATATTGCCCTCAGTAGAATGCTGTGACATCACAGCTCACAGCAACCTCAAACTCTTGGACTTAAGTGATTCTTTTCCCTCAGCCTCCTAAGTAGCTGGGACTACAGACACCTGCCACAATGCCCGGCTATTTTTTGCAGTTGTCATTGTTGTTTAACTGGCCCAGGCTGGGTTCAAACCCTCCAGCCTTGCATGCGTGGCTAGAGCCATAACCACTGTGCAATGGGCACTGAGCCTTGGCCCCAAATTCTTAAGTCTTTCTTCTGATAGTTAAAGTGCTGTTATATGTTTGGAACCAGAATGACCACTCTGAGATGAATTTGGCCCAACGTTCTTAAGTCTTTCTTCTGATAGTTGGATTAAAGTGGTGTTATATGTCCCCAAGGTTAACTGTAGCTCAGAGACGATTCTAGCAATCCTCAAGTATCCAGATATTTTACTTTCTCCTCTACACATTTACCCTAGTAAATGCCTGCAGATTACTTTGGGGAATGCTACGAGGAAGCCTTGTGATGCTATTTCAGAAAACTTATTCAAAGGCTCTGGATCTATGGACCAAGTCGGTTCTGGGAAGTAAGTGAGAGACTTCCTTGTGGTCACTTAAGTCACAGTTCTATTTGTAAGACCTAAGATTTTCAATTACGTAAGACCCAAGTTGACTGCCCATATACTTCTGCTCATATACTTAAGCCAGAGCTAAAGTTCCCTGCAAGTCAAACTATTTTGAATCTTCATCTGTCACTGCAAAACCATGCCCACCTTGCCTCTGGGCTTCTGCCTCTCTGATACCCTCTCAATTCCAAAGAGAGCTTGTTACGGGTCACATTCCAATAGCAGCATCTTCTACTTTCATCCCCAGGTAACAATGTATAGCTGCTATCCTGCTTTTTAGTGATTTTCTCACTAATGCATTGTGTAATGCCTTGGTACAAAGACTATCTGTGAAACATAGGTAGGAGTGATATGGTAAAAGGTTGCACGCGTGGATCATCCTGAAAAATCCATCCCAATATTCCTATCCCTGAGTGTCTGTATTTCTTCTGAGATATTATAATAAATTTCTAGCAGCTTGACTTTACTTGTTGCAGGACATCACTGAGTCCAGGTATCAGTCAACCAAACTGAGCAAACTGTCCTAACCAAACCCACCTATTAGAACTTAGCATTTAGATCCAGAATCTCTCGTCCATGAACCTCTGTTTATAAATTTGACCCAAAAGAGCTACATTCCTTTCTTTCTCCTTAGTCTAGCGCTTTAGAATTCGTTGCCACACGTATTCCACTGCTTTCTGCTATTACAAAATAGGGGGGGAAATCCTACAATTCTTTTATTGTTCATGTTCATTCTCCTGTAGGGATAATTTGGTTGGCTTCTCCTCTTTCTGACACTTAGATGCCTCAGCCTCACAGCTCCAAGGGGCAAGGCACTGAAGTTCTTTGATTCTTTTTTTTTCCCTCGGTCCATTTCCTTTTCTTCCTCCTCCTCCTTCTCATCCTCCTCTTCCTCCTTCTTCTTTTTTTGTAAAAAAGCATATCTAGGTTTATTTTTATTTATTTTAAAATTTAGCATGTAGTACAATTGATCTTTTGTTTGGTCTTCCTTCTATAATTTTAACACATGTATAAACAAGTATAACAAACACCCCGATCAGGATATACAGAACAAATTTACCTCTAAGTACCACTTTAGCTGCATGCCATAAATATTTCAAAGAGAAATGGTCTCCCCAGTCCAGATAGCCAGCAAATGAAACTTTGTTAGGGCCACGGTTAATACTGGCAAGTGCCTAAATAATACTGATTAAAAGATGTATACTTTGTGGATATAAGTTTTAGAAAGTTTTCAGCTTGCTTTTTGTATAGGAATCTTAGCACTGAGTAGGGGATTTATATCCCAGAGTAGAAAGTCAGGATTAGAAGCAATATTTCTTATTATTTAAAACCGGGTTACTCACAGGCTCTTGTAATGTTAGACCCAAATCCTTTTGCTACAAGCTTCCTTCAGATCTAATTATTCTGCTGGAAGAATAAGGGATATGAAAAAAACCCACAATAATTTGTTTCATAGGCTCAGCGCCTGTGGCTCACGCTGCTAAGGGTCCAGCCACATACACCCAAGCTGGCAGGTTCGAATCCAGCCCAGGTCTGCCAAACGACAATGATGGCTGCAACAAAAAATAGCTGGGTGTTATGGCAGGCGCCTGTGGTCCCAGCTACTTGGGAGGCTGAGGCAGGAGACTCACTTAAGCCCAGGAGTTGGAGGTTGCTGTGAGCTATGATGCGACAGCACTCTACCCAGGGTGACAGCTTGAGGCTCTGTCTGAAATAATAATAATAATAACTTGTTTCATAAAATCCTTGTTGCTTATATGAAATTGCTGCTCACTCCAGAGAGGGACATCAGGTGGGAGGGTCTTGCATTTGCTTTTTCCATCCTGCCACATTCCAGGGGAGACGTCACAATAGTTACATTAAGACCCCTTGTGAGTCAGAGAAATGCGACCATTTGCTTTCGGGGATTTATTGTGATTCTCATCACTGAGGTGTAGTCTTGTCTAAAGGAAAAGGATACCTCAGATGGTTACGGTTCTTCTTTCCATTTTGCAAAAGGTGGATATTAATGTCTTTGAGGTGTGGTGGTTGAGTTCTTGGCCTCCCATAATATGAGGTGTTCTCAGCAAGAAAGCTGGGGGCATCTTGGAGTAAACATGAGCAAACTCATTGGAATCACATTTGAGGGACTGGGGCCTGATAGGGATGAATATCAGTGTAAGATGGATTTCTGAGTTCCCACTATGATAGATCTGCATAATGGGTATAATATGTTCAAGCCACATAACCCACAGGCAAAAATATAACTCTTTATATTTTTCAGCAGCTTAATCTTTGTATAATTTCTATCTCAATATGTTATTTCATCTGGATCTACTTAAGTCCAGGCAGGTTTCAGGAACAAAGGCTTTTCACCATTAATTCTTGGCTTTCAAGGATTTCTCCTGAGGAGGATGGGTGGATCACAGCCAACATCTCGGATTCATCCCATGTCCTCTTGAGATCTTGATCCAGTCAGAATGTGTAGGGGAAGTGCTTATTGTTTATAGCATTGATTAGTCCTCTGCCATGAGTCTTCCATGGGGGGAGTTGGTATTTTGGAAAAATAAATAAACACAAACCTAATAAAAACAAAAAATTCATGTTCTTGACTCAAAACTACTAAATCTACTTTTGGTTACTGCAATGTCACTAGTTCCTAGAACAGTCTGGCCCATGGTAGATGTTCAGTAGGTATGCGTTGAATATCTAAATGGATAAATCAATCAAAAGTATAGGCTTTCACTTGTTCTGTTAGAAATAGTAACCCCAGCAAAAAACAATCAAATGAGCAGCCACACACAGTGCAGACAGATAAGGAAGAACCCCGGACCATGGAAAGTAGAGTCAGATAGATGTAGTTTAGTACTGAACTGGGGGAGGACAGGAAGGCAGACACTTTACTTGGAAATATGAATTTTAATATTTTAAAAAAGCTTTAACCAGAGGCAAGTTACTCCATCTCTTTGAGTCATTCGCCTCTTTTAGAAATACGGATGACCAAAAATTAATGAATGAAACATCACTGAAATATCTGGAAAACACCAGGGATTCTACTACAAAAACTCCTAGAAGTCATCAAGGAATACAGCAGCGTCTCAGGTTACAAAATCAACACCCATAAATCTGTAGCCTTTATATATACCAACAGCAGCCAAGCTGAAAAAGCAGTCAAGGACTCTATTCCATTCAGAGTAGTGCCAAAGAAGATGAAATATTT
>NW_003852524.1:2591694-2621370 GCF_000181295.1 Otolemur garnettii
TGGAAGTATTTCGGATTGCATGTGAAAACCCCACACTGTACCCCAGAAGTGCATTAATGTACATAGTTACCATTCAATAAAAAAAAAAAGAAACATCACTGAATATACTTTTTAACATCTTTATTGAGGTATAATTGACATGTCATAAAATCTACCCATTGTAAATGTACAATTATAATTCTATTTAGCAAATGTACTGAGTTGTACAACCATTGTCAAAATCCAGTTTTAGAACATTTTCATCACCCAAATAAGACCCCTCAATGCTTCATACTCATTTATATTTAATCCTTGTTCCCATCCCATCTCCAGCTGTCATCTACACCCCATCAATCAACTTTCTGTCTCTATTGATTTGCTTTTTCTTAATTTTTTTTTTATAAATGGAATCACAAAATATGTGTTTTTGTGGTCTGGCTTATTTTACTTAGCTTTTGATTGTTTTTTTGAGACAGAGTCTCTTTCTGTAGCCTAGGCTCGAGTGTAGTGGCGACACCATAGCTCACTACAACTTAAACTCCCGGGCTCAAGCCATTCTCCTGACCCAGCCTCACAGGTAGCTGAGATTACAGGTGCTCATCACCAAACCTGGCTAATTTTTCTCATTTTTGTAGAGGCAGGGTCTCTCTATGTTCCGACTGATCTTGAACTTTTGGCCTCTCTCTGTCTCCCGGGATGGAGTACAGTGGCATGATCATAGCTTACGGCAGCCTCAAATTCCTAGACTCCAGTCATTCTCAGCCTCCCTAGTAGCTGGGAATGCAGATGTGTATTACCATGACTCACTAAAAAAATTCCTTTTTATTCTCAAATAATATTCCATTTTATTAGTACACCTCCTTACTTTGTTTATCTATTCTTCAACAGACAGACATTTGGGTTGTCTCTACTTTTGGGTCATAATGAATAATGCTGCTATGAACATCTGTGAGCAACTTTTTGGTAGATGCACATTTTCATTTCTCTTGAGTAAATTCCTAAAATTGGAATTACTGAGTTTTAGAATACATTTACATTTAATTTAATTTTTTTTTTTTTTGAGACAGAGTCTTACTTTGTTGCCCTCGGTAGAATGCCATGGTTCCATAGCTCACAATAACGTCAAACTTTTGGGCTCAAGCAATTCTCCTGCCTCAATTTCCCCAGTAGCTGAAACTACAGGTGCTGGCCACAATGCCCAGGTATTTTTAGAGATAGGATCTCACTCTTGCTCAGGCTGGTCTTGAACTCCTGAGCTCAGGCAATCCACCTGCCTGGGCCTCCCAGAGTGCCTGGATTACAGGCGTAAGCCACCACACCACGCTACACTGAACTTCTTAAGAAATTGTCAAATTGTCTTCCAAAGTGACTCCCACTTTACAATCCAACCAGCACAGTATGAGGGCTGAGCAAATTGTTGTTTTCTGTCGTTTGACTATAATGGATTTAATTTGTATACATAGTTATACTAGCTTTATCACTAATGAAATACCAGGAAAGATGTGATTGTCATCATTCAAATTTTTTGGAATGGATTTTGTAATACTTATAAAAGAAAAGAAATTTGCTTCTGCCATCGTACTGATCCTCTTCGAGTCCTTTTTTCCTAGTCACACTTGTACAAGCAGCTTTTCATGGTTCCTCTCAGTAGTGGTGCACTCTCATACTAGGTCATGAGAGCCAATCGTTAAACTCTCAGGAATTTTGTGAGACATTTGTTAGACACAGCCCTCATTAAAAATTAAACATACCAACTTAAAATTAAACAAATTATTTAAAAACAAAACTTATTTTCTAATTATTCAGTGACATTTTATGATTATCTGTGCTTTTAAGGTTATGTATGTTAAAGCAGGTCTTTATTTTAAATCCTGGAGAACTGGGTTTTTTTTTTTTTTTTTTGAGACAGAGCCTCAGGCTATCCCCCTGGGTAGAGTGCTAGGGCATCACAGCTCATAGCAACCTCCAACTCCTGGGCTCAAGCGAGTCTCCTGTCTCAGCCTCCCAAGTAGCTGGGACCACAGGCGCCCACCACAACGCCCAGCCATTTTTTAGCAGGCCCGGGCTGGGGATTCAAACCCGCCACCTTAGGTGTATGTGGCTGGCGCCTTAGCCGCTTGAGCCACAGGCGCCAAGCCGAGAACTGGTTATTAAACATTCACTAGCTCTGTATTTATCCTGTGAGCGTTGTTTATTAAGTTTATTAAAGATCTAGATGATCCTGGAAAGAATGACATCATTAAAATATTTAGACTTTGAATCTAGGAATATGTTCTGGTTGGTTGCTCTTCTGTTCAACTCAGTAAAGCTGTTCTTTTTTTTTTTTTTCTTAAACGTCTCAAATCCATTTCTTATTACATTTATACTTGGCAAAGTGGGGTGCAGTGGCTCATGCCTGCAATCCTAGCACTTGGGGAGGCCAAGGAGGGAGGACTGCATAAGGCTGGGAGTTTGAGACCTGCCCAAATAATAACCAGAGACCTTGTCTTTACAAAAAATGGAAAAATAAGCTGGATGTGGTACAGGGCACCTGTGGTCTTAGCTACTCTAGAGACTAAGGCAGGAGAATTGCTTGAACCTAGGAGTTTGAGGTTGCAGTGAGCTATGCTGCCACCACTGCTCTCTAACCTAGGTGACAGAAAGAGACTCTATATCCAAAAAAAAAAAAAAAAAATTACACTTCACTATTAATACTTTAGAGAAAATGCATGCAAATTTCACGTTTTTTAGATTGGATTTGTACATAATAGTTTCTTACGCTTCTAAAACTTTAACCTTAATAATGTCTCTACCCCTTTTCCCATTCTGAAAAGATTCCCTCCTTTTTTTCCCCATTATATTGTCCTAAAGGCCAATTTACTGGCATTTTAAACAACTAGCTTTTTTATTTATCTACTATTTTATCAATCATTATTTTTTTCACAAACATTACATTTATTCATTGCCCCCTGACTTCTAAAGCTTAGTTTGTTTCTCTTTCTGCTTCTTTGAGATAATAGAATGGTTATACTTCCTCATTTTTATTATTAAAGGTTATAAAACTATAAATTTTCCTCTGAATCTAGTTGGTTGCATCCCTTACATTTGGAAATGTACTGTAAAACAACAAGAAGGTTACTCATGATTGCTATTCAAATTTCCAAGTGGCTCAATTATCAACTTTTAATGTTTTATTAGTAACTTAGAGCTTTTATATGCTTTTTCCTTTTGAGGATTTGTAAAGTTTCTTGTAAGCCTGCTATATTATTAGCTTTCATAACTGTTCAATAGTAATGTACATTTAAATATATATTCATTTTGGATGCCAACTGGGATTTGCATTTTTAAATCATTTTGATGAATGATGTCCTTTTTTATGCTTAAGTACTTTCCTAATCAGTGTTCTTTTCCCCGAAAAACTGTTTTTGAGTAAAATACCTTGAACAATTATAAACATACCCAACTCTCTACTTCTTTTCTGACACTGCATAAATTAGAAGCGTGGGGAGAAGGTGATATTAAACAGAAAGGAGGAGAAAGTGTAAGAGAGAAAAGGAAAATAGACAATAAGAAGAGATACTTTAATATCTTTCCGAGTAAAAGGGGCTTAGAGAGAGGAGAGCCACCTCAGAAAGGTATTTGCTGCTGTCTGGACGGCTGTAAATAAAATCCTTCGGAGTACGTTGCACTTCGGAAGTGAGCAGAATATAAGAAAAAGCAGAGAGTTACACTAATCCTAAGTGAGACTTCGTCTGGAATTGAGGTATTGGCAGCAGGAAAGGGGAGCAGCATGAAAACTCACAGCAAAGTTTCCATTTAACTGCCGCTGTGGTCCGAGGAACAGAAATACAGATGTGAGTATCACTGGCCACCTGCCTCACGGTCACTAAGACAGCAGGCACACGATGCCTGCCATGGGGTAAGCAAACCTATTGAACTTCAGACTGCAAGTTC
Organism: Otolemur garnettii; assembly: GCF_000181295.1. Lineage (NCBI taxonomy): Eukaryota > Metazoa > Chordata > Mammalia > Primates > Galagidae > Otolemur > Otolemur garnettii. The sequence continues at coordinate 2,595,607 of NW_003852524.1, forward strand.
TTCCCACTGTGCCCTAAAGCCTCTATAGCACAGGCTTGTGAGGAAAATGGCCAAATTAAGGCAACACTACTGTGAAATGTACTTTAACCCATAGCCATCTTTATAAAAATATTTGAAATTATCTACAATGAGCCACATAGATATTTCTAGAACTATTAAAGCAAGGATAAAAATGGTGGACCAAGTAAAGTTCTTTGGGTTAGTTTGTGCAAGATTATAAAGGACTCCTCTTAGAACTCTGCACAAAATCTGGCTCTGAGTTTCCTGGGAGTAAAGGCAAAAAGGGTCATTGTGATGAGGTTGAGGCGTTCAAAGTCAAATAAAAAGAAATGTATTTGTTTGGCATGAAAATCTAAGTGTGTCTTGCTTTGAAATCCTAGGAGAATTTATGATGTGGTCCTTTAATAAAGTAAGCAGCCTTTAAGTAAAATAACAGTAAACAGTATAATGGATATTTTCAATAGCAATTTTTACAAGATAATTATTTTCAAAATTACAAATAATTTATAAACCCATTATTTGTTTATAAATTAGTTACCATAAAACAAGAAAAATAAAATCAGTCTTGTTTACAATACACATATAACATTTTCTTTCTTTAAGAAAAAGAAAGTAATTTAAGCATTATTAAAGGAATATCATCAGTACAATAATGGACCTCACTAATTTTCTTTTGTTTTTAACTCAAAAAAATATGTTTTCTACAATGTCATACAGTTTTTAGCTTGCTATATATTTTGTTGAAATTGGATCATGGCATTATCTATCTGCTACTTAGCTGGGTCTCATCAAGTGAGCTGCCTTTGTCTGTGGGAAAGTGAACTACCTAAGAATTACTGCATCTGAATGTTTAATGCAGTCTTGTAAAACTGTAACATCACTGAGTCCCCTTCCCCTGATTATCCAGGATCAGACTCTCTACACAGAAGATGTGGTTAGCACTTGATCCTAATCAAAGGAGCAAAAATACTTAGATATAGTTCATTTTCATCTTAGTTGAAAAGACTGTGGACAGACACTTAGGAAAAAGTGAAATCAGCATAATATCTCCTCTTCAAGTGCAGTCCAGCTTTCAGAATAGAAACTTGGATTTCAGCCTCCTTGTAATTCTCCTTGATGAAAACAGAAGGATTTCACAGCACAGAAAGCAGAGGTTTATGAGGCTGGATACAGACAGACACACAAGAGAACGCTGTTCATCGTCTTCAAAGTGAGGCAGAGATGGCATGATGGCTGCTGTGGCCACATGTAATATAGCCTGTAGCTCTTTAAAGAGGATTAGCTTTAGTGCACAGGGAGCATTCAATGCTGGATTTCATGTAGAGCAGAATATGCTAATGAAATGCAAATGTCTATGGCAAACATTGCGTAATATTGAAAACCCTCAAAACTGAGCTTTGTCTCTTGCACAGTGGGAAACCAAACTTTATCATATCAGAAGAAAAAGTAAAAAAAAAAAAAAAAAGAAAGAAATAACCTCATACTTTTCTGTATCTGCTTCTAAAAAGATGAAGTTAAACACATACGTATTTATATTTAAACTAAATTAGATATCAATGTTAGTAGAAACACTGATTTCATTCATTCAAAAATATCTTACTAGATCTGTAACTCAAGGGAAGATGTGAAATAATTCATCTTTGCAGGAAAAAAAACCCAATACATATAGTATGGATTTTTTAAAAAACAAATACTAGTGTTAGGATTACAAAGAATGTACAGAGTAGCTTTCCTCTCACTTTGCCTTAAAATTCTCTACTTGTGATTTTTCACATTTTTCCTGCAGAATGTGCTTCAGCTCAGTGTTGGAAAATGCTGTATCTTCATCACAATTTTCCATATAGTGTTCTTACTACTATACAGGAAGTGAATATGAGATCGGATCAGTTCCTTAGAACTGCACATGCTTAGTTAATCAAAGTTATTTTCTTTTTAGGATTAGCAGTTCAGCATGTATTTGGCATTGGGAAGGTGAATTCATTATAAGGTGTGTGATTTGCAATCCATGTCATGATGTGTAACATCTTCGAATCCATGCACGTGGTTCCCAGAGATTGAAAGGTCCCTAAAGATTTTATCTCAATTGCTGGGAAATAAAGATCCCAGCAAACACAGGGAACCGGGTGCCTCTGGCTCCATTTCGAACGCGTGATCTTTCATTAGTTACTAGCATTTCACGATACCCAACCAAGTAGCTTAGGTTCTCTTGGTTTTTGTTGGTCAGTGGTGTGTGTATGTTTTATATCTCAGTTTTGAAGGGTTTGTCTCTGTAGACACGGAGGGATGGTGATACATATTCATGAAAGAGTGCTCTTTCCAGCCCCTGTTAACGCTGACAAAGCCTTAGCTGTTTCACACAGCAAGCTGACTGGGATTGTGTGTGGGGGCTGCACGGCCAGATTAGTGCAAACAGCAAGCCCACTCCTCTGCTTGTTAGGCCTGGCCTTCCTGACAATTTCCCCAATTGTCGCTTGTGACAAGGCTGTCATTAGGTGATGGCTTCTTTTGGCCATTTTCAGATAAAGATAATTTCCTTAACTTCCATTTTATTTGACAACAAGTAGTTTGGGAGAGAAAGGAAGTGCTTCAGTAGTTTATGGATTAGGGTTTTGTCACTTCAAAGGCATCTTTGATCTAAAAATATGTGCTGTACCAAATTCATTATGTCTTTTTTTAAAGAGCTTTTAAATTTATTGATCTTCTCTTCAATTATTCTCCTTTTACGTCCAATAATGATGTGTGAGATGGTAGTGTTGGGAAAGGCCTAAGGAGGAGTGTGGGGGAGATGCAGCCAACTGGTCACTTCTAAGGTCATTAGGAGAAGGAAACAACAGGTGCTTTTGTTTAATGCCCATCCCCTCTGGATCCCTGTGTGGACAAAGACGGCTCTGCTGTTTGTGGCTCAACATGAGGATAATGCTATCAGTGCCAACGGAATAAAATAAAATTACATCTGGTATTGCAACTTAATAAAAAAAAAAAAAAGAACTGCATAGTTTGCACAAAAACTGTGCCTACAACTGTTTTCACACTCAACATGGGGACCACAGGTACATCAAACCAGCATGAGCAGCAAGGGACCTCTTTGCTGACCAATGGTATGACTTCCTGTAGAAGCAATCTTACACTGTGCTGGGGCTCAGCTCGCTAATGTTCTTAAAACTGGGTTATTTACATATCACACACAGCAAAGATAGAATAAGAATCTGTATGTGAAAATATACTTTGAAAAAGTATCAAATTGAGTTGTTTATACCTTCGACAGCAGGTTCGTTTTTGTAAACAATGGTTCTGTAGAATTACTGTGTTTTAAACAACACCAGGGACAAAGAGGTAAACAGTTTATATCCAAACCACCATGATTAACCATTGTCTTCTAAAACTTCACTTATAATAACCAATTTGGGACAGAGCAAGAGACCCATGCCACTCCTGCAATTAGGAAAAGGAGGATAAATCAATATCTTAAATTCATTTTTTTTGGTCTAAATGTATTATTTTATCTGCCTTTGACAGTCCATATGTCTAGATGACTTTGATATTTAGTAAGTTCGTTTTAGCAAATCATGATTTCAAAATCTTGTCTATTAAAGGAAATGTGCAATTTTAAGTCAGGAGCCTAAGGGCCTGAGGCTCCTAAAAGCAATGACCAAAAAGTTTCAAAAGCTTCTTTTGAAAAATCAGTTTTCTGAATTTCCAAAAACTGGTATAACATAATGCCTTTCATGCTGCAGAACTAGTTTAGATGTTGGGTACACTATCCTTGAGCCTTCAATGCACAATAAACCAGGATAAAAATAGCATTCACAGCCAAGTTTCATCTTTACTAAGCAGTAGATACTATTGTTAGCTCAGTTTTACAGATGAGGAAAATGAGGCAAAAAGACATTAATTAACTTGCCCATTGTCTCTTATCCAGTAAGTGGTAGAGCCAGAACTCACACTAGCATACTTTTGATCCAAAGCCTTGGTTCTTAATGCTGGGGCCTAGAAGCCAGAGGACCTGGAATACCTAAATGGGCCTCTCCTGATTCTCCTGGTACTGACCAAGTAAACAGCAGATAGTTCTCATCTCTCCTCAAATCCTTTCAGTTTCCCACTCCTGGCCCTTCCCCTACGCAGTCCAAAGAAATGTGCCAAGAGAGTGCAGAAGAGGCGAGGGGCCAGCGAGCGAGGATTCTCATCTTCTGCTATGATTTCTCCAGTTTTCCTTCTACCTGCTGATTAAAACTTCAGCTGCCATGCTGAAATCCTGTGACAGGAGGGTTCATTGGTTCTCCACGCTGTGTCCTGTCAAGGAACCCTCCATCGCTGCATTAAAGATCCTTCATGTCCCTACTCTGGACTTTGTGTAACAAGGACACCCTGATTTCGATTTCCTGCTGCAATCAATAAATACCACTTTGAAGGAGGAAAGCAGCAGATTTTGAGAAAGAATGTTTTGGGGGAAGATCTCCATTTTGTCTGGGAGTTCACCTGCTCTGTGACTTGTGAATACCCTACAGAAACCGGCAGACAGCAACACCATCAGCCTGCCTTGGAAGAGACAAAAGTAAACGACCCTCTCAAAGAGACTGCACTGAAATATGATATCAGCTGCAAGAGAGGGCCATCTCCTCCGGTCAAATGAGAAAAATCATATTATCCTCAGGGTGGTATACAAATAGCTTGTAAGCCACATTCTCCATTTGAATGATAACAATGAAGCGCTAACCTCCCCGCTGCAGGCCAGCCTGATCCCATCTCCAAACACAAACACTTCTGCCTGGGTTTGGGCTGGGGGCTGCGCTGTGGCCTCCCAACCCCCACCTTTCCCCCCCTGTTAATTGGCTGAGACCACCAGAATTTGGAGGACACAGATGTCACTGATAGTTCTCCTAGGGAGCACATTCATGCCCATCTGTTGCAGCCTGGAAGGCTGTTCATATATCCACAAGGCCTTCATTTAATTCTTGTCAGAAAGTAATGTAAATCCAGTTTACCTCAGAGGTCACAGGCGAGATTTATGCCAATGAGCCCCCTGCAATTTACACACACTGTAGTTGTATAGGATGAAAAGAAAGCCTTTCATGTCGGTGCATATTAACAAGAAAGCCTGCCTTCCGAGAGAGGCTTTTTGATTGAGGTTTCTCCTGATTTTAATACAGCCGATGCCAGTTGGTATGCCCAGCATCAGAAAAAAGGAAAAGAAATCTAATCTTTAAACTAACGTTTCTTTTATAAGAGGCAAAAGAGATGGAGTGAAATCCTAGCAAGTGGCACTGCCACATCTTTAATTATCTGTTATGAGACAAAACTCCCCCACACTTGGAGAAGACACATTGTGACAGGAGAGTATGTTCTGGCCTGAATTAACTGCCAGGGGAAGTCTAGGGACAGTTCCGTGGTAAGCAATTATCTCTCCAATGTGCAAAATGTTGGGATTGACCGGGTGAATACATCATCTGCCTTTTTCAGTTATCTCTTTCTAATCTAGTTGGAGGAAATTATGGAATTTGATTAACTTTATTTGGACCAGCCTAGGTAGGAACTGATTCATCAGTAAAGTGAAAGAGTACTTACGAGAGATATATTCATACATATTTACAGAATTATTTTTATTGGAAGTTTAAGAGCATGTAAAAGGACTTGCATTCATCCTATCTTTCAATGTGTTGATACATTTTGAGATACTCAGGACAGTGTTGGTAGAGTGGAAAGCAAATGCTTTTAAAAACACCCTTGGGGTCAAAGCCTTCTTGAAATTCTGCATATACCCCTTATTAAGGAAGTGACCTGGGGCAAGTTACTTAACCTCCATGACCCTCAACTTTCTCATCTCTAAATTGGGCATCATAAAGTCTATATACATCATAAGATTTTATGTCTGAGATAACCAGCATAGAGCCTCAATAAGTACAGAAAGTATCTTACCAGTGGTAATTTTCCCTCTCCACCCTGTTTCGGAGGTACCTATGGCAGCAAACTGTACATTAAAAATATTAACTAAGTTAATTCTAAAACTCTTAAGTATCTAAATCACCAGATTGCTTTTTTTCTGTTTAAAAAATTTTTAAAGACAGATGAAGTTGGAGATTTTCTTTCCCACAATTTAAAATTTTTGTTTTCAGTGGGTTAACTTTTTAGTTCTATAGAAAGCAGAATAATAGAAGTGTATACGTTTTAGTAAAATCAGACTTGGTTGCTATGCTCATTCACAGTCATAGCCTCTATTTCCCAAGACAGTGTTAACAGGGGGCGTGCTTCCCTTGTTTTTATAGACAGTACTCATTACCCGTGCTAATGGCTTTCAAGTATAGGGTATGATTATTTTTGCACCACATTTAACTTTTTGTTTGTATTTTGCTTAAGATAATATTAAAATTCAGTTGTGATTTCTAAACATATGCTAACAGCACAGTGGAACAAAGCCCTCTAGAAGTGTTAATTTGATGGGGATGTAGGTGGAATGAGGCCCCAGTTAAAACTATAATGTGTTGTTGGTAACATGTTCCAAAAATACTCCCAATGTGCTTAGTCTAGTAATTACAGAATTGCATGAAGCAGTAGCTTCATGTTGCAGAGTGGGGGTGATATTAAAGAGGCTAATGCCCAACTTTGTAGGTTATCTGAAGTAGAAAGGAGCAGATTTAAAATTACTCCAAAACGATCTCTTGCTGCTTCTCAAAATTCAACAAGACCACTTTTTTTTTTTTTTTTTGAGACAATCTCACTCAGTCACCCTGGCTACAGGACCATGGCAGCATAGCTCACAGCAACCTCAAACTCCTGGATTCAAGTGACCCTCTTGCCTCAGCCTTCAGAGTAGATGAGACTATAAGTGCCCGCCACAATGCCCAGCTAGTTTTTCTATTTTTAGGAGACACAGGCTCAGGCTAGTCTTGAACTCCTGAGCTCAGGCGATCCACCTGCCTTAGTTTTCCAGATTATTAGGACTATAGACATGAGCTCACCTCACCCAGCCAACAAGACCACTTTTCACCTGCAGTCTTCAAAATAGAATTCTTAAAAAGATTTATGATTAAAAATTTTACATATGTACACAAGTAGATGAGGCAGTATAAGAAACTTCCTATTACTTTTATTTAGCTTCAACATTTAACAATCCATAGCCAATCTTGCCAAATTTATACCCTCACTTCCTCCCCATCTTTATGCCCCAAATCATTTTGAAACAAATCCAAACTTCATATAATTTCATCTCTAAATGTTTCAGAGTATATCCATAAAAGATACAAATTAAAAAAAAAACACATAACCACAGTACTATTCTCTCACCTTAAAAGTTAACATTCATTCCTTAATATCACTTATTATATCATATATATGATGAGCCAGAACCCAGTGGGATTTTAAAAAAATAAAGGGACTTGATTGCCTGACTCTCATATCACAAATTATTGTTCTTTCATGACACTATGGTTTCGTGAAGACTCCTCACTAGTGACTATTTTAGAGAATTTATATGGTTGGCATGTTTTATGATATGTGGTAGTGCCTTTTACAATGTAAGTTTGTTGTCTTACTGAGAAATAAAAATTGCATCATTATTATGCTTGCACCCCTGCTTCATTCATTCATTTGGATTAGTGTTTTCCAAACTTACTGGCTTCAATGAAATTTTTTTTTTTTTTTTTTTTTGAGACAGAGCCTCAAGCTGTCCCCCTGGGTAGAGTGGTGGCATCACAGCTCACAGCAACCTCCAACTCCTGGGCTCAAGCGAGTCTCCTGCCTCCGCCTCCCAAGTAGCTGGGACCACAGGCGCCCGCCACAACACCCGGCTATTTTTTGGTTGCAGCCGTCATTGTTGTTTGGCGGGTCCGGGCTGGGGATTCGAACCCGCCACCTTAGGTGTACGTGGCTGGCACCTTAGCTGGTTGAGCTATAGGCGCGGAGCTGCTTCAATGAAATTTTATGTGGATGGCCACCATATAAAACAGATGGAAATGAAATGGCTGTGGCACCAAGCTGCCAACCTCTGGTTTGGCCCATTCTTTCCCCTGTGGGTATTCAGATTTTGGTATGTGAAGTGCTTTTTATAAGTGTATATACCATTTTCTCATTGTGACCTCAGGGCCAGATGAAGTGCTGTGTGAAGTAACGTAAAGAACAGAGAGGATTACACAGCCAACATGGGGATGGGGCATGACCGTGCAGTAGTTACTTTTTACGTTTCCTGCCAAAAAAAAAAATTGACTTTAAATAAAATGTTTATAGTAATGGGAAAAATCCACTGTGCTCATAAATAATGAGCCCACTTCTCAGTTGACTATATCGGGGCCTCCTGGGAGGAGATGTATTTGCTTCCTGTCAGGATTAATCTGTAAATGCAATCGCCACTTAGACCTCATCATTTCTCTCCTTCCCCTTCATTGGTCCCTCTGGAATTATACTGTAGCTTGAATAAGGTCAAAATGAGGATACTTTTTCTCCAGGAAAGATACAGTCATTGTCATTGCAGGGCTTTAAAATTTGAGAATCAAGCTTAAGAATCATTTCTATAGACACTCTAGAATATTCTTTTCTGTCTTAGAATCAGCAATCTACTAAAATAGTGCTGTTTTTCAGTACGATCATTAGTTTCTTCCACACACAAACCAGGACACAGAATGGTCTCCTGTAAGACCACAGGGGAATAAATGTTTCAAAGATTGTGCCTAACTCTTGGCACATAATGCTAGTGAGTTGCTGTAGAACTTGGATCAATCACTGAACCTTTTACTTTCTTTACCATCCACTGGGGCCCCTATTCTTCACTACTTTCCTCATTGTAATAAGAGGAAAGTGATCAACCCAGTCCATCTCTTTTCTTTCTGAGGATCCAATAATCATTGCCTTTTCTTCAGAATAGTGTCATAGTTGAAAGGATAGAATGAATGAATTCTCCAACTTACCTAAATTTAAGTAAACTCATCCTGTGAGTTGGTCAGAAAGTTGCTTTGGAATTTTTCACAAGTTGAATTATATATTTACATTTACTTCTCCAATGAGGTTGTTTTCAAAGGTTGGAAATGTTCATTCTCTTTTTCTAGTAACCCTCAAAATTACCAAATACCAAGTGTCAGGTACGGTATGCCCAGGACACTCAAACGCTTGACTACCATTGAGGAGTTTGCAGATATCAAACATCTTATTTTATATTTTAAACGTCTACATTAGCTATTAAAGCCAAACATTAAGGAAAGAGTAGGAAACAATTTTTTTTCGTCCACAGTAGATCGTATGAAAGCTGATGTGTTCTCACCTGCCTTTTTGATTTACTCATTTTAAAAAATTTTCTGTATCACTGTTAGTTCTATACTGGCAAATATTCCTTCATTAGCTAAAAGCAAAGAATAGAATTAACTCCAAGTCTCAGATCGCCATCCTCCTTATTAGAGAAGGGAGAAAATGAGAGTCCTTCCGCTTGAAGAGCTACCAAAGAAAGTAAGTGGAATGGCCCCAAAACAATAGCTTTCCCCCATCAGGTGCCTGACGCGCTGAGCACATCTGCTCCGTGACTGAGCAGCATTTTACCCAGTAACAGAACTCTTATACAAAGTATAGAACCCTGAAATCCTAAAACTGTGCTCATTTTCCCAATCAGCCTGGTGAAATGAGGTCCTTAAAACGGTGGGTTATGGAGAGAAGAGAAGTAGGCCCGGTGCTCTAACCAGGCCTTTTGGCTCTTAACGCTAACCGTGACGGGGACTTTGTGCCTTTTTATGCACAAGGAGGCTCTTGGGGCAATGTCACGAGGGGAGAAACCCCCAAATTAGCCGCGCTGCCTTTCCTCCGTGGACACTTTCAGTTTGTTCTCCTTCAGTAAAATCCCGCTGTGAACTCCTCCCCCCACCCTGCGCCTTGCTGCTGGGCTGTCCCTGGTTGTCACGATGGTGACGATGGTGACGGAGTTTGGGGTGTGGGTGTTTACCCCGGGAAGCCACACTGCGGCCTTGGCGTCCAGGCTGCTTCATCCCAGGCGCCTGCTCGACAGCGTGCTAGTTGGTCTTTGCTCCCAGGCCGGTAGGAGGCTCCCCGCCAAGCCGCGTCGGGTGCTGGGGCCACGCGGTGGACTCTGTTATGTCAGCCCAGGAGCGCGGTCTGCCAACCCCAGCCCAGAGGCCCACCCCCCTGGCGCCTTTGACATTTTAAGTTTAAAATAAATAAAGAGCTCTGTGAGTGTCTCCCAGCCAGGGAGAAGATGAGGCGCGGGGGGTGGGGGTGGGGGGGGTGTTCCTGTCTGATCTGTAATCCGCTGGAAGCTCTTCTTCCCTCTCAGCCACTCCAGGGCCACTTGGCTGACACCTCAGACTCAGGCCCGCTGAGTGCCCCAGGCAAACAGCTGATTAAACTCAGTAGGCTGGGTTTGGGTTTGTTTTTTTTTTAAAGCAAATAAAATTCATATATTTCTCTCTGAAAATGTCTAATTGGTCACCATATTTCAATTCCCTAGCAGAATTTCTATTCATTACCTGAATGTAGGTCTGCAGAATTACTTAGGGGATAATCCCATCCCTATGAGGGTTTATGCAGGGAAAATACCAAGAACTCGAAGACTTTGCATTGCCAAGCGATTTTCTTTCTCAAAATGAGAAATGGTAATGAAACCAATAAGGAAACCACATCAAAATAGGGTAAATTAAGAGAACTAGAAGATAAAATGTCATTTCTTAAACATTTTATGAATAGCAATAAGCAATAGCTATGAAGTACATATTGCATGCCAGGCATTTTTTGTGTTTTATGTGTATTAATATGATCGGTCTTTATCAAATTCTGTGATTGATCCTATTACTACCTCTTTTTACAGATGAGGAAACTGAAACATGACTTGCCTAAAGCTGCTCAGCTCCCAATAGCAGAGCTGACTTTAAAGCTAGGAAGCCTCACTTCAAAGTGCATATGCTTAATTAGGCTGCCTATTGATAGCCCAGACACTGAAACCGCAATTCTTCCTTTCAACATCTTCATGTTCCGGCTTCTATAATTCTAGTAGTTCCCTGGCCCCTTTCTCCAAGACTGACTCCTCCTTTGTGGGCTCTTTAGATTCAAAATCTACACGGTTCTTTACAAAACAAATTAGCTATCTTGGCTGTGGGAATATATTTATAAGTAGTTTGTTGGTGGCTGGGCGTGGCGGCTCACACCTGTAATTCTAGCACCTGAGAGGCCAAAGTGGGAGGATTGTTGGAGCTCAGGTGTTCAAGACCAGTCTGAGCAAGAATGAGACCCCATTTCTACTAAAAGTCAAAAAATTAGCCATCCGTCATGGTGTGCATCTGTAGTCCCAGCTAGTTGGGAGGCTAAGGCAGGAGGATCACATAAGGCCACGAGTTTGAGGTTGCTATGAGCTATGATGATGCCACTGCACTCCACCCAGGGCAGCGGAGTGAGGCTCTGTCTAAAACAAACAAAAACCCAAACACCCCCCCCCCAAATCTTTGAAGCAGTATTGACCGTAATCTCCTAACTTTGCTGCTCTCAGAAAAACCATACAATGCTTCATAGTTCTGGCAATTTTATGCTTACAATCTGCAGCTTCCTGCTATTTCCACGTGTACCACACTATCACCTGGATCCTCTCACTCCGTCCCTGGAAACACGAACAGGTTTGCCATTCTGACTCTACTTGTATAAACAGAGCATTTCTGTTGCTTCAGCCATAGCAGTGCAGATTAAATAAATAGTTAAGGCTACTCCATTTTCTTTTTTTTAAGTTAACGATTTCCCTTCCAACGAAATTAGTCTTGCTGTGTTTTTCTCCTGGCTCTGGTCCCATTTAATGGAAGCAAAGCAGCCATGTGTTTTCAGGACAAGTCAGGATCTTGAACTCTCACGCTGATCTCCCTGTGGTGGCTTTTGGAAGCCACTCAACCTCCTCCCACACCCTCTTCACTTCCCTGGCTCAGATTCTTTTTCTAGAGTTTAGATGGATAATATCTGCCTCCCAGACAGTAAGCCTCTAATGGAAGGCCCTTCAAAGTTTACAGAATCTTTCTCCCCCTCTCTATATAAATGCCTCCTAGCATTATGGTGGCTCTGGATGTGCAGACCTAAGGAGTGAGTACCAGGAATATGAGGGTTCTCCTATTTGTGCAGTAATGCAAAAGCAAAAACAAAACCCAAAGCCCCACAACTCTCCTAGGAATACCATTTCCAAGTCATTAGTGTAGGAGCCTGGAGCCAGGACCAGATGGCAGGCTTGACTCACCTTGACCTGAGATGTCGTTCTTCCAGCCATGGGGCCGGGCTAATAGTTGCTCAAATGTCACCATGGCTGATGGAGTGGGTAACTGTAGCCCAAGAGCATGAGCAGCAGCCTCTGCTGGGATGGCCTTTTCTCTTTCCTCTTCTTTATTCCTGAGGCTGGCAGGTAACCCATTCATGACCCGGAACACTCCCGCTGCACTTTCTTGAGAAGTCAAGTTTGGTAAACGCATTCAGCTGTAGGGAAGTGGAGAGGGAGAGACACAAGAACAAGAGAAACAGAAGGAAGGGACGGGGGACAGCTTTGGCATCCAATTTTCCATTTTAAGGTGTGGTCCTCAGGCCGGAAATGTTTCTATGAAAGAGACACAGCAAAGAGCATCATTTTCACTTGTAGAGTTTCCTAAAATCCACTTCATTTTTTTAAAAATCAGAACACTTTTTTTTTAATTTTCTACTTAAATTGAAGGAAAAGATAAGCTGAATTTTTTGGCAGTCCAGAGTTTGTCACACTAATGCTTTAAATTGCTTACCTCCTCAATAACCTCAATAGCCCACGCTTACTCACAGACCCCAACACGAGATGAGGCTCCCCATCCGTGAGTCTCTGCTCATGTCCTTCCCCACTAAAATTCTTTTCCTCAGTTCTCCCTCCTCTGGCGATTCCTACCCCCGGGAGGATTCCCAGGACAAGCGCCTCTATCTGCCCTGAAAGGCTGTATCTTTCCTCATCTCTCATTGGAGTCGTTGCTTCCACCCCTAAAGTCAGCAACTGATATTTGTCCTCTATCCAATACTCAGAGGCTTAGGATTCCATTTAATTTTTTTAACTTTTTCATCAAATGTTGAGTAGCTATCAACAAACTCTAAAATAGATGTAATATACATGGAACACAATGTATACCCATAGACCAGTCAATATAAATAACAGAACACACCAGACTTTGAAGGCTCCTGTCCTCTCCTCCTTCTCATCCTGAGAAGGATGAGAAAAAAAATCCACAACTCTGAATTTTTAGTTTATCATTCCCTTACTTTTCTTTGTTTTTAGTCTATTATTCCCTTACTTTACTTACTTTACCGAATACTGTCATCCCTCAGTATCCGTGGAGGATTGATTCCAGGACTGCTCAGGATACCAAAATCTGGGGATGCTCAAGTCTCTGGTACAAAATGGTGCAAATTTGCATATAGCCATGCACATCCTCACATATATTTTAAATCATCTCCAAATTACTTGTAATGCCCAACACTATATACATGTGTAAATAGTTGACTGGGTTGAATTTTCATTTGTATTTTTTTTATTATTGCATTGCCAAGTCTAATCAGTTAGTTTTAAATAGTTGATCCATGGTTGGTTGATTCTGTAAATGTGGAAACACGGGGGGACTGTGTATTCTATGACAATCTACTTTTTACCTATATTGTTTGTAAATTTTATGTATGTATGCTTTCTGTGACATCTTTTTATATTTCTAAGATCTACCCATGTTGTTACAGGAATTGTAATTCATGTACATATTCTATCCCTTTTCAGAAATGTACTTCAATTTTCTATTCCACTCTTCCCTGGATGGACATGTGGGTTGTTTCCTTTTATTTGTTTGCTATTACAAACTGTGCCACTATGAGCAGTCTTTTTTTTTTTTTTTTTTTTTTTGACCAGGGCTGGGTTTGAACCTGCCACCTCTGGTATATGGGGCCAGTGCCCCAATCCTTTGAGCCACAGGCACCGCCCACTATGATCAGACTTATACATAGGCCCTAGACACAGATCCAAGAATTTCTCTAAACTGGAGTGTATACCTGGCATGTAGTACGTGTGCATCTTTGATTTTACTGGATAATCTCCAACTGCAGGTTCCAATAAGGGCTGGATGATGTCTGATGATTCCAGACAGAAACTGTTATTATTTAATTATTTTTTTCTAATCAAAAAGGTGTGAAGAGTTTTTCATTGTGATTTGAACTTGTATTTCCTGACTACTAATGAGTTGGACACTTTTCATATGTTTATTAGCCATTCATGTTTCCTGTTGTATAAAGCGTCTGTTCAAGTTTTTCCTCATTCTTTTCATACAGTGTAGTTAGTTAGTCCTTTTCTCATTGATTCACAGAAATTCTTCATATATTCTGGATAGAAATCTTTGTCAGCTACTAACGTCACAAATAGTTTGTGATTTGTGTTTTCTCTTTTTTATGGTGTTATTTCCCTAATCAGAAGTTTATTGTTTTTAATTAATTAAATATATCAATCTTTTCTCTTATGATTTACCTTTTGTGCAAGTATTTAAAAAGTTCTTCCTCAGGCGGCGCCTGTGGCTCAAAGGAGTAAGGCACTGGCCCCATGTGCCGGAGGTGGCAGGTTCAAACCCAGCTCCAGCCAAAAAAAAAAGTTCTTCCTTCACCAAAGGTAAATTGGAATATTTTCTTTTAGATATTCTCTTTTAGAAATTGCGTAGTTTTGTCTGTCAAATTTAAATCTTTAACTTTTATTAAAGATTTTTAAAAAATAAAACCAACTAGCTCAATGCTACATGTTGAGTTCTGTAATAAATAAAATTTTTATATATATGTGAGTCTCTTGATAGACTTCCTGTTTTATTTAGAAGGTTAATTTTTTTTAAGTGCCAGTAGCTTATGTACCATTCAATATATAGTAGAACCTCTGTAAGTTGATCACCCCAGGGTCAACACACAGAAGTGGTCAGCATAAGGAACCAGGCCTACTGTACTGATACAGGTGGTGCATGTCTGATCTATGAAAATTTGTTCAACTTAAGGAGGGGGCAATAGGGAGGTGGTCAACTATGGAGGATGTGTAATTTTCTATTCTAAATTTCTTCTCTCTTTCCTTGCTATTTTTCGCTGAGTGTCTTGGTTATTCTTAAACTTTGTTTTTCCACATAAATTTTAGAATTTACTTGTTAGGTTACAAACAAATGCTCAGACACAAACAGAGCTATTAAAATTTTAATTGGAGTTGCATTAAAGTTACAGATTAATTTGGGGGAAGCTGATAGCTCAATAATACTGAGTTTTCCAGGCTGTAAACATAGAGTATCTCCCCATGTACTTAGGTTACCATAAATGTTTTTCAATTAAGTAATTTTTATAATTTCCTCTCTAAAAGTCTGGTACATTTTTTCCCCTGATATAAAAAGAGGTATATTTAGATTTAGAATCAGCAAGTGACTGGACAGACACTAAGCAAGCCAGGCTCCAGCTCCACATAGGGGAAGGAGGTGGAAGAAGAGGAAAAGGAGGAGGAGGAGGAATCCCTGGCCAGGACTAGACAGCACATATTAGAGGATTGGAGAGCAAGAGGAAAGGAAGGACAGGGGTTGAGAAATGGCCTGGAGGTTCTGAGCAGGGCAGGCCTTCGGTTAGGATGGAGAGGAGGGCCGGGACAGCAGTGATTGACTTGCTGGGGGTAGGGCAGAGGTCCAGGTATACAGGGGTTTGGAAGGACCTTGGCCAATCTTGTACATTTTTTGTTAAGAATTATTCTTAGATATTTCATATGTATATTTTTATCAAATTACATTTTCTAACCATTTGTTGCAAATTTAAAATATGTTTTGCCTAAAATTGGATTTATTGGTTTATTGAGTGGTTGGCAAAATTGTGTTGGTAATACTATATGGTCCTGGTGTTTTCTTTGTAGGAAGATTTTTCAACTACTGGTAAAATTTCTTTAAGATTATAGGACCATACAAGATTTCTATTTGTTCGTGATTTTCTTTTTTTCTTTTCTTTTTAGAGACAGAGTCTCCTTTTGTTGCCCTTGGTAGAGTGCTGTGGCATCATAGCTCACAGCAACCTCCAGCTCTTGGACTTAGGTGATTCTCTTGCCTCAGCCTCCGGAGTAGCTGGGACTACAGCCACAAGGCCTGGCTATTTTTGTTGCAATTTGGCCGGGGCTGGGTATGAACCTGCCACCCTTGGTATATGGGGCTGACACCCTACTCACTGAGCCACAGGTTCTGTTCATGATTTTCTGAAGTAAATTATATTTTTATAGGAATTTCTCATTTTATTAAAGTTTTAAAATTTACAAGTATATAAAGTTTACAATATTATCTTATTAGCTTTTAAAAAATTATAGTTTCTATGCTGCCTCTCCCCAAATTTTTATTTCCCACTTCTATTTATCTCTCAATCAAGTTTGCTAGCAGTTTGTCAATTTCATTGGTCTTTTGAGGGAATCAGTATTTTCTTTTCTTGATCTACTTATTGAATGCTTTTTATTTCATTAATTTCTACTCTTTATTTCCTTTCTTCTACTTTCTTTTAACTTACATTTAAATTCATTTTCTTTGCTATGTGGGTTTGACTCACCAATTTTCTATCATTCTTTATTTTTATAAATACCTAAGTTATAAATTTCCTCTATATTCCACTTTGACTGAATTCCACAAGTTTTGATAGGTAGTATTTATCATTCCATGATAGTATTTTATAATTTCCATAAGAAGTACTTCTTTGACCTGTGAGTTATTTAGAATTGTGTTTCTTAATTTTCATTTATATGGGTATCATGTGAAGTGAACTTTTTATCTCTAGTAATGTTTTCTACCCTGAAGTGTGTTTTGTCTAATATTAAGATAGCTATCCTAGCTTTTTTGTAGTTAGTAATTTTCTAATATATCTTTTTCTATCATTTTAAATTCTGTCTGTACCTTTCTTGTATTATGCTTTAGCAAAATTTGTCCAGCTATTTCTTGTCCAGTTGATCTTTATCTTTTAAGTGTAGGATTTGGTTCTTTTATATTTATTGGAAATACTGATATATTTAAAGTTATTGCAATAATCTTATTTTGTGCTTCCTATTTATCCCAGTGCTTCCTTGTTTATTTTATTCCATTTTTTCCCAATTTCTTTTGGGTTATTTTATTTCTTTTTACTTTTTCCTTCTACTGATTTAAAAGTTATACTTTTTATTTCAATATTTTAGAGATTATCTGAGAAACTTTATCACAGTCTAAAGTTAATATCTGCCTTCCTCCTGAATAATTCACTCTCCTCAGGACTTACATGCTTCCCATATTTATAGGTATATCTTTTCTATTTTTATTATTATTTTGGCTGACAAAAATAGTATGTATGAGGTCAGACAGTTAAGTTTGCAAACTCATCCTAGAAAAAGTGCTGCACATACCTCATTGCTGAATATCTATGCTATGCTATTTATCATCACTATGGTGATAACTTACTTTTTCTAGGATGAGTTTACAAACTTAATTGTTAGACCTTGGATAATGACAGCTCTGATAGCCATTCCAGAAAAAAGAGTTCCAAAATTGCTGTGAAGGGTGGAGTAGGCACTGGTGTTGGTGTATAGCTTCCCAAGGGGAGTACTTTGAAAGTGACTGTAATGATATTCAGCAATAAGATATGTAGCACTTTTTCTAGGACAAGTTTGTGAACTTAATTGTCGAGCCTCACAGTTATGGTGTACAACATTAGTTTTGAAATATGTATATATTGTGGCACAGTTGAAGAAACATGCTATCACCAACAGTCTAAAGACAAAAGATTTGGTCCACAAGAACTCAAGGTAATCTGATAACTGTGCAGAGTTACACTGGGTAGGATGAAGGTACTGTATAGCTGTCGTGTTTCCACAGCTTGCTCTCCTGTGCACCAGCAGGGCCTGGGTAGGGAGTTGAGGACTGAGGGCACGCAGATGTCTTTGCCCTGTTTGCTGGCCTTCAGGCTAAAGTCACACAGCCAGGGCCACCTATTCCCACTCAGTGCCCAGAGACAACATATAAATATCTTACAAAGCCTTCTTCTGCTGCCCCGTTGTTTGCTTTTGTTTTCTGTAGCTGCTTGCCCTGTCTCCCACAACCATTCTCCTAGCTCCTTTATTGATTTTTCTTTCCACTCTGCCTCCTGCTTCTGAGAATTGGCCTCCAGGGCTTCCAAGTGTTAGGTTTGCTCTTCTCTCCATTCAGGGATACTTTGGGCTCTGATTGCAATTTTTAATCAACCTAATTAACATATACAATGTTACCTTACATTCTTACCATTTTTCTTGTGGTGAGAACACTTAAAATCTGCTCAATCTTCAAGCACAGGATACATCGTTATTAACTATAGTCACCTGTTGTGCAATTGATCTATTGAACTCATTCCTCCTAACTAATTGAAACTTTATATGCATTGGCCATCATCTCCCCAGACATCAGCCTCAGCCCCTGGTAACCACCACTCTACTCTCTGCTTCTATGACTCCAACTCTTTTAAATTTCACATATGAATGAGTCATACCGTATTAATCTGTATCTGGCTTATTTCATTTGACATAATCCTCCAGCTTCATCCATTTGTTGCAAATAACAAAATCTTCCTTTTTAAGACTAGTGTTGCATTGTGTATATAGGCTATGTTTTCTTTACCCATTCATTGTTGATAGAAATCTTGGTTGATTCCTTTCCTTGGCTATCTGAGCAATGCTTCCATGAGCATGGGAGTGCAAACATATCTTCAATACATTGTTATTGTTATAGCTTTATACAATCAATGTTTATTTAGATTTGACCAGTAATCTACTATTTTTATTCCTCATTATTTCTCCTTGAATCTCAAAGCTTTGTGATCATGTTCCTTCAATCTAAACTACATACTTCAGAAAATTGTTTAGTAAGGATCTATGGATGTTGATTCTAAAAATCTTCATGGATTTTTTTCTCCAGCATATTGATGATATCCTTTCACTGTCTTCTCGTTTCCATTGTTGCTTTTAGGTAACCAACTATAAATCCATTTCTGTTTCTTTGAAGGTAATCTGTCTTTTCTCTCTAGCTGCTTTAAAGATCTTCCATGTTGTTGGTGTTCCCTAGTTTCACTGTGATATTTCTAGATATGGAGATTTCCTTATATGCTTATTCATCTTGCTCGAGGGTCATGGTATTTTTATTTCAGTTGGACATCTGTATTTTAGATAATTCCATTATCTAAAAATTTTGTGAGTTTAGTTTTACTTCCCTGTTGTTTTCACTTTCATTCTTAATTTCTCTTTATTTTATATATTTTGTGAGATTTGACCATGAGATCATACTTCTTGGTACATGTGTTTTATAGGTAGAAATTCTTTCAAGTTTGGATTAAAGTTATATTACTGTAGAGAGGATTATGTTTTTGTTTGTTTGTTTTTGTCTAAAAATATGGAATGCTTCATGAATTTGCATGTCCTCCTTGCACAGGGCCCATGATAATCTTCTCTATATCAATGACTAAGAACTCTACTAACCTATGGCCATTTTAAAATAATTTATTTCAAATTAATTATCAGCTAGAGGTTTTGTAGACTTTGTGGCTTCAGATTCTCAAGGGAAAAATGGTGTTACCCTCCAGGAAGCAACATGTTTTGCCACAGGCAATTTTCCTGAGAGATGAGTGGAGAGGATAAGGATTTATTTTCAGTATTTACACACTTACACTCAAGGAGCAAAATTTTAGGATCTCAGTTTTATGAAGAAGGACAGTCTCCACTTATCTTCCAACTTTGGATAGTCCTTGGGTTTATCTTTTTATCCTTATCCCCTCTAAGATAGTGAAAACCAAAGCTTAGGTTCATAGAGTTTGGCAAACACACTCCAGGCATACGCTAACTTTGCGCTGTGGTTAACTTTATAGGTTTCAGCTTTTACTGGGTTTTTGTTTTCTGAGGACTGCTTCCTTTCTTGTCATTTCACTGATACATTTTAGAGATTTAAAAATGTTTTTCCAGCATTTTTAATTTTTTTGAGTGGGATGTTGGTCAAATAATCTTCCATACTGCTAGAAATAGAAGTCTACTCTTTTAGGTTTTTGGTGATTTGGAGGTTGCTGTCCTTTTTCCCCTGTCCACGCAGTTTTAAAATGCTAATGAGTGTCTATAACCCACAGATATCACTCTGAGCCTCACACCTGCCTTACTTTCCAATGAGATTTCTCCTTCAGCTTTTGTTTCCCCAGATGTACTGCCAATCGATGCAAGAGGCAATACAGTGAGGGTTTGTATCTATCATTGCTCAGAGAGTGGGGAAAAGGTAGGAGAAGCTGGATTGTCATTGCAGGTGCCTAATTAGGGAAATACATTTTTGATGTTGTACACTGGAGACCAGAAGGCATTTTCTCATAGAAACAATGTGATAGATGATTGTGAATTTAAATTTTTAAAAAGTCTTTTTAGGATAATTAACCATGTACATAAGAATGGACTTGCTTGTGGATTTTACCAACCATTAATTGAATTAAAACACAAATAATTTAAATTAATCTTTTGAAATACACTTGTGTGTGATATGCCTCGTATAATTAGTTAATTTTTTAATGTATTTGTGTCTTTTCCTTCTAATTATATTGTAAACTCCTTGGCAGTATAGACCATCTCTTATACTTTTTTACGCTTCCCTGCATCTTCGTGCTCAGGGATTCTGACTCGTTGGCTGGTGAATTATAATAGAGGTGACAGCCAGCAGACCATAGAATACATTTGGAGGCATTTTATTTTCCCTGATACCCACTCCCTAACAGAAGTACTAATTGTCCAGATGCCAAAAGAAAAGAGGGCTTTGAATAATGCAGTGGTTTTCTAATTTTTAATGATGGCTGATTTGTGGATTATCCCGTGACACAGCCACTCAACAAAATTCTTTGTTACCAATAGAACTTAAGAATTCATATGTCAACATCAAACGTAGAACATACAAACCCATGACCACTTAGCTAACGGTATGCACATGTGCCTTAGACTGTGTGATTCTAACTTTGCTAGGAATCTAATGTTATTCTAGAGTTATCTGTGTATATGTTGGATTGCTTTTCCTAGATTCTTTATTCTATTTTTTTTAAAAAAAGATATATAGGAGGGATGTTAAAATACAAAAAATAAGCCATAGGTTACAAAACTTATCAGGAAACATCCATTATTCAATTTTAGAAACAGAATGCCGCAGTTCAGAGTAGCAAAAATTGGTATGTGCTGAAATTGAAAATGATCCTTTTAGAAATGAAGTTGACCAAACTTTCCAGCAGAACTGTTGCCTGAAGGAAAGTTCCTGAGCTCCAGCCTCTGTTATGCTTAACAATGAACCCCATAAGTCTGGACAGATGGTTGGATTCCAAAGCCTTTCTCATGTTACAGTATTTTCTTCTTCTTGTCTTCCCTGAATTCTACAGGGAAAAGGGAAAATGCTATGACTTTCAAAAAGTATGAAAAGTATCTTCAGTACATTTTGAGGAGTCACAAGTAGTAAACACTAATCATCTTGGAGATCTTCCTTTTAGAAAATGTTTCCTTGGTAAAAATACGATTTCTTATTGCGGGTAGTTCTGATTTATCTTCCTCACTATCTTTGTAGCTAGAAATACAAAATAGGAGATGTATTAATATCTTTTCCTGGAAGATTGCTTCTATGTTCCCTACCTCAAAGTACGGTACCATGCAGTTTTGAGCTATGATGAGGCCAAAACCTGGGACTCATTCTTAACACCATTCATGTCCAACCAATGCCAATATTGCATTTAGTCCCTAAACAACTGTCAAATCTGTCTAATTCTCCACAACTCTAGTACTATCACTTCAGCCTAAAATCTTGACACATCTCACTTGGGTTATTGCAATAAGTACCTAAATGATCTACACTTACAGTTACTTCCCCCCCATGGTCCCACCCCCGATAAGCACTACAGCCAAAACAGAGTGATTTTGTTCAAATACAAATTTGGTCATGGTCCGAATGCTACCAGTAGTTTCCTGTCACCTTAGAGTGAAGACACGATCCCTCACCTGGCACAGACTTGCCCAGTCCCTGCTTACTCTCCAGCTTCACCTGGTATCAACTTTCTTTTTTAACTTCTAGATCAGCCAACCTGTCTCCCTTTCATTCTCTCCATATTTCCATCTACATAAATAAGGCCATTCCCCACCATCTTAACTTCACGAAGCCTCACTCCTTTCTCAGAGAATAATTTGGGCATCACATCCCAAGGGAAGCCTCCTTGGATCTGCCCTAGCTTTACCCTAGTGATTGGGTCAAGTCCCATTCTTTGGACTCATGAAACCCCTTATCTTATCTCTCTTTCACAGCACTGAGACAAAAGGAAGAGATTTATGATCCTGTACATCGAGACTTGAGGTTTCAAGTAAGGAAACATAAGCAATGAAGTATATTTATTTAGTAATCAGCTTCTAAAAATGTAAGGCAATATTTCTAAACCACAGGAAGAAATACACATAAAAATATTATACATAAGCACTCTCAAAAGACTTAGGGAATTTATTAACAAAAATCAGATATTCTTTAGCGATAAACACCTGATCTATCTAGACTACTGCTGAGATTGTAACTTAAGAGCAGGCAGCATCCTAACAATTATTCCAACCAACCATCTCAGAAATATAGTTGAGTGAAGTGAATCTCAAAAGTCAATCTCAGAGGTATCACAAACAGTTCATGATAAAGTATGAAGTGGAATTAGTCAACACATATCTATTGGGCGCTAGTATGTGCATTCATTTTCTAGTTCTAAGTCCTCTTTTCATTGCTACATTCTGTCTCCGCTTAAATCATTTACACAACTATAGTGATTAGAATTTTATTTTTTAATAAAAAGAAGACTATTCTCTTTTTAATTTCATTTTTTAATTGAAAGATAAAACTATGTATTAAGGTATATGACATGATGTTTTGATATATGTATACTTTCTTTTTTCTTTTTTTAGAGACAGGGTCTCCCTCTTGCTTAGGCTGGTCTCTAACTCCTGAGCTCAGGCAATCCACCTGCCTCGGCCTCCCAGAATGCAAGGTTGGCAGGCGTGAGCCACTGCACCTAGCATAAATCTACTTCATTAGTAGTTAGCAAGTATACAATATATTGTCATTGACTATCATAACCATGATATACAACAGATCTGCCAAATTTATTCCTCCTAACTCACATCTTATATGCTTTGGCCAACATCTCTGCTATCCTCCCATCCCCCAGCCTCTGGAAACACTGTTCTACTCTGTTACTATGAGTTCAACAAAAGAATACTACATTCTACCTTAAAGGAATGATATATCACCAAGAAAGCATTATTATAAGCTTTTAAATCAGTGTTTTTCAACCTTTTTTAACTCACAGCACACTTAAAACTATAGTTAAACTTCTGACACACACTTATATTATATTGATCCCAAAAGAAAAGCTGAAAAAAGAGTATGCTTACTGTGCTTTAAACTTCTTTTGAAAATAGAAAAATTTTTGTAGCACACCTAAGATCCTCTCATGATATACCAGTGTGCTGAGGTACACAGGTTAAAAATCGTTGCTTTTGACAAAAGAATGGTGGCTATTAAAATTGTATTAAAGCGGCGCCTGTGGCTCAAAGGAGTAGGGCGCTGGCCCCATATGCTGGAGGTGGCAGGTTCAAACCCAGTCCTGGCCAAAAACTGCAAAAAAAAAAAATTGTATTATAATGCAGTTTTATTTCTTTGAGCATAAGGTTACATTTCCTATTATGCCTGGCTTTCTATATGAAGTTCTAAAAAAGGGTCATAGGAAAGAGAATTCCCTTCTTGCTTTAATTTGGGACTTGAATTAAAATGAGTCTCTGACTCACCTGCAGCTCACTCCAAGCAGAGTTTGTTCTTAACCTTCTACACTATCAAATGCATTTTTCAGCCTACAAAATACCTCCCAGCTTAGCCAATAGCTCCCTTTTCAAGGAGAGATGGGAATAAGATATTGTTGCTATATAATCTCTTATTCACTCTAGTCCACTTATTAACTCTTTCATTAGCTCACTGCAGTACTCAGAAGGGACAGATATATACTCCTGTATCCCTTGCAACAGCAGTTAAGTATTTGGCAAGCCTTCAATGCTCAGTTTTTTTCATAGCTGGGCAGGCAGGCTAATGTCAGCTTGTAGCACCAATAGAGTGGCTAAAGAGGACAGTGGAAACTTTGTAGTGCAACAAACCACCGTGTGCAGAAATACTTTCTGAAACATCCTAAACAGAGCAAAGATTAAATACAAGCATACCTCAAACATATTGAAAGTTTGGCCCCCATCACCGCAATATAGCAAAAATCACACTCAAGTGAGTCACACATTTTTGTTGTTGTTGTTTTCTGGTGCATATAAAAGTTATGTTTACACTATACATAGTCCATTAAGTGGACAATAGCATTATGTCTAAAAATTACGTATCTTCATTAAAAAATACTTTATTGCTAATAAATGCTAACGATTGTCTAAGTCTTCAACGAGTTGTAATCTTTGTTGGTGAAGGGTCTTGTCTCAGCATTGATGGGCGCTGGCTGATCAGGGCAGTGGTTGCTGAAGGTTGGGGTGGCTGTGGCAATTCTTAAGCAATCAATGAACTTTGCCACATTGATTGACTCCTTTTCTGAAAATTTTTTCTTGAGCATGTGATGCTGTTCGATACCATTTTGCCTACAGTAGAACATTTTTCAAAATTGGAGTCAATCCTCTCAACCCTATTGCTGCTTTGTCAAAATAATTTTATATAATATCTGCATCTTTTGTTATGTTAACAATGTTCCTAGCATCTTCATGTAGAGTAGATGCCATCTTAAGAAACTCTTTTCTTTGCTCGTCCATAAGAAGAAACTCTTCATCTGTTCAAGTTTTGTTTTGACATTGCAGCAATTTAATCACATCTTCAAGCTCCACTCTTGATTCTAGTTTTCTTGCTATTTCTCCCACATCTGCAATTATTCATAAATCCCTCAAACTCATCCATAATGGTTGGAATCAACATCTTCCACACTCCTGGTAATGTTGATATTTTGGCCTTCTCCCATGAATCATGAATGTTCTTAATGGCATCTAGAAAGGTGAATTCTTTCCAGAAGGTTTTCAATTTACTTTGCTCAGACCAATCAGTGGAATTGCTAACGATGATACCTATAACCTTTAAAAATGTATTTTCTTTCTTCTTATTTTTTTTTTTTTTTGAGAGACAAGGTCTTGCTCTGTTGACCAGGCTGGAGTGCAATAGTGTGATCATAGCGCACTGCACCCTTGAACTCCTGGATTCAAGTGATCCTCCCACCTTGGCCACTCTAGTTATAGGCATAAGCCACCACACCCAACCTGAAATATATTTCTTGAATAAGAAGACTTGAAAGTCAAAATAATTCCTTGATCCCTTGGCTATGTTAGCAGGCATGAAAATAGCATTAACTTCCTTGCACATCTCCTTCAGAGCTCTTGTGTGACCAGATGCATTGTCGCTTATCAGAAATAAGTTGAAAGGAATCTCTCTTTTCTTCTGAGCAGTAAGTCTTAACAGTGGGCTCAAAATGTTCAATAAATCATGCTGTAAACAGATGTGCTATTATCTAGACTTTATTATTCCAGTAGAATAAATTGAGTATAATTCTTAAAGGCCCTAGGATTTTTGGAAGAGAGTACCAGATTCAATTTAAAGTCACCAGGTGCATTGGCCCCTACCAAGAGAGTCAACTTGTCCTGTGAAGCTTTAAAGCCAGGCATTAACTTCTCTCTAGCTATAAAAGTCCTATATGACATCTTCTTCCAGTACAAGGCTGTTTTGTCTACATTGA
>NW_003852524.1:2621793-2623464 GCF_000181295.1 Otolemur garnettii
TAGTCCCAACTACTCAGGAGGCTGAGGCAACAGAATTGCCTAAGCCCAGGAGATAGAGGTTGCTATGAGCTGTGATGCAACTCTACCAAGGATGACGAAATTAGACTCTGTCTCTAAAAAAAAAGAAAGAATGAAAGAAAGAAAACCTATTGTTTAGGGCAGCCACCTTCATTAATATTCTTAGATAAATCTTTTGAATGACTTGCTACTTCACCCTGCTCTTTTATTCTGCAGCTTCCTCATCTTTCTTAGCCCTCGTAGAATTGAAGAGAGCTAGAGCCTTGTTCTGGATTAGATTTTGGCTTAAGAGAATGCTGTGGCTGGTGTAGTCTTCCATCCAGACCACTAAAACTTTCTCCATATCAGCAGTAAGGCTGTTTTGCTTTGTTTGTTAACTGGAGTAGCACTTTGAATTTCCTTCAAGAACTTTTTCTTTACATCCACAACTCAGCTTCCTCTTCTAACCTGTCTCAGTTTTTCACATGCCTTCCTCACTAAGCTTAATCTTCCCTAGATTTTGATTTAACACAAGAGATGTGCAACTCTTCCTTTCACTTGAACACGTAGAGGAATATTTTTGTGTCTCAGGGAAGAGGGGGGTGTGAGGAGAGGAAAAGAGACAAAAAAAATGACCAGAACATGCACAACATTTACCTGTTAAGTTTGTTGTCTTCTGTGGACACGGTTCATGGTACCCCAAAACAATTACAATGGAAACATCAGGAGATCCCTGGTCAAAGGTCACCATAACAGATATAATGATACAAAGTTTAAAATATTACAAGAATTAGCAAAATGTGACACAGAGACAGAAAATGAGCACCAGCTACTGGAAATATGGTGCCAAGAGACTTGCTTCCTGTGGCTAATTCCTCGCTACATCACATATGTGAATGCCCTTTCAATTAGCAAGAATTTTATCTTCATTAACTCTGCCTTTGTTCTTATCAAGAAATAAATGATCATTTTTGTTTTTACTATCATCTATCTAATTTTATTTTATTTTTTCATTAAATCTTAGCTGTGTACATTAATAATACAACAGGGTACAGTGTACTGTTTCTGTATACAATTTGAAGTACTTTCATCCAACTGGTTAACACGGCCTTCATGTCTTTTTCTTAGTTACTGTGTTAAAACATTTATATTCTACATTTAGAGAGAGTCACATGTACCCTTATAGAATGAACCATAGGCGTGATCCCGCCAATCACCCTCCATCCCCCCACCTTCCCCCCTAAATGATCATTTTTAATGAAACAGACAGTAACATCCTAAAGCTTTACTTCGGCAGTTCTAGCTGTGTACTCCGTATGTGCATGTGTGTGTTAAAACCAAAGCATACAGAGTAGATCTGCCAGGTTTGGATGAAAAATATAAAATTCAGATTACACCGTGAGCCCATCTTTCATTTTGTGTCCTTGTTAAATTGTAGGGGTGGAGAGAGAGAGAGAGAAAGAGAGAATGAGAGGCTTTCGCTATTTCAAAGCTAAAACTAATTTCTTAAAGTAAGGCCATTAGATAGCACACTGAAGCCCAATTCCAACACAGCAAACTTCACTGCTTTGATATTGTCAATGACAACGTCACTGCACAGATAAACTCAGAGACACAGGAACTAGAGTCGTCCATATATCTGTTACTTTCTTCCCCTTCCAACTCTCTTGCTTG
>NW_003852524.1:2623511-2666606 GCF_000181295.1 Otolemur garnettii
AGCATCTCCACTATCATTCTGGCAAAACTGGGAAGAGAATAACCTTCTTTCTTTTGTTTAAAATGTACTGCTTTAATAAAGAGAGGAGAGACAAGTAACTTTTCTTTCTATTTATTTTCCAGCATTTGTATATCATAAGTGAGTTATTTTGTTCTTGAAATTACCATGATTGCAATAGCTCATTACACCTCACTCATTTATACAAAAAAGTCCTCGACTATATATATGTTAAGTAACAATGTAAGTAGATCCATCCATCCATCTGATAGATCGAGGATATTGAGTTTTTTGGGATAGCACTTCTTTGTTTTACTGGGCAATGCAGTGAAGAGCTTTAAATTTGGCATCTGTCACTTATGTGGGTCCAAATTATACCATGCTAAAAATACCATGAAGATACTGCAGGGAAATCACCAGTGGATTATGAGTGTGGTAAACTTCATATTACCATGAGCTTGTGCCAGAATATTAGAACTGTTAGCCAGATGCTTCCTGTAGACTTCCAGAGAGGCAGAATGTGGTGCCACTGGGATACAGAGGCCCTGATGTGAAGTATGCAGAAGATACATAAATCCTGGGGGTATTTTCATTTCATCTGGGCCCATGTGGCTCTGCCCACATCACCGTGGATCACCTGGGTCCACACCCGGACCCTCTCCCTTCTGCACTCTGCTGCCTTGGCGGTGCCGCTCAGCTAGACCAGGCCCTGCAGTGATTTCACACACTCCCCTAATAAAGTCCTCAGGGCTGTCATGTATTTTCATGTGTTTGCCCTATTATCCTTCCCTGCTTGAGTCTTACAGATAATGGATGATGCTTCAGTTAATCATCTTTCTGCCTCTTTTGTTCACCAGGTACCTCAGCCTTCAAGGGGCTCCTTTATTGAGGATCGATGTCTTCTCCTAGGTAATTGATCACCACACACCCAGGGACACTCGATTCATCGCTGAGGGAGGATAATCATCATGAATAATCAAAAAGCGGTCGGCGCACTGCTGCAAGAGTGCAAGCAAGTGCTGGACCAGCTCTTGCTGGAGACGCCAGATGTGTCGGAGGAGGACATGAGTGAGGACCAGCGGTGCAGAGGTGAGGTTCTGATGGGAGGCACCAGGGGTGAGCCAGCAGGTTCATTCTCCTCTGCCTTGCCTGAACCACACATTCTCATCTCTGCCCTATTTTTCTTCTCTTGGCAGATGACCACCGAGAGATGAGTGGATTTCTAGGGCATGAATGGGCCATGGGCTGCAGGAGGACAGGCAGGGGAGGAAGCCCACTTTGTTGCAGTGAATTGCTGTCAGTTCTAATTTTAGGCTTCAGTAAACATGAGGCTACAAGAAACAGTTTAGTTCAGGAAGAACAAAGGGTCCAACTTGGCTGGTGCACGTAAATTTCAATTATTAAAAAATTGAAGCAACTTCTGAATGGTGGCACATACTTTTTTCCAAACTAGGATTTTGTGCCTCATCAGTTTCCATAGATTTCTACAGTTTCCGTAAATATGTCATCTCACCAGTCCAATCTCTCTCTCTCTTTTCTTTTCTTTTTTTTTTTGATTGCCAATACATTCCTCACGTTATATTCACATGCCATTTGTAAAATAAATCCATTCTTCCTCATGAATACTGATGGCATCATTATTGTGGCTTCAGACTTTGGCGTTTGGCTCATTTTATAGTTTGTGCTATTCATAATGTAGGATAAGTCATTGTTTGGGACGCAAAGTCTAGAAAGCTAATTCTAACTTCTTATGCTAATTTAGAAGAGACAACAGTCTTTTTTTTAGATTACTTTTTAGCATGCATATACTTTTTTCCTCATTTCTATAATTATGTCTTTGACATGCTTTTAAGATTTTTCTTTGCATTTTTAGTACTTTGCTATTCCTTATGGAAATAAGAGTTCCAGATAAAATGCACATTCCTCATCTCTTCTGTTGGTGTTTAATACTTAATGGGACAAGGCTCTGGAGGAGTAACACCCCCAATTCTTGTATATAGGCACGTACATTTTTACAGGGGCACTTTTAGGTACCTATGGAATTCTTCATTATTTGTAACCTGTCATTTCTGAGCCTTTAAAATCCCCTATGTCCAGTCGTTTCACAACCCCAGTTCATGTGTCTTCTGTCTTTGCTGGCCAGGTACACCAATGTGTGACTTTGCTTGCTAGTTCTGTGGGCCTGTCAGCCCCATCAGGCTTGCTGATGTCAGAATGGCCAGCACTTGGCACCTACCTGGTAAGCTCTGCTGCTGGCCCTAGTCCTCCCCGGGGCAGTGTGCTGGGTTCTGTTGCTTCCACTGAGGTTTTTCTCGTCTTTCACTACATCGCGCCCTGTGTCTCTGCAGCCCCCAAATTCCTTTACGCTTTGTGTTCTCCCTAGTGAAGACTCAGCCCACAATTGAGTAGCATTTTCTTATTCTTTTTTCCCCAAGTGCCACAGAAGAGGGGAAATAATCAGTTCAGTTCCAGATAAGGCAAAGCAAGGCTGGAAAATCACTAGATTAGACACAGCCCTTCAGGTAAGCTGCTTGGGGAAGTGAGTGATCAGAGAGGCAGAGGGGGCCACTGCTGGGCACGCTGTGGGCTGGATCAGATAAGCCGAAGCGGGAGGACACGTCCTCCGCAGAACCCCTGACAAGCGAGGCATTAGCGGTCCCAGCAGTCCCCGCGGGGCTGCGCGTCCCCCGTGCGCTGCGCGGGCTGATTGGATGCGTTCCCAACGCCCTGCCCGGGGCTCAGCAGGTGGCGGGTCGCGCAGCCGATGTCGTCACCGCATGTGCTGCAGAGAAAGGCATTATAGTAGAGGGTCACTTAGGGCGGCAGGGCGGGCGGCAGACTCAGACTCGGGGGAACACAAACACTGGGTTTTTCATTCTTCGCTCTCCTGCTCTCAACCCCATCCTTTCCCCGCAGAAGTTGGCCTTGTTAGCCTGAGCGACTACCCCTAGCTACTTCCCCAGAGATGGAGACAGAGCTGAAATCTAAACAGAGATAACCCTGTAAACACGTGCAGTAGTGGCATCTTTAATTCAGTACGCCCCATGGGCATTCTGGCCTGACCCGAGTGGAAAGAAAGGGACGTGTGGACAGGGCAAAATGAGTTGTAAGGAATAGACTTTCTCCATCATTACGAAGATACTTAAAGTACTAAAACTACTAAGGTCCACTATAATCGAACTCTAGGAACCCTGAAATCACATTGCTGTTGTCATTTGATTACTCCTGTTCACTCGGAGATGGAGTGTCAAAGTAACTTATTAACCAAACTGGGACGTTTCTGAGAGTGAAAGGGAGCACTATTGATATGTTGAAAGTAAGCCAGTGGCAAAGAGAGGGTCAGGCCTTCCCACAGATTGTGACCCCGGAGCCCCTTGGTCCCTGGCTCTGCTCTCAGGGAGGAGCGCCATTCCACAGCAAAGGCTCCCCGACTGCTGAGTGGGGGGGGATAATTCCAGTGGGAGGTTGGTGTGTCATTCTTAGGAACTGATGCAGATTACTCCTTAGTGTGGCCCATAGGTTACTTCCTCAATGCCAAGCAGGTCTTCCTGCTGGTAACAAATTCCTAAAAAGGCAGATTTTCTTTCTTTTCTTCTGTTTGTTTTTCATTTTCTGTCATCTCCCTTTTGCTCTGTTTTGTGTGCCTCACATCAACATAAGATGGACCGTGTCTTCTAACCGCAATGGTCTTTCACCCATCATGGTGTTGTTTACAAAAGTGATGAGATGAGAAGATTGTCCTCAGGGAGCTCACAGTCTAGTGAGAGAGAGAGATGTAGTTACAGAGCAGTGGGGTGAAGGCTGAAAGGAGCATGCACTTATGGGTTTGGGAGCCCTCTGAAGGCACATCTCAATTCCACCATAAGGTCATGGCAGGCTGGCAAAAAGTGCCAATGTTTGCATTGAATGCTGAAGTCAGGGGCCAGAGTTTGATCACCAAGGCACTGGGGAAGGGCAATCTAAACAGCTAGAACAAGGTGTGCAAAAACATTAAAGAATTTTATTCAAGGCAATGGCCTGGTCTATCTTGTTTTTAGAAAAAAAAGAGGATCAACAATGTGGAAGATGGGGTAAAAGCAGGACAATGTCTATAGCTCAGTGGGTAGGGCACTGGCCACATGCACGAGGGCTGGTGGGTTCAATCCCAGCCCCAGTCTGCTAAAAAACAAAACAATAGCCAGGCGTTGTGGCAGGTGCGTGTCGTCCCAGCTATTCAGGAGGCTGAGGCAAGAGAGTCACTTGAGTCCAAGAGTTTGAGGTTGCTGTGAGCTGTGATGACACAGCACTCTACTGAGGGCAATAAAGTAAGACTGTCTCAATTTAAAAAAGAAAAACAAAAAGACTGAAAGCAGTAATTCAGGCTAATTACTGCAAAAGAAGAAGAGGAAATGGATTTTAGAAGATCCAGGATTTAATAGCCAATCAGATTTAGGGGGAGACTGACTCCTGGGTTTCAGATTTGGGTAACTCCGTGAGGTGGTTTCATTTATCAAAATATAGAATATAAGAGAAATCAGATATAGAGAAAGGTAATGAGTTTAATTGTGCTATGTTAAGCATGAGATGCCTACAAAACAACTTCCTGGAGATTTATAGCAGGCAGTCACATACATTGGTCTACATCCCTTACTGAGAACCCTGGGTAACATGTACTTCAGAATTCAGAATTTTACCAATGTTCAGAAGGTCTTACAATACATATTGTGTTGCATTCATATTCCAGCTGAAGGTGGGGTAGTACCTGTAGTCAAACATTAAATTCCCTTTTTTTTTTTTTGGCCTGGGGCCAGGTTTGAACCCGCCACCTCTGGGGTATGGGGCTGGCGCCCTACTCCTTGAGCCACAGGCACTGCCCGAACATCAAAATCCTTTTGCAGCAAAACTTTTGTGTAATCTCGTTAAGTCCTTAAAAAGACCATGAAAGTCTAGTTTAGGTATCAAACTTTAAAAAAAAAAATAATTCCAGTTTCCAGAGCTTTTTCATTTCTGAAATTTATTTAAGAGATTGTGTACCAGTATAAGTTGGTGTGACGGCCATTAAGAAATTGAACACAGAGAGTGTCAAAAACTGTATACACATTTTAAGAAAGGAAAAACGATATAAATGTGTAATACTAAAGTCATGTTTGTAATTTCTGCAATTACACGAGGTGTTCAATGTGACTCATATTCATCTTTTATTATCATTATACATTGAGTATTAAAATTTCTCTTTTTCTTTTTTTTTTTTTTGAGACAGAGTCTTACTTTGTCACCCTCGGTAGAGTGCCAGGGCATCATAGCTCACAGTAACCTCAGACTCTTGGGCTCATGCAACTCTCTTGCCTCAGCCTCCTGAGTAGCTAGGACTACAGGCACCTGCCTCAATGCCCCGCTATTTTTTACTTTTTTAAACTGAGTCTCTCTCTAGCTCAGGCTGGTCTTGAACTCATGTGCTCAGGCGATCGGCCTCCCAGAGTGCTGGAATTACAGGCATGAGCCACCTTGCTCGGCCTTAAAATTTCAATACAATTTTTTTTCCTTCTTAAAATGTATATACATTTTTGGGCCCCCTCTGTTAATGTGAAACAAGGCCACTTCTCAATAATTATTTCACACTATTTCAAATTTCATATGTGTTTTTCATTATTTGTTGTCTGAATTCCAATGTAGTCCATAGTGAAAGGATAAACTAAAAGGAAGTTTTAAAGAAAGAAAAAGTTGACTTTCTGCATTGCCAGCTGCCACAAACCCCAGATGCCATTCCAGTCTTGTTCCTTTCTCATTTTACAGGGAAAATAATATTTCCTTCATTCCATTCTCTTATTCTTCATGCTGAGATAGTCACTGAAGTGCTTTTACTTCCTGCTAAAACCCTTTCTTAATGCCTGACTACCCCAACTTACCTGTAGGGCAAAATAGACCAGGGCCACCCCTGACAGATAGCACCTCACCATTATTCTAAGTCAGAACCAACAACAGCTTAGACCAGCCAGCCAAGGGGAGGGAAAAGTTTTTCTGTTTGGGTTTCTTTTTTCTTTGCCACTGAGGTGCTTCATCATAACACTGGTAGCTCAACAACCTCTTCTTAACTGCAATTTCCTTACCTGAACTCTGACCTTTTCAGCTTCACTCCCCAGCGAGTTAAGGACCCTGATCGAGGAGGCAAAGGAAATGAAGTGGCCCTTTGTGCCTGAAAAGTGGCAGTACAAACAAGCCGTGGGCCCAGAGGACAAAACAAACCTGCAGGATGTGATTGGCGCCGGGCTGCAGCAGTTACTGGTAGGGAGAGCCACACCACCTGTTCCTCTGACATTTCCGAGTGAGGCATTGCAACTCTAAGTGAGCTAATAGATTAAATTTCTTTGAAGCACAAGACAGCCCCCTACCCTTTTGGTCAGCTCTGCCAGATTGACGAATGTCAGGGAAATACCTTTTGGGAAAGCATTTGCTTGCCCTTAAGATGTTGTGTGGGAGGCCAAATCTAGTAAAAGTGAAGAGGGGTGGTCAGTGGGTCTAGTGGGAAACCTGCCAGCCTGAAATACTAATGTATCCCTTCTGGGCCAGAGAAGTAGTTTTCATTTCACCATGCCTCACGACATTTATAGTTTGAAATGCTAATTTTGAAAAGTTAAGTAGCTTTAAAAAATGAATTCATTGCTGTGGCTCAAAGGAGTAGGGCGCAGGCCCCATATGCTGGAGATGACGGGCTCAAACCTAGCCCCCAGCCAAAAACTGCAAAAATTGCAAAAAAAAAAAAAAAACAAATTCATCATTGTTTCATTAGTGTGACTTGCTGTGTAAGCTATTAACGTCTGGCATGTCCCTTCCCAGGGCCCCACCTTGGGTCCTGGTCACTTCCTTTTCTCCTCATGATAAAGGCTCTTTAAGAAGCATCAAGTCAAAGTCACTGACATTCTTCTTCCTCTGCTCATTTGTTGTAAGTTTAGCCAACTGGTACCTCTGTCCCACATAGGAGAGAACCTCAAGAGTAGCACAGGAACTCGGCCTAGAGCTCAGGACTCAGGCTTAGGGTCTAAAGAAGTTACGGAAAGCACCATATTCCTTTTTAGTCACATTGCTTTTCCCTACATTCTTTCAGATGGTCAAGGAAGAAAGTCTATTAGCTCATATGCATTTTTTCTCACATAAAAAAATGTATATGTCTAGAGATTAGGCATTAGAAGCAATAACAATATTCTAAAAATTTGACTTTATTGGTTTAGATAGGATTGTATTTGGGGAGCATAGCAAAATAAATATATAGACATTATCTTTGTCTATTGAAGCAAAATCTAGGAGAGATCCCCTGACCTACAGACAGACAACAGCATCTTTAGAGAAACAGTAAAAGCTCTACCTCTCTCACCCTCCCCCAAACAAAACACATTAAGCAGACCAGGAATTGCAGGCAAATGAAAATGAATACTTGGAAAGAATGCTGAGCCAGGGGGTTTAAATAAATGTAGTGGGTATTCCTGGAGAAATAGAACAGTGTAACAGCTATCATTTGTATCTCACTGTAGAGTTTACAGAGAACTTGCAGTGCATCATCTCATTTAATTCTCAAAATAGCCCCATAGTGATTTAGATCCTCTTCCACTTACAATAAGGTTGTGTCCCAATAAACCCATTTTCAGTTGAAAATCCTAAGTCAAAAATGAATTAATGCGCCTGACCTACCAAACATCATAGCTTAGCCCAGCTTAACTGAAATGTGCTCAGAACACTTACCTTATTGTACAGGTGGGCAAACTCATCTACCACAAAGCCTATGACCTAATAAAGCATTGACTAGTTCATATAACTTATTAAACATTGTACTGAAAGTAAGAAGCAGAACAGTTGTGTGGTACTAAAATGTGTATCTCTCTCACACCATCGTAAAGTCAACAGTGGTTAAGTCAAACCGTCTTGACTTGGGGGCCATCTGCATTACCATTGTCATCCCTGTGTCCTGAATGAAGAAATTAAGAACAGACCAGTAAGTAGTGGAGCTGTGACTGTGACGTAAAGCCTTCTCCTCCGTCTACTTAACTCTAGTTCTCTATGAGGAAGCTCCAGTGAAAAACTTGAAGGAGCAGGTAGAAGCTCTAAGACTTATTTGCCCTAACACAACCTGCAGAATGACCAGTAGAATTTTCTGCAGTAATGGAAGCATTCTACATCACCTATCCAATATGGTAGCCACTAGCTACATAAGGCTCTTAAACACTTGAAATGTGGTTAGTGTGACTGAAGAATTAAATGCTTAGTTTTATTTATTTTTAAATTCATTTCTATGTAAGTATCTATAGGTGGGTAGGGCTTGCATTTTATTGGACAGTGCAGCTCTAAAGGCCTTGTCATTAAAATGAGACCTCTGACAATGGCATCAAGATCATCTGGACAGTGGTAGGAAATCCAAATTCTTAGAGCCTGGTCAAAAACCCTGGGGGTGGGGGTCCAATGATCAGCATTAGACAGGCCTTCCAGATGATTATTGGACCTGCCAAAGTTTGAGAATGACTGCTCCAAAAAGAACAAGGTGTCAAGGGCGGGGGAAAGGCAGAGACCTGACTGACGGGGGTGTGAGTGGAGAGGAGAGAGGCAAAGAGTAAAGGAGAACCTGGTGTGAAGGTTGTAGGAAACCAGCCAGAAAAGAAATCTATTTTCGTCTATTTTGGGAACTGTTGTATAGGATGGGAACAGCCCTGAAGGAGCCAATGGCCACTCCACCCGCTTGGATATCCCTTGTGTGGTTAGGAGAGGGGCATGTAAGAACCTTACAACCCTTCTAAGGACGGTGAAAGGAACGGCCTCTCACAGGCAGTGACTCCCACCTTGACCTTTGGGCTTAGCAAAGTTTCTCTGACTTTTGAACACAGCCTGAGAGCCTGAAATGCATCACGTCCCTGTAACCTGGGCTCCGCTTCTCTTGTCCCATCCTGTAGTCGCCAGACCCCCTCTCCCTGCATTCAAAGCTAGTAGTGACATCAGCTGAAAAACCCGGAGATGATGTTTTTAAAAACTCAAGTCTTGCTGCATTTGGGGGTTAATGTGAGTTGGGAGATGAGCTGCTCATAGTTGTTAGACTGTTCTGAGAGTCTTCTCACATTCTTCCTGTCATCCCTCACTATATAGTGCACAGATTTCACAACTGGGGAAATAGAGATACAGATAATTTAAGAAGTTGGTGTTCAGATCACAAGGTCACTCACAGGCAGCTCTAAGCAGCAGTCCATTCATCCTTTAGTCTCCGATGTATGTATCTGGGAGCTTTTTGAACTCTGAGCATCATTTTCTTCAGCTTACCCGGCAAGCTATAAATTAAGTGACCACACCCCCTAAGGACTTTTAGGATGCTCCCCTATTGTGCCAGACCCCAAGTGCACAATTGCCGAACCACTCTGTTTTGTAAATACAGAGAACTAAAGCACCCTGTGAGCCAGGCTCTCCCCAACTCCCTCATTACTTTTGATGTCTTGGCTTGTTAAAAGTAGCTCCAGGAAATTCACGACTCATTTTGGTTCCATTATGCCATCAGCTTCAATATTGGACTTTACTGAAGCTGGGTAGTCACAGTCAGCAACCAAATAATTGTGAGATTTTGTTCATACCTCTGAAATGGTTAAAGGCTACTGAGTTTGTCTTTTCAGTTCCTATGTTTTCTTACAGTTTGTTTATAAATAGGAGCTTTCTAGGATTGTTTTTTACCTTGCAATGAATCCTTCCTGTAAAATGTTTCCCCTCCATTTTTTAAAACTAGCATTCTGCTTAGAGCATGCACACTATGTCCTTAATTCAAGTAACAGATTAAAGTGAAGCACACAATGCTTAAGAAAAAACTAAGTCCATAGTTTTTCCCACAGTTGAGGAGTTAGTCAAATCAAGGGCCATTTATAATGTTACTCTTCTTAGGCTTAAGAAAAATTCTCTGTGTTTTGTGCTTTGCTTTCTGGTCTCCTCTGCGTCCCCATTCCCCCCCGCCCCTCTCTTCTTTCTTCCTCCCCCACTCTCCAATCCCTTTTCCTTTGGTGTGTGGCCACAGACAGAAATTTATGACAGGGGCCAACCTCCTTTACACTCCACACAAAGCTTGCTGACTTGAGAGAGTTTGTCCGCTCTCTCCCAGAAAAAACACCTGCAGCACGCTCCCCGAGAAACCTGGAGAGAGATGGGAGATTAATGTGGCTGTAATAGCTGGGCAGTGTTTTTGGTATTATGCCCTCTCCCCAGGTAGATGGGTCTTTTCCGAGATGATACCAATTATTTATTGCTGAAACATCTGTTGATAACTGCAGCTGCCCTTGTAAAACAAAGCATATCACGGGGTCACAGGCTATGGGGGCCTAAAACCCTACCTCATGCTAGTTTCAGTCTATTCAGTAACACCCTCAAGTCCATGGGTTACCATCATCTTTAATGTCTCATCATGCCATAGAAAATACTTTGTAAACACTGCATTACCCGGCCCTACAGGCTTTGAAGTATTATTTCATCTTCATCGGTAATTTATATTCCAGGGCCATTGTACTGTGGGAAAAAGAGGGGGAACCTTTTTTGTTTTCCATTTAATTGTATATCGCCTGACACTTTGACCTGTATTATTAGTATTAGTCAGAAAAAGGATTTTCTCCCTCTCTTATTTGAAAATAAAATTTCAAGGGAAAGTAAGCGCTCCTTCAGCTCTTTTCACTCAAAACAATGTTTACACTCTGAGAGGGGAAGATGAAAAGCATGAGCAACTTTTTTCAAGTGTCGGAGAAGGGCATTTCAGTTTTTGAAAGAGAACAGTAAGGCCCTTATAAATATCATTCAGCAAAACCTTTGATGGATTTTTCAGAAAGTATTGAAGGCATTTAGCGTTGGCCGTCTGTTTAGCTGGGCTTGGGGCTATAGCAGTGGAGCGCTAACCAGTGAAACCCTCCAGCACTCACTCACTGGTTTCTGATATGCCAAGGAATGTCTCAATGTAGATGCCACCTTTGGGAATTTTTTCAGTAACTTTCACGCTTCTCAACAACAACAAAAAATCTGCATTATGAGAAAGAAACTATGAAAATGAAATTTTTGAAAACGAAATCCCAGGGCCTGTTTAGGTTTGCCTGTGTATGCAAATAGGAGCAGCGTGGGCTGCGCGGCAAAGAATTGTTTGACAGACCCTGAGTTTGAATACTCCCTGCCTGGGTTTGGGGTTGCCAGCGCTGGTGGGACCTGATCTCCCTGGCCCTGCTTCTGTTCGGGGAAAGTGCCTGCTCGAGGTCCACCCTGAATTTTTTGTGGTGCCTCCTCAGGACAATACAGTATTAATTTTTATAGGTTGACCCTAAAGTCTAGTATAAGGAGGTGAAGCAGTTTCAGAATGAGGATATATATTTTGTTAATTTAACATCTTAGCCATTATTTATTTATTTACTGCAGTTTTTGGCCAGGGCTGGGTTTGAACCCACCACCTCCAGCATATGGGGCTGGCGCCCTACTCCTTTGAGCCACAGGCACTGCCCCCAGAATGAGGATATTTTCTCCCATTTCCTTTCCAGCTCTACAACACGAAAATAGGTAATATGACAGTCTTTATACCACAAATATTTTTGGAAAATGTCTTGCTACCTTAGAGTGATTTAAAGAGACACCACCACCACCCCCAAAGAAACCTAAGTAAATAAATACTTAATTGTTTTCTTAAGCTATCTTGGGTGGAAACCCTTTGTCGGTGAATAAAGTTTCATAAATTGCGCTTCCAGAATATTTTTAAAATATGTCTTTTCAAATAATTTGGTGTCTTTAACTTGTTGATATTTTAGTTTTTGAACAAGGAAATTCTGCTGTACCTAATTTGGGAACTGAGGGGGTAGAAGAGAGCCCTTTGCAAAAGAAACCAAAGTGAATTAAGTAGGAAATGAAATGTCAAGTTGAAGAAAGTTTTGTGGCATGAGGACTAGGTAGGACATAACCAATAGGAACAATAAAATTCTTGCCCTAAATAAGCTCTAGGCTAAAATATGTCCTTACAACTAATTTTTTTAAATCCCATTTATTCCAGGTGCCAGTTTTCTTACTGATGACAAAGAATTCAAAAGCGGGTGTCATTTAGTTTGTGATTTTTTTTCAGCAATTGATTTTCTCAAATGGGTTTTTCATCTGTAAGTGTTTTAGAGTTTTAATAGCCAAATTTTTTTCATCAGGATTCATAAAAACAAAATGAATATAAACTATATATTCATCCATTTGGCAAAACTTCATTGAGTGTGAACATGGGGCAGATATTTGCTAGAGAGCACTGGGAGAAATGCAAAAGAAATAGAAGACCCAGTTTACATCCCAGAAAAACATCTGCAAGGAGAAGCTTGATTAGCAACCCCTGTCCCAGGCCTGTATCTGGGAAGGGCTCTTCCCATTGGCTGACCACCTATTACCACATTATTATGAAGCAGGTGCTCAACACATACTCTTTGAATTATCACAACAACCCTTAAAACAAAGTTTTATTATTCCCTTAATTAAGAAAATTAATGCTCAGA
The DNA here is from genome assembly GCF_000181295.1 of Otolemur garnettii. Classification (NCBI taxonomy): domain Eukaryota; kingdom Metazoa; phylum Chordata; class Mammalia; order Primates; family Galagidae; genus Otolemur; species Otolemur garnettii. The sequence goes on from NW_003852524.1 coordinate 2,635,991, forward strand.
GAAGTTAAATAACTTGCTCAAGGTCACGATTTGAATTCCTGATCTCTCTACGGGCCCCATCTCTGGTCCATGCACAGAGGGCCTTGTGCGGACTATAAATCGAGTCCCATCACCTAGGACTACAAAAGCCCATAACGAGGCCCAAGGCCCTGCAGGTGCCATCCTCCCCTCAGCTGCCCTCGACCCTTTCCCTCTGTGGTCACAGGCACCCCCCCGCCCCATCGCTCCATGATTCCTCCACGTACGTGGCTGGTCTCCCTTCCTAAGCTCTTCTTTCCCTTCTCTGCCCGATTACTTTCTGTTATCTCTCACATCCCAGTTCAGCCCCTTCAGGGCAGCCTTCCCTGACCTGTGCAACTAGATAAAAATTCTCTAACTACAGGTTCTGCTGTGATGCACCACCCTTTTACAACTTTTCAAAGTTACAGTTTACATATGTTTGAAGTTGTTTCTATTCCTCTATTTCTCCTCCACTGACTATAAGTTTCAGGAGGACAGAAGCCTACCTTTGTATCCCTGACACCTAAAATAACATGTCTTCTGTAAACACCCTTGAATGAATGAAAAAGCTATGTGTGTTATCTGGAAAACGCAGTGTTTGGACTGCATGTGCAGCAGCTGGCAAACGGGGTTGTCCCAAGCATGGCCCACAGTCAGGCGGTTGGCTGGGCAGCAGTCAGAGAGATAATGGTTGTGTATCTCCCAGAAATGGAAGACATTTCGTAAATGCCGTAAATGCCATAAATGCTTCCGATAAAGAAATGAAGATAATTTTATTTGCTGTGCATATCATAAGTGGAAGTGGGGAGAAATCCTGCTCCATGAACTGCCAGTCACGTAATGTAGATGTTAGGCTGGAGAGTAAGAGGGAGCAGAAGCAGGTCCAGGAGGCATTAGGAAAATGCAACCTAAGGGTGTGATGGATAGCGGATGAGCTAGATCGCAGTAGATTGCTTATTCTTCCCACGTGCACTGCTGACATGTGACTCATGTGTCTTCCTCTGAAAGGAACATGCCTTCCCGTGCTGTCGTCAGGCTATATGACCTGTTTTAGCCAAAGAGATGAGATTGGAAGTGACACGCCAGTCCTATTCAGTGGTTTAGTCATTAGGAAGTTTTCCTTTGCCTCATGATCAAGGCAGGGGGCTACTCCTTCAGCCTGGACCCTGGAAAGGGAGAGACACATGGGCCAGAGTTGTAGCCAAACTGCGGCCAGTCGGAAATAGGAACTGCCAAAAAACTGTGTTGTTAGAAGCAATGAAATGTTAGGACCAGCACAGTCTTACCAAGGGTTATGGCTTGAGTTGTGCCCCACAAAAGATACATTAAAGTCTTACCCTGCAGTACGTTAGAATAAGACTATTTGAAAATAGAGTCATTGTTGATGTAATTAATTAAGCTAAGATGAGGTCATGCTGGAGCGGGGTGGGCTCTGAAGCCACTGTGACTAGTATGATGAGCGTGTTGAGACACAGACACAGAAAAAGGCCGTGTGATGATGGCAGCAGAGAATGGAACGGCACAGCTGCAGGCTGAGGCACACGGAGGCTTGCTGGCAGTACAGGAGCTAAGAGAAAGGGTGGAACACCCTCCCCTCCCCTCGAGCCTTCACAGAGCATGGCCTCCTGCCACCTTGACTCCAGACTTCTAGCCTCCAGAACTGTGGAACGGGACGTCTCTATTCTTTTAAGCCACCCAGTTTGTCATCCTTTGTTGTGGGCACCTCAAGAAAGTAGCACGTCAGGTGCCTTTCTGGAAGATGACAAAGCAGGAGAGCTCTCACATGACTTCACAACTCTTAGCATGTGGTCCTATGGCTCTATAGGACAGAAGGCACCAGAAATCCTAATCTACAGGCGAGAACAGAATTTGTTCAACGGAACATTTTAACAAAATAATTTCTAAAAGAAAATAAATAGTAGGCTCCAGTATCTCCTATGTTATTGCATCCTTAAACATGAGGAGAGAAAATAGGTTGGGAAAACCATTGCTCTTCCTATGCTATTCTGTTTGGGGGCCAATATGCAGTCCAGAGCCCCCTAAATCTCTCCATTTGGATAACTCAGATATCTCTAAGCCAAGAGTACAAAACTGAGTTCATCATCTCTCAATTTCTTCTCTTTTCACCAAACAAAGTTTATCCTCCTCCTGTGATCACCATATCAGTAGACAGTACCACAAACCACCCAATTACCTGTATCAAGACCTAGGAATCATCTTTGACTTTATCTTCCTCCAATGCTCATATCTCATTGGCTACAAAATTTTCCTCTTAAATATCTGTCAAATATATATCTTCCTTACCCTAATGCAACAGTTATCACCCTGTGGGTTGTGACCCACAGGAGCTGTATTAAAGGGCTGCGGCATTAGGAAGGTTGAGAACCACTGCCCTAATCCCACTTCAGGTTCAGACCATATCATCTCTTTCCTAGAGTGTAGCCAACCCCTCTCCCTACCACTAGTCAAGTTCCCTGCATCAGTAAGGATAGTAAGGCCATGGTGCAGAAAGGCTAATTAAGTTATACTGCAGAAAAAAAAAAAAGAACACTTCCAAATTTTAGGGGCTTACAGCAAAGAAGGTTTATTCCTTCCTCTGGCTACATGTACACCTGAGGTCAGTGGAGGCTCTGTTTTATGTCATTCTCTCTCAGGGACTCATATTGATAGAACACCTGCCACCTAGAGTATCACTGGTTGCCATTACAAGAGGGAACATAAATGAGGAAGCACACGTTGGATTTTGAGTGCTTCCAACAGATATGACCATTGGTCAAGAGAAGCCATGTGATCATAGCTCTCTTCAAGGAGCCGCAGAAATAGAACCCTTATCATGTGCCCTGAAGGAAAAGACCCACAAATATATTTCCACGGTCTGCCAACTTTTCTCCACAGTGCAACCAAAGCAGCTTTCCACACTAGCAAGTTGGCATTTTTTTCCTGCTTAAATTTAGGGGAGTGAGGGAATCTCAACTAATTAAAAACAAAAGCAAAATGTAGATTTTACAGAAGTACTCAAGACTAATCCTGAACAAGAAAATCTCAAAATAAATCTGGGCAAACACCTTCAGTAAGGTGGTGAGGTTACTAGTTATTTGTATTCTTTGTGCTTGGATTCCTCACAATAAAGATCTTGTCATTGTCATAAAGGAAGGGAAGAGAGAGGAAGGAAGAATGTTTGTGGAGTAGTTGCCTTTAAATCTACACAAGCTCAAAAATTCAAAAATGTAAATTTCTCACCACTTCTCCGAGAGCAAGCATAAATACTGCCGGTGCACACATGTTTACAGTGGAGATGTTCAGTCTCAGGAAATAAAGTCAGGCTTCACAATGCAATGCTCCTGTTTCTGAACCTTTTCTCTTCCCATTTGGCAGCCTGTGAAGTATTACTATTCTCCTGTTACGTTTTCAGAGACCATTGTAGCATGCGCGTGTGTATACACATTTGTGAAAAATGTATACTCTCTATATAATTGGTATTGAACCCAAGTTATCTCTCTGTCAAGTAGTAGACTACCAAAGCTAGCAGGAAATGTAGAGGTCCTCTATTTCAAGCCCATTGTTGGATAGGTGGGCAAGCTTAAATCTGAAGGGAGTGAGATCTGGCTCACCTCAAGTCACACAGCCAGTCAGTGGCCATGGCAGGATCACAGCAGCCAGGTTGCCTAATCTTAAACGAGGCACTTCCTCCCTGAGCGTGTGTGGCTCCCCGGCTAAGCTGTGGATTGGAGCAACCTCATCCTGTTGCATCCTCTTCTCTCTGCTGCCCCAGGACCCAACCCTCTGCCCCTTACTCATGTGATTTAACTTTTTTATTCAGAGAAGAATTAATTAAAACAGAAATTTTATAATTTCCAATCATCAGCATTTAATACTTAGTTCTGACTGAACACTATAGTTCTTATTTTGAACAGAAACCAGATAAATGGTTTTATCTGGGAACACTATAGTGTTCAGATTCTTCAAAAATAAATTTCATTTAGTAAGTGAAAATGGGGCACCAAGAGAATGAAGCCTTGGGAGGATAATTATTAGTCCCATGGCCTATATGTTTTCAGACTTTAAGATAAGAGTCTGATAAAAAGCAGCAAGGATTTAAACCCTGCTCTGAAATTCTGCCAAAAACTGCCCTTTTAATACGGTACATTCAAGTTCAATGAAAGATAAATTAAACTGGGGCTTGTCCTTAAAATTCTACCAAAGGAACTTTGGTTGCCACAGAATCAGGTATGTGAGTTATCCCTTTGAAGAGGACTAACACTATTGCAAGAATTTTGTGTCTTTCCATGAGGCTTGAATTTTGAGCCAGATTCCTGGAGGAATCAGTTCAACCAAGACAAGCGCAACCCGGCCCAAAATGCTACCAGAACACAAGCAGGTTCACATGCTGGGCAGACAAAAGGAAGTGATGACCTTCAGAAAATAAATCCTAGGGGTGTGCTCATTCATTCCTGCCAGCAAGTAAGAGTAACATCATCTCTCGAATTTTTTATACCAAGTAAATAAAGAGCTTTAACAGCGGTTCTCAACCTGTGGGTCACAACCCACAGGAACTGTATTAAAGGGCAGCAGCATTAGGAAGGTTGAGAACCACTGCTTTAGAAATAGTGTTATCTCCATATATCTGACACTGTTTAGAGGAGGTTGAACCATATGAAAAATCATCTTTATATGTCAACAAACTTCAAATAAAGGCAGTTTCATATGATTCCATCTGATATATTCTTCACAACTTATAGTCTTGATAACAACCTTGTCAAGAGAAATTTATTATGCCCATTTTGCAGGTAAGAAGATTGGCTCAGAGAACTTGTTCCCAAACCAGGCCACAAACTACAGTTTTGCTAGACATGTGCCCCAGATCTCTCCTCAGTGGCCACCTCTCTCTGCCAGCCTTTCGTCACAGTAATCTCTTGCCTGCTGCCTAAAACAAGATTGCCTCACTAACAAGGGCAGAAGCCCAGCATGTTTAAGCTCAACAAATTCATAGATTCTTGGAATTAGCACTTTCTTTTATGAGATGTGTTTGTACAGCACAAAGTAGGCTTTCTATTGTCCCACCTATCTATTCATTATGAACCAATTGTCTTTAATTTTTCTTATTGTTCATCCCATCAATGGAAAACTTTACACAGGCACCATGAGTGCATTTATTTAATAACATGCATATACTGTTCATTACTGTGCAGATACATTTCTGGAGAGTAGAAATTTGAGAATGAGTGAAAGATTAAGTGAATATTAAAAAAAATGTTCAAGTTGCATTATTGGCATGAGAATCATTTTGTTTATGTTAAAGTTATGACTTAACATCTTTAATTTTAAAAATCTTGGCTTAGTAATCTGCTTTAAAGTTGTAGCTAAAGCAGTTGCAGTTTATTTCAATATTTGGTTCCAATAGCTATCATAGTTGAAAAAATTATGTATCAAAGATATGTGGATTCAAACAGGAGTGGTGATCTATGACCACAGATTGATGTTGCTCATATTTCAAACCCTCTACCAATTAGGAGAAATCACTCATTGGAGTGAAGCTAGTAAATTTCCACCTTTCCTAGTCTCAGTTGTGTGTTTCTGAAAGGTGATCAAAGATTATTTTTTAAGAAAGGATGTCAAAAACCCATTCTGACTGTTCATTTGGAAGATTTTTAAACAGGCTAAAATTTTCTCATTTGTGTGATTGTTTAATATGTGCTATATTGTGTTTAGTACCTCATTATCTGAAAGATATTTTTCAAAATACCTGTAGGGTAGCATACTATTGTGAGCCACTTGTCAACACAGAAAAAGCCGGCACATTTGGAACATTTATCTGGTTGGAAAAGTATAAACTCTACATTTGACCAAAGTTTAAAGATCTTTGCCTTGAGATTTTTGTAGTCTTTCTCCTCCCATTATGAATTAGTCTAAAGTACCTATGAATTGTAATAATATAAACTATAAACTACAGATCTGCTTAGCCAGGTATATATAAACTGCAATACAATCCATATGCCAAAAGAGTTCTCATCTTTGGCCCCTCCGAGATGAGGAATTCCTCATGTGCCATCTTTGCTGACAAACATATGAGGCATGACAATTAAGTTCACAAACTCGCCGTAGAAAAAGTGTACATCCCTCTCTGCTGAATATCCCTATGCTCACCTGCCAGGTACCCCCCTCGGGAAGCTATGACCAATGCCAGTGCCTAGTCCACCCTTCAAATCAATTTTGGAACTTTTTCTGTCATTGTAGGAGGTAGACAATTAAGTTCTCGAGCTCATCCTAGAAAACGTGCTACATACTTCATTGCCAAATATCAGTCACCAGATGTCCAAGGGGAGGACTTCAAAGGTGGCGGTAGTGATATTCAGTAATGAGGTATGAAGCACTTTTCCTAGGATGAGGTCACTAACTTAACTGTCCAACCTCATAGCGGACAAAGTAAAGCATTAGTATCAATTCACTTTTTAAAATATTAGTAAAGTTAAATTTCTTTTTCTCATTGGTAAACTGTAGTTGAAAGTTTTTGAATTTTCTTTATATTTTGAGAGCTGAAAGACAGATTCCACAGACCCACCTTCAATCTACTCTCAAAATAGTGTGTTGTTATTTATTGAGCATCCTCTCTGTAAGCTATGTGGAATTATTATCTTTATAGATGAGAAAGTTGAAATCTAGAAGTCGGGTCCTTCAAAATCACGTATTGCCTGGGTGCGGCCACAACCCCTTTTGTTCACCCTCTCCTCCCACATCACCTCGTGGTAGCTAATGTGACCAGCCTCCTCGGGAAAGTAGCCTCCTCAACAAATTGGCTCCTTGTCCACGTAAATATGGAATCTGTCACATTTTACAACTATTATCAACCAAATTCTGCAACTTTTTATATTCACCATGTAAAGTCTAGAGACAGAATCTGTTTCTTTCATGGTTATTGAAAACCTCCTCCCATCAGACTGAGCATGAATTATTTCTGCTGACATTGTACATGAAACTGCTATTGCTGGACCTTTTAGGTACATTGTCAAGTGCAACTTTAAAGGCACTTAGGGGTCAGACTCTTAATCTTCCCTCTCAGTTGCTCTCCTGTTTTATTGCTTAGATCACAGGACTGGGACAATTTCCCTTCACTCTCTGTGTAAGGCCATACTTTTGCCTACTGTGCCTAAAATACATATACTTCATAATGTAAATGACTTATGTCAGAGATTTCAATTGCTTTGGTAAATGAGCTGACTGAATCAGAATTACCGAGGATGAGGGCATAGCAGGGGTGGTAAGGAGAAGCAGCTTCTTAAAAATACATACTCCCAAGTCCTACTTACTACATAAAGATTCTGATTTAGTAGATTTTTTTTTTTTGAGACAGGATCTTGTTCCACTAGAGTGCAGTGCTGATACACACCCCCATGTGCCTGTTGGCTCAAGCAATCCTCCTGTCTAAGCCTCCTAAAGTGCTAAGATGACAGGCATGAGCCACCGTGCCTCGGCCATTTGCTTTGTTGTTGTTGTTTGGGAGGGGGGGAGCTATTTGCTCTTAAAGTAATAATTATCACTGAAAGGATTAAGAGCCTAATTCCTAATTTTGCCTGCTGCAATTTTAACAAATAAGCATCCTTGAAGAAAAGCATGGAACTAGTTTGTCACTTTAGAATCTTGTAGTCCAAGAGGCACATGTACATATGTACAGCATAAATAAATGCTTAACCCATGAAGGTAAGTCTAGCTTTAATAAAGCCTCACATTAAAAAAATGAATCAGGCTCAAGTGGCTAAGGCACCAGCCACATACACCACAGGTGGCAGGTTCGAATCCAGCCCAGGCCCACCAAATAACAATGACAGCTGCAACCAAAAAAAGAAAAATAGCTGGGTGTTGTGGCGGGCACCTGAAGTCCCAGCTACTTGGGAGGCAGAGACAGGAGAATCATTTGAGCCTAGGAGTTGGGGGTTGCTGTGAACTGTGATGTCCAGGGAGACAGCTTGAGACTCTGTCACAAAAAAAAGAAAAGAAAAGAAAAGAAAAGAATCCAGGCATCTAAGTAGCAAATGTCAACTTACAGAATGGCTATTGTGTCACAAAGTATCTTCATTTGACGGAAAGACTCACCACATTTACAAAATTTTTAAGATTTATTAAATACAAGAGTCAGAAGGGGTCATGCTAGGAGAGAGGCGAGGAACAAAAAATTACCTATCAAGTGCAACATCCACTGTTCAGGTGATGGATACACTAAAAACCCAGACATCTGCACTGTACAATTCAAACATGTAACCCAAAGCCACTTCTGAGTCTACAATGCCCCTTGTACCACTGTGTATGCTCCCGTGTACCTGACGTGGCCCCCACTTGTCAGTAAGAACACATGGTATTTAGTTTTCCATTCCTGCATTATTTCTTTTAGGGTAATGGCTCCAGATTTATTCAAGTTCCTGTAAAAGACATTATTTCATCCTTTTCTATGGCCAGGCAGTAGGCCACGGTCTACATATACCACATTTTCTTTATCCACTCCTTGGTTGATGGGCACTTAGGTTGATTCCAGACCCTTGCGATTATGAATTGTGCTGAGATAAACACTCGACTACACTTGTCCCCCTGATAGAATGACTTGTTTTCCTTTGGATAGATACCTAGTAGTAGGATTGCTGGATCAAATGAGAAGTCTACGTGTAGCATTTGGAGAATTCACCCTATAAATTTCTTTATACAGTGTATATAATCTTGATGTTGGCATCACTAATAAATAATTTGGGACTCTACACCGAATGACAAAAGTTTGTACTTGTAGAGCAAGCTTGAGTTTGAAAAACCTTTTATCTTCTTATTGTCTGCTCTGATACTCTTTAATTATTTAATGTTTTACTCCTTGAAAAAAACACACTGATCTACCAATATTTTCACTTATGCCTTCTTATCAAATAAATCATGACCTAAAAGCTGAAGTCTTACTAGGGCAGCTACACATGCATATGTAAAAATAAATGAATCAGGGAAACAACTAGACAGGCATGAACTAATTCATTTATTCACAATTACTTACTGCTTTATCTGCAAGGCATTGAGGATACAGCAGTGAAAAAGACAAGGTGCCTGGACATTGATGTTGAGTGTCAATCAAAAGGTTACTTTGGGAATAGGTAGAGACACATAAAAATACACTATTATGTAATTGTCTAATATTGGAGAGGGATAAGGTCTATGAAGACAAATAAAGATAAAAGATAATGAGTAATTGTAGGTAGTATTATCGTAGAGGGTGGTTAGAGGAGGCTTCTTTGAAAGAGTGCCTGGAACCCAGATCTGGATGGGGGACACAAAGCTGAGGGAAGAGCTTTGCAGCTGGAAGGAACAGCAAGTGCCAAGAGTTGGAGGGGGAGCAAAGACAGTGGAGAAGAGTGAAAAGTGGAGAAAATGAGAAGAAGGAGGTCACTGAGGCAGCAGAGGCAATGTCACATAGGATCTTTTTGGCCATGATAACAGATTTAAATTTTTTTGCAAGGTCAAAATTCAGTTCATTTTCAATAAAATTTCTGTGATATATCAGGAAATCAGAGACTATGATCTCAAAAAACTGACATGACAGTTTGGCTGGAGAAAACATTTCAAAAATGACAAAGAATATTTGACTTCAGACTAGAATAACCCAAAAGTAGTCTTTCTCTGCACATATTCCTTTATTGTTCTTTTTAAAATGTTATTTCAGAATATTATGGGAGTACAAATGATTTGGTTGCACAAATTGCTTTTGTACCATTTGAGTCAAAGTTGTAAGTGTGCCCATCACCCAGATAGTGTGTATTATATCTGTGTGAATTCACCCGAAAACTTGTTTTAATAGTTATGGGAAGCCATGTTCAAGTGATAACAGGGACTCAACATCATTTAGTTTATATTTTAAAGGAATCGCTCTGGTTGCTGTGTGGAGAAGACAGGAAAGAGAGGACACAGTGGCAAGAACAAGGACTCTGGTTAGGAGGCTGTTGCTTGTACACAAGCAGGGTCACAGTGGCTTGTACTGAGGTCGGTGCTTGGGAAGAGATGAGAAGTGGTCAGGTCTTACATGTATTTTAAAGGGAGAGCCAACAGGATTTGCTGATGAATTGGATGTAGAGTATGAAAGGAGAAGAGCCACAAACTTGGAGTTAACACTCTAAGGTCTTGTCCTAAGCAAATGAGAGAAAGGGGTGCCATTACTGAGGTGGAGAGCTGTGATGGAGAAGCAATAGAGAGGAGGAAATAAGGAGTTCTGTGTTCGACGTGCTAAGTTTGAGGTCCCACTGGTCAACTGAGTTGGACTATGGTGGGCAATTTCATACACAACTCTGCATTTCAGGAAAGAGACACAGGATGTTATTTAAATTTGAGATTCATCAACAGAGATGATATTTGAGGGGATAAAACAGTCTACAGGAGTGTAGCTAGAGAGAAACAGTCTCAGAATGAACCCTGGGGCCTTCAGCATTCAGACGCTGAGAAAAAAGGTTAAGGATAACCCAGAGAATTGGGCAAAGAGTAAAACCAGGAGAGTGTGCAAGGCCAGAAGCCACCTCCTTTGAAGAAGAAGGAAGGAGAGGGAGAAGGATAAAAAGAGGTAGCAGGGAAGGAGAAGAAGGAAGAGGAGGATTGATCAGCACAGTCAAATGCTTCTAGGAGTTTGAATAAGATAAGGACTATTAAATGGTCTCTGGATTCGTTGGTCACCTTGAGAAGAGGTGCAGTGGGATGTGGGGCTTGAAACTGTAGATTTAAGAAAGAGTGGGAGGTAAGAAAGTGAAGACGGTGAGTTTAGGCAGCTCTTTGGGACTTTAAAGGGAAGCAGAGGACCGGGACAGGAACTGTAGAGAGATGTCTGACCAAGAGAGGATTGTTAAGATGGATGATGCTACAACATGTTTATATGTTAATGAGAACGGTCTAGGGGAGATGAGGAAATTAGTGATGGAGAAAAGAAAAGAGTTATAATATAAAGAAGGAATAGAATTGAATATGTAAGTGAGGGGTTGGCCTTAAACTTGCCAGTAGGAAGGAAGATAGGACATATTGGGTTCCCATAAAGAGGGCGGATAAATTGGTGCAAAGCACTGAGGACAATCTCTTCTCATTGCTCCTCTTTTCTCAGTGAGGTAAGAAGCAAGGTGATGAGCTGAGAGTCAGGAGGTTAGAGGAGTTTTGGCAGGTTGAGAAGAGAGCAGACAGCAGACACGCAGTTGGGGGTTTCAGGCAATGCTGAGGGCTGAGGTCATAAATTTAAACTATTAGAGCTGTGTGTTTTCCTCCAGCCATATTCACTTGCTTAGGCAGAAGCTCAGGTTAGGCAGAGAATTAGACATAATTTTGGAATTTTAAGTGCCAATAAATAATACTCACCTTACTGTCCTGTGTTCAGAACCAGTTGAAAGATAAATACAGGGGCCAGGTGCAGTGGCTCATGCTTGTAATCCCAGCACTCTGGGAGGCCGAGGCAGCTGGCCTGAGCTCACAGGTTGGAGACCAGCCTGAGCAAGAGCAAGATCCTTTCTCTAAAAATAGCCAGGCATTGTGGAAGGTGCCTGTAGTCCCAGCTACTTGGGAGGCTGAGGCAAGAAAATCACTTGAGCCCAAGAATTTGAGGTTGCTGTTAGGTAGGATGCCACAGCACTCTACCAAGGGTGACAAAGTGAGAGTCTGTTTCAAAAAAATACTAATAAATAAATAAATAAAACTTAAATATTATACATGGGAATTAAAGATAAAAAAAAAAGAAAGGTAGATACAAATTAATAAATGGTCTCTGGATTCGTTGGCCACCTTGATAGGAAAATGTAGCTTTAGGTATTCTGTCATTTGGGATGGAAAAGCTTTCACACCAGACTCATCTTGTTGGTGCCAGGCCCCTTCCCTCAAACAGACTAGGTCAGACTTTACTCTGTCTGCAGACAGGAGAATTTGAAGAGAGGAGAGAGGACATTCTGAACCAGGCATAACACCCCCAGCAAATAACTCATCCCACCTCCAGCAGGAGTGAGAGGTGGGCAAAGAGTCTGTAAGGTCAGGCTTAGCTCAGGAGTCCTCAACTGGCTGCAGAAACACTCAGGGAAAAGAAACTGATGCCCAGGTATACTCCCAGAGATTCTGACGTAACTGGTCTGGAGTACCATCTGGACATCTGGATTTTTGAAAGTCCCACTAGTTGATTCTAATATAAGGCAAACATCTTCCCTTAACAATAAATAGAGGTAGAATTTGCCAGACAAATGACAGAGAGAGAAAGAGGAAAGAGTCAAGAATACTTTTGAGGCTAAGCATGGTGGTTCATGCTTCTAATCCTATCACTCTGGGAGGCCAATTTGGGAGGATCACTTGAGCTCAGGAGTTCGAGACCAGCCTAAGCTACAGTGATACCCCGTCTCTACTAAAAATAGAAAAGGCAGCCAGTCATTGAGGTTGGTACCTGTAGTCCCAGCTACTTGGGAAGGTGAAGCAAGATGATCTCTTGAGCCCAGGAGTTTGAGGTTGCTGTGAGCTAAGCTGATACCACAGCACAGTATCCTTTTGACTTTGCCTCAAAAAAAAAAAAAGAAAGAAAGAAAGAAAGAGGGTGGCATCTGTGGCTCAAAGGAGTAGGGTGCCAACCCCAAATACCAGAGGTGGCAGTTCAAACTCCGCCCCGGCAAAAAAAAAAAAAGACTGCTTTTTAAAAAAGTCATTACATTGATGCACCATGGAATGCAAAGAGGCAAGGGAGCATATGAGCTACTGCTGGGATAATAAAAAGATAGAGTCAGTGGATTGTGCAAATGTCCCCAGATGTTTGCAGAATTGCTGAAGCTGGGCTACAGAGGAAGGAAGCTGGAAGAACAGAGGATAAAGCTCAGAGAAGTGAATGCTGAAATGGAGATTCTGGCCAGGATGTTATCGAAATGGCAAGTTCTAATGTATGACCAACCATGGGAGTAGGTGACTGAGGTTGAATGCAGAACGAGAGAGGAGGCCACAGGCAAGAGAGACCAGTGTGCTGGATGGCTCATCAATGTGGATGTGAATTCACCAAGAATGATGATGGAGTCCTGGTGGCCACAGCACCTGGGGTCCAGAAGAAATGCAATGCAGGTCCACAGCACTCAGGAGCCATGAGATTCACCAAGATCCTAGTTAGGTGACGGTCTCTTTGGTACTGCTTGCTTTTTCCTTTAACAGATGGACAACTCCATCTAAAATAAGTTTAGCTCACAGCAACCTCATACTCCTGGGTTCAAGAGATCCTCTTACCTCAGCCTCCTGAGTAGCTGGGACTACAGATGCCTGCCATGACACCCAGCTAGTTTTCCTATTTTTAGTAGAGATGGGGTGTGCTCTTGCTCAGGCTTGTCTTGAACTCCTGAGCTCAAGCAATCCACCTGCCTCACCCTCCCAGAGTTCTGGGATTACAGGCATGAGCCACCCCGCCCAACCATTACCACTATTTTTCAAAAGCATAAATCTGCATTTTCTCTTGGTAAAATGAAAGAAAGGCCAATGGAATGTTAGTAGGCCCTGGGCAGAAACCTTTAAAAAGGTCAGGTTCTTTCTTCTTACCTCCTGGTCACATGTAGAAGGTGGATGGATATGCAGCTGCTGTGTTTGGTTTTTTATCAGCTCTGAGTAGCTGTGATTTTACTGTTAGACACATAACTTTGCAGGCATCAATCACTTATTTTTTTACTCTGCTAATTCCTCACCTTGAGACATCCCCACCTCCCTTCCACCTTTCCCTGCCGTTTTTCAATCTCCCAATTTGCTATGCAGCAATAATTTCCCTTTACACTGTTTCTGCCAATTGCAGTGCCAGATGGCTTCAGTTCTGCGCCCCTCACCCCGCCCCCCTTGAGAACAGCAGCCATTGTCATTGCTGTGAACACATCTCGGCTTTGAACTCATAGCTGGGACCCAAACTTGATGCTCAGTCCGGGGAGGGGCAGCGTTAATGCAAGGAACCATGAAAGCAGCACACACTTTTCCTCGGTGCTGTTCAGGGAAAGCCCTGAGAAAAGGCTCTTTAGCATTTTTTCAATCATCTGCGTATCGAAATCTCATTGTGGAGTCTAATTCCTTTACCACCTGACTCAGCTTCCTAGCCATGAAGTTCCCTTTGTGTCCTAAACTCAATTAGAACCCCGTATTTCCCATCCTGAAAACAGATGCAAAAACACAACTGTGTGTGTTGTGTCTCTAAGAGACAGACACAGACAACTGTGAAATCCAGCACATTCTCTTATCCACATCTATATTATTTTTAGTATTTAAACATCATCATTCAACAAGAAAAAATACAGTTTGGTGGCTGTGTGAACAATCCTCCCCTCAACTCAGCTTCTGAGGAAAGATGAATGGAATTCCTGTTAGTTTTTGATGTGAGATATATTATGCCGACACTAAAATTCTCTTATGGTGACACCACCTAAAAAGATCATATTTATGAATTCTCTGGGATGGCAGGTCAGTCGTGGGCCTAAAAACCCAAACAAAAAGAATCCTGAATCAAATTCCATGTAGACCAATATGCATTTCAAAGGCATTGCCCATGTAGTCAGTGGGTTAGGGTTTTTTGTGTTGTTTTCTTTTTCTTTCTTTTGGGGGGTGTGGGGGAGGGAGAGCGACTCTCTTTCATGTTAATCTAATTGTGCATAACCCAGGCACAATTTACCATATAGGGCAGCTCTCTTTAGTGTCCCTTCCCTGCCACACACTCTGGCCTTCTTTCATTCCTCTCCTTCTGATGTCAGAGCCTTCCCCCGGCGTACATTTCGGGAAGATTCCCAGGATGATGATGTATTCCACTTTGCTGCTGAGGAATTTACTATCCCCTCACTTGGCAGCAAATGAAAGTGGGTATTAATTTCTCAGAGTACTGGCAGAAACGCAAGAGAAGGGCTGCAGGAACGATACCCACCTAAATCCGTGTGTAGCGCACAGCATGCAGCCAGTTCAAAAGAGGGAGAGAAAAGAAAATGAAAAGAAAGAAAAGATTCTCCTGAGTTGACTTCTCTGAATTTTGCATCGTTAGGTTTTGGAGAGAGATGCGAGAGGTTTGGGCCCTGAACAGAGTTAAATTATGCAGCTGCGGGGATGCCAGGTCCTCCAGAATAGGATGCTTCGTTTAGATTTTCCACAATGCTATTGAAGTGCTTATTTTCCTCCTGAAGAGACACAAACAGATGCAAACTTCTGTAAACACTTTAGAAATGAATTCAGTGAGTTTGGCCTCTCAGCAGTGCTCAATAGCTGACAGAAAAATGTCTAATTAGTGCAAGTGGAAATAATAGGGCCACTTGGATTCCTTCCATCCTCCTCCAAGTCTACTTTTCCAAGGAACTCAAAGGCCCTTTTGTCTGGTAGGTCACCCTCTCTCAGGCTTTTGTGCTTCAATCTATTAAGAGTAGAAGGGGGGGAAATAGATTAGGCAATGTTCTCCGTTCAAATATATGGCGTGTTCGTGTGGGATGCAGAATGGGGTGTTTGCAGCATCAGTTTACAGGTGCATGGGGAGGGATTCCTCCATTGGCGACAGCCAAAAGCAACTCGCACGTGCGTGCTGAGAAGGCTCCCTTTCAAGAACCAGCTTTCCCTCACCAAGTGCCATAGAGCCTACTCATTGTCCTTTTTCTTTCTCCTTCCAATAGCATGAGTTCTCTGAGTTGGTGAGAAGAAAGAGATTTTAAGAAATTACAGGTTTGGCCATTTTCTGAGATGAGCCTAGAGGTTACATGTGGGACCCATCACTTATGTTTTATTCTATTGAGAATTCCACTCAGACCCTGTCTCTATAAAAAATAGAAAACTTAGCTGGGCATGGTGTCAGGCATCTGTAGTCCCAGCTACTTGGGAGGCTGAGGCAGGAGGATAGCTTGAGATCAAGAGTTTCGGGTTGCTGTGAGCTAGGCTGAGGCCATGGCACTCTACCCAGGGGGACACAGTAAAACCATCTCAAAAAAAGAAAAGATGGAGAATTCCACTGAAACTGAGTTTGGGAGGCTGTCTTTGCCTATTGTTGATTATTTTGTCATATGAGTAGGAATGAGTGACTGACTTCTTTTTTTCTATTTTCTTCTTAGTGTTCCACATCACTTATTAAGCACTCACAAGCTGCCAAGCTCTGTGCTGAGCATCTGACCCACATTTCCTCTAATCCTGAAATTACACTGCAAAGAGATATTATCCATGTTTCACAGATGAGATCACTGAGATTAGAGAGGTCAAGTAACTTTCCGTGGCAAATAACTGGTGGCACTAAGATGCAAACCCTAATACCTGTGGTTTCAACTGAGACATTATATATTTAACCTCTAAAACTTTGATTTAAAAATTATTTTTTATATCTTGTATGTCTCTACTTCATATACTTAATATTTACTTTATTTTCTTAAAAATACAAAATACAGTTATAATTGTCCTTTGGGGGTCACTTCTTATTGATTTCTTTTTATATACAATATGGGCTTCTTTTTATGCCTGGTAATTTTTTAATAGATATCAGATATTATAAATTTCATGTTATTGAGGGAATATTTTATGTGCCTTACAAATTCTTGAGCTTTGTTCTGGGACTCAGTCAAATTAGGAAATAGTTTGATCTTTTTGAGACTTACTTCTAAATTTTCAGAATTGGACAAAAACAGATTTACTCTAAGGTTAATATTGTCTCTCCACTAAAGCAAAAGCCTTCTGAATACTTTATCCCAGGCCCTATGAATGGCCAATTTTATACTCTGTCTGACGGAAACACAAAACTTATTTCCTCTGCTCATTTCAAGTGGTTCTGTCCTCAGCCTTGAGTAGTTTCTTTCCAGTCAATAAGATGATGAGCACTCTATCACATTACCAGACTTCAAACTATACTACCAGGCTATAGTAACCAAAACAGCATGTTATCAATACAAAAATAGAGAGATAAGTCAATGGAAAAGAACAGAGGATCCATATATAAAAATATCTACCTACAACCAACTTATCTTTAACAAAGCGAACACAACATACACTGAGGAAAAGAAGCACTATCCAATAGATGGTTGTGAAAACTGGATAACCATGTGCAGAAGACTGAAATAGAATACCTATCTCTCACCACTTATAAAAATTAATTCAAAGTGGATAAAAGACTTAAATATAAGGCATGAAACCATAAGAATTCTAGAAAAATATATAGGACAAATTCTTTTAGGCATCAACCTAGGCAAAGAATTTATGACTAAGATCCCAAAGGCAATTATAACAACAACAAAAATCAATAAAAGGAGCTTGAGAAATTAAAAAGCTTCTGCACAGCAAAGGAAATAACAGAGCAAATAAATAACTTATAGAATGGGAGAAAATATTAGCAAACTATTTATCTGATAAAGGGCTAATATCAAGAATTTACCTGTATAAAGAATTCAAACGGGGGGCAGAGCAAGATGGTGGACCAGAAGGATCATTCAGCTGAGCTCTCCTAGTACAACTATAAAGGGGAAATAACAACAGATGTCACAGAGATACTTTTGTATCATCTCTGAGTACTAAAAGAAACTCTATGTCCATAAACTTGACAATGTGGAGGAAATGAATCAATACTGGAATCACACCCTGTCCCTAGACTTAATCAAAAAGAAATAGATCTCTTGAACAGACTGATTTCAAGCACAGAGACTGAAGAAATAATTAAAAAAAAAATCTCCCAACATAAAAGGCCCTGATCCAGATGGCTTCACACCAGAATTCTATCAAACCTTCAAAGAAGACCTTATACCCATGCTGCAGAAAGTATTCCAAAAAACAGAGAAGGAAAGAATCTTCCCCAACCTCTTCTATGAAGCAAACATCACCTTGATATCTAAACCAGGAAAAGACCCAACTAAAAAGGAGAATTTCAGACCAATTTCACTAATGAATGTAGATACACAAGTTCTTAATAAAATCCTAGCCATAGATTACAGCTACACATTACAAAAATCATTCATCATGATCAAGTAGGTTTCATCCCAGGGATGCAAGGCTGGTTTAATATATGCAAGTCCAGAAACAATTCACCATATCAACAGAAGCAAAAACAAAGACCATATGATCCTCTCAAAAGATGCAGAAAAATCATTCAATAAAATTCAGCACCCTTTTCTAATTAGAACACTTAAGAATTTAGGCATAAGTGGCACATTTCTTAATCTAGTCAAAGCCACTTACAACAAACCCACAGCTAATATTTTACTGAATTGAGTAAAACTGAAAGCTTTCCACTTAGAACTGGAATTGGACAAGGTTGTCCTCTATCACATGGACAAGGTTGTCTTCTATCACCACTACTATTCAACATAGAACTGGAAGTTCTAGCCAACATAATCAGGCAAGAAAAGGAAATAAAGGGCATCCAAATGGGTGCAGAGCAGGTCAAACTCTTGCTCTTTGCTGGTGATATGACCTCATACTTAGAGAACCCCAGAGATTCAATGAGAAGACTCCAGACATGATCAAAAACTACAGCAATATCTCTGTCTCAGGATGTAAAATCAATGTCCACAAATCATAGCCTTTGTACAATAACAGCCCAGCTGAGAAGCTAATCAAAGACACAATTCCCTTCACAGTAGCTTCAAAAAAAAAAGAAATACCTAGAAATATACATAACAAAAGAAGTGAAAGATCTCTACAAAGGAAATTATGAAACCCTAAGAAAAGAATTAGCAGAAGATATTAACAAATGGAAGAAAATACCATGCTCATGGCTGGAAAGAATGAACATTGTGAAAATGTCTGTACTACCCAAAGCAATCTACACATTCAATGCAATTCCCATTAAAATACCATCATCATACTTTCAAGATTTGGAAAACATAATTTTTCATTTTGTATGGAACCGGAAGAAAGCCTAATAGCCAAGGCAAATCTTAGTAATAAAAACAAAGTTGGGGGTATTACCCTACCACACTTTCGGCTATACTACAAGGCCATAACGATATAAACAGAATGACCAAATAGAGACATTGACATTTGGAACCATATAGAAAACAATTGAGCTGAAACTAACCTCTTACAGCCTCCTGATCTTTGATAAATCAAACAAGAACATACACTGGGGGAAAGAATCCCTATTCAATAAATGGTGCTGGGAGAACTGGATAACCACATGTAGAAAACTGAAACTGGACCCACATCTCTCACCACTAACAAAAATTTAATCAAGATAGATACAAGGTTTAAATCTAAGGCATGAAATAATAAAATCCTCAAAGAAAGTATAGGGAAAACACTTGAAGATATTGGCCTGGAGAAAGATTTTATAAAGATTTGTGTGGCAATTGAGACAACAACAAAAATAAACAAATGGGACTTAAACTGGAAAGCTTCTGTACACCTAAGGAAACAATGACCAAAGCAAAAAGACAACTCTTGCCATATGGGTCTCGCAGAAAAGCCAAGTCACGTAGAATAAGCATGCTTATTGAAATTGTGTTTTAAGGCTCGGCGCCTGTGGCTCAACTGACTGGAGCGCCAGCCACATGCACCTAAGGTGGCGGGTTCGAATCCAGCCTGGGCCCGCCAAACAATGACGGCTGCAACCAAAAAATGGCCCGGCGTTGTGGCGGGCGCCTGTGGTCCCAGCTACTTGGGAGGCTGAGGCAGGAGACTCGCTTGAGCCCAGGAGTTGGAGGTTGCTGTGAGTGTGATACCATGGCACTCTACCCAGGGGGACAGCTTGAGGCTCTGTCTCAAAAAAAAAAAAAAAAAGAAAGAAATTGTGTTTTAAATAAAGGTGACTGACCATCTGCTCGCTCAGGCAAAATGGAGAGCTTCTTTATTTGCAGTTGGTTTATATAGAGAATTTTGTACATGCGCACAATACAGCAATGACCTCATTGATCCATTTAAACATCATGTGACTACCTCGTGATTATCTTCCAATAATCCACTCAAAATACACCTTTTGACATAACCCTTTCAACATAACCCAATTTAACATAACTTAAAGGAGAACATGTTATTAGCCATTACTTCTTTGTTCTTATCTGATGATGCCTGAGGCTATGGAGGAACAAGGTAGATTGAATACCTGCCCTTGCTGGCCTTGCCCTTTGGAGGTTGTTACTTCAGATCTTTAAACAAGTCATAAAGAAACTTCTTGGGCATACAGGAATTTGTTTGCAAACCTCTGCTCCCATATAGGCCTTTATTTCTGGAACCTTTTATAAGGAATTTTCAGGCTGGACTTCTCAAAAGCCTTTCACGAGCCCAAGTTTTATCTGCGCCATTAGATACCTGTATGCATTGGGTCCCTGAGCACATTTCCATTCCCAGACCCATCAGCAAGCGACCTTTGTTACTTACCACAGATCAGGAAAGGTTACTGATGGGTATCTGTCCAGTTTTCCAAAGGGCTTTTTTATTGGCCTTATAAAGTCAACTTTAATTCCTTAACGCAGTAAATGCTATTCCAGCCAAAGCCTTGGTCATGTTAGGTTCACAACCAACCCCGCCACATGGGATTCTGCCTCAGTTTCTTACAAGTATGCCTGCACAGAGTCTTTTCACTGCTCTCTCTCAAACAACTTTTTTGGCCAGAGGCATATAGGCATTTCACCTATAGACAACCTTCAGAATGGGAAAAGGTATTTGCAAATTATGAATCAGACAAAAACTTGGTATCTAAATCTATAGAGAACTCAAATTAATCAACAAAAAAAGACTCAACAATCCCATATATCACTGGACAAGAGAGGTGAATAGAACCTTCTCTAAAGAAGACAGACGAATGACTAACAGACATATGAAATTTTCCCTGGGTCTTTGGCTCTTCATTTCTGAAATCTCCCATAAACTCTGATTAAATATATTTATTATGCTTTTCTCTTTTTAACCCATGTTTTGTTGCAGGTGTGTCAGCCATGATCCTTATGATGGGTGAGAAAAAGTGTCACACCTCCCACTGCTTCAGTAGAATGGAGGTTGCCAGGCATTAGGGAGAGTGGGGAACAGGGAGTTGTTGTTTAATCAGCATACAGTTTCAGATTTGCAAGATGAAAATGTTCTAGAGATCTGTTTCACAGCAATGTCAATATGCTTAAAACTACTAAGATGGTAAACTGTATGTTAAACTTTATGTTACACAACAAGAGAGAGACAGAGAGAGAAACTTGAATTCCTGCCTGGCTCTGACCCTTTTAATTTTGTAAGTTTGAAAATTCACTTTATCTTTCTAGCTTCAGTTCTCTTTTCAAATTTAGATTTTAGAGTGACTGTGAAATTTAAGGAGATAATGTATGAACATTTTTTCATAATCTAGATGGTGGTAGGAAGGTGGAAATTATTATTATCAGTGAGGAGAGAATGGGGAATCTCCTCTGGAGTCCAGCTGGCACTAAACACCACACCCAGGTAGTGGTGAAACGGCTGTGGGCCCCAGTGAGAACGGAGAGAGAACTCAACACCAAGCATACATTGAAGTGAGACCTGAAAGAGAGGGTATTCACTGGCTCACTGACTATCCTCCAAAACACATGGTCATGAGCAAGATGACAAGAATAAGGTTGTTCTTTCTAAGCAAAAGATAAGAGAGGCTGACAATAGCAGAAACTGCAAGTTCTGCAGGTAGCAGCTGCCAAACAAAGGATTGTATTTACACATCCTCAGAGTAGGAAGGACTCTTGCAGAGAGACTGGTTGTATTGGACAGAGCTAGGCTTATGTAAATGTGTCAATTTACTTTCCCATCTCATTTTGAAACTTGCAGTTTTCAGATGGATGGTTCATTTGACAAACCTCTATATAAGTTGTGAGCATTTTTATTTTAGTTAAGCTTTTTCAGTTGGAAGGAGCAGAACAAGCTCCTTCAAGTGAACTCATAAGAGGGGATGTACATTATTATGAAAATACACATAGCATAACAAAGGTGGATTTGGATCTAGAGCTAGAGATCCATTCTTAGATCTTCCCTCATGTTGCCCATAAATGTGACTTACCTCCAATTCACTTTCTACATCTTTCTATCCTACAATAGGCAATTTTTTTCAGTATTTTTTAGTTTAGATTGATAAGTCCATTTTTTCAAGCCAGACCACAGGGACATGGGGTCAGGTCTCAAGTGGCTCCTCCTGTTCTGGTGGTGGGGTAGAGAAAATGATGTCAAGACCAAGTAGCAAAACACGTGGCTACTCCAAAAACAGAGGCTGTGGGCAGAGAACTTTCTCTTAGAAAGGGTTATGATGTGCCAAAGAAAGTCAATGATTAATATCAAGTCTTTGGGAGGATCTAACATAAAATCTTTCTTTCTTTCTTGGTTCTAAGCAAATTGAGAAATAAAAGAGGCAAACAAGAGACAAAATATTGCTTTTAATTCTGATAAAAGTTAAATGGGAAGATTTGGCCTTGTATTAGAGGATAGGGAATCTGCTAGCTAAACCCCAGAATTATGTAAACTTCCCCTCATTCAGTCACAAGAATTACTGGGCCAAGCGGAACACCTCATATAGAGTTGCTTACTAGGTAAGACTTACAAGATAGAGAAGGAGAGAAGAATCCCTACTTCCTTTGGACAACTTATTTCCAAGAGAAAAAAGGGAAGGGCGAAGCCATACATGCCCAGTTGATTCATCAGCCACTCCACCTTCTGCAGATCAGAATGAGCAAAGGGAGAGCGAGAGGCTGCGAGTGCTGCAATAATTGAGTTCCCCTCACATGGAAAGAAACATCAAGAGAAGAGAAGAAACATCCCCCCCTTAACAATTTTGACATCTCTGTCACAATGAGAACAATGACTGGCTTAGAAGAAAAGATAAATATACAGTGAAAATCTTTCATTGTAAATTTTCACTTAATAAACACATTTATAGTTTTAAAAGTCCTAATAAGTTAAGAAAGCAACAGTTTGAAAAGAGAAACGGCATTGTGCTGGTTATTGGTGGGCATTACCTGCTTGATAGGTACATATAAATGTTCTATAATGTCCTACACATATAAATGTTCTATTCCACATGCAGTGCCATAGATCATCAAAAAAGGAAAAAAATTACAAACCAAATCATGTAAGTAAATACCATCTATAGAATCCTGGAATGGGCTAGATGTAAACTTTCCAGCCTGTTTTACTCAGCAATATGTAAAAGCATCAAATTAAAATTCTAAGAAAGCTATTCCAGACACATTTTGAAAAGCAGAGACTGCTCTCCATTTCTGTGAGTGTATTTGTTCTTATTTTCAATTTGTTCAATTAAACCAGGGGTCCTCAAACTTTTTAAACAGGGGGCCAGTTCACTGTCCCTCAGACCATTGGAGGGCTGGACTGTGTGCCCCGGGACGAGTCGGCAGCTAAGCAGGATGGGCAGCAGCGGCAAAATCACCCAGTGGGCTGGATAAATGTCCTAGGCAGGCCACGTGTGGCCCACAGGCCATAGTTTGAGGATGCCTGAAGAAAGAGGAGGAGAGGGGAGAAAGGAGAGAGACAGAGAGACAGAGACAGAGACCAGAGACCATTCTAAGACCAGCAACTGCAACAATGTTAATTGCATACAGGGTACTTATTAACACAACTGTGAATATCAGATAAGTAATAACCAACTCCTCTATCCTAACATAGAGTCAGTACAAGGGATGTGAGCATGTGGGATCTGGACCTGTCCCTCTGTGTTCACACCCCAGGTCATGTGACCTTCACCTAACCTCTGCATTTCAGGTTTTCCAATCTGTAAAACAGGAATAATAATGGAACTTGCCTGTTACGATAACTGTGAGGACTGAGAAAATTGATACGTATAAATACATATAACACTGTGCTTGGCACCTGGCTTTCCCCATTAAGTGTTAGCACTTAGATTATGTGGAGAACGTGGTGCTAGGGAAATGGGCAATGCTTACAATGCTTTCTAGGCTCCACTGAATTATTTTAGCATATGAAGATAAAAGTATGGGATGATAAATTCATTTATGTTACTAGCTGCAAAACCACTGAAGCAAAGATCGTTAGTATAACATCCTAACCAAAGCAAAAGATAGTGATGTTCCATAAAAATTTGCCTTATTTATCTCTGCTTCTCACTCCTGAGGTTACACTTCCGTTTCACAGTTATCTTCCTTCAATGAGTAACTAAAGATGGTGATACCGTCAAAGTTAAAATATTCCCTAAAATTCTATATAGTATTTTTTTTCTTCATGATAATGTAGGCAGTAAATGAAGGAGCGTGTCATGATCTGATGTGGAAAGTTCTCCCAGATGTAAGGATGATTGAAAGAAGAACAGCAACGCAACTACAGTCTAGTGTGATCTCATTTCTAAAAGAAAGACAGGGAGGGCAGGATTTCTAAAAGAGAGAGGAGAGGGGAGAGAGAGAAGGAAAAGAAAGAGAGAGGAGAGGGGAGAAAGGAGAGAGAGAGAGACAGAGAGACAGAGACCAAGCTCAACACAAGACAAAGAATTGAGAAAAAGGGGTAGAAGTTCCAAAAGGCACTCTCCCAAACCAGTCTTACCAGACTAGGGGCAGAAGGGAAAGAAGTAGGGATACTACTCGACACTTACAATTGTCACCCTATATACTTTTGTTTGAGTTTTTAACAACAGGAAATAGGCATTTATCCCTTGCATTATTTTAGAAATGGAATGGGAGAAACGGAATGAAGGGGAAATCCCACGATTGAATAGGGACTTTATTTTCTTCCTCTTCGTTCAGTCTCCTAATAAAGTACGTTTTTCCTCGGGTGCGATGGGTTTTGCTGTTGCTGTGTTAACGAAAATACCTAAAACAGCGTGCTCAGCCTGCCTTCTGTCGCCCGCGGGGCTCCAGGCGTCCCTGCGCGCGTCCATCCGCGCCCGGGACTGTGGCGCCGCGGCGGCCGTGGTGTTCCTGGTGGACCGGTTCCTGTACGGGCTCGACGTCTCCGGAGAGCTGCTGCGGGTCGCCAAGGGGCTCCACAAGCTGCAGCCAGCGACGCCGATTGCCCCGCAGGTGGTCATTCGCCAAGCCCGCCTCTCGGTCACTCAGGTAGGCTCCCCCCGCCCGCCCCCCCCGGCCCCCGGCCCCCGCCCGCCCGAGCTACTTGACCTCGGCGCAGCCCGCGGCCCCGCGCCCCGCGTGCCACCTTTCCGCGCCCGGGTCCCCTCCCCCGCGCGCCGGCGGCCCTTCCACCCGCCTCTGCCCGCACAAAGGCCCTGGCATAAAGGGTTTCAGAGCCAAAAGCAGTAGGGAAAATTGTGAAAGGGTGTGGAAAATACTAATTGGAGCTTTTGTCTTCTAACAAATCTATCCTGCTGCTTTCAAACAGGGATATCTGAATTGCTATACTTCTGACCAAGAGCCTTTAAAAAGCAGATTAGAATTCTACTATTTTCTCTTAGCTCTCCTGTCTCCTTTCTGTAGGGCCACTTGACTAAGCTAACAATGGAGCTGACAAACCCACTGAAGTAATTTGAGGGTTTTTTTCATCCTTCAGAACACCGGTACAGTACCTGATTAGGTCTTAAAGTATCTTTTTTTTCCCCCTGTCACTTTGAATGAAATGAAAAATGAGACTGACATTCTAACTTAAGATGTGATGTCGAGTTGGGTAGGAGGAGAAAGGGGGCCTGCTATGCATTACAGCGAAGTCCACTTCCATAGAATTCTTGAATTATTTAAATTGCCCATAAGACTTAGAAAGGCGCAGCCTGCTACTCTCAATTTTCAACAAGTGAAAGACTAAAAGATGAAAAGAGAAAGCAGGTTGCCTCTCCCAGAAACAGTACTGCTTCATTTTTTGATTCGTGGTAGTCATTGCTATTATTTTAATAACTCTGGTCTTCAAGAGGTTAAAATCCCTTTACCTCATTTCCTTTGAAAAGGAACTGTACTAACTACACTAAGTGGGACGGTTGCTGAACACACAGAGAGGGACAGAGACAAAAGGACAGGGGAGACATGGGCTTGTGGAGGTTAACTTTTCAAAAGCCCAAGTTCATTCACTTTCAAATTCTTGCAACTGTGCATAAATTGTGCCGAGGCCTTATTATTTGCTTTTCTTGAGTACCTGCAGGAAAAGAGTTGAACTTAAGAAAAATTATTTTTTCAAATGTTGTTGATGGTGTTTATAATTTGGGGGGACAGGAGGGAAACCTAACAACTAGTGTCCTTTCTGATGGTGTCAGATGGCAATGAAGTGTGAGGAGAGCATTGGGGGTGGGACAGAATAATGAAGGCTGGAGTGTGCAAGGCAGGCTTATCATATTAGTCCTTATCAAACAGAACTTGCAACAGAGTTAATGTCTAACATACTTTGTGAAATACAGAATTGCTATGATGTGGTGGAGAAATTGAGGCCAAATGTAAGCAGGTAGGTATAGGTTTGCTTTTGCACAACCAAACTGATCTTTTAAGTTTCCTTTTTGTTGTTGTTTGTTTGTTTGGTTATTTCTCTCATGTCTCTAACCAAAATGGTGTACTGTTTTTCTCCTGATAATAAGTAAGCCGTGATATGATCATGAGGAGGTGGCGCCTCTGTCTACATCATCATAAGTCCTGGATCTTATTCCCCAACAGTTGGGATTGTCTTTTCCTCAAGACAGAATCGGAAGTGTTATACGAATACAAACTCAGCCTCAGAATGAAGTCTTCTGTGGGTAAACTTCTGCTGAGGCTTCACCTACACTGCATATCTCAGAGAGAGGGACAGAGTGGTGTAGGCATGAAGGAAGAAGGCACCGTGAACGGGGCTTCCAGCCCCAGCATTTGGGAATCAGGAGGTAGGGAAATAAAAGAGATTATAGTATAATCATATGGTGTACAGAAGAATAATAAAGGTGTTATCCCCTTTCATCCAGAACTTGCTGGTATCCATCCAAACGCATTGCAAAGAACCAGACATTCAATGTGGTGCATGTCAGAGGCAAAGAAGATTCTCTGGGCCTGTCTGGCTCTTTCTTGTCTGAAATAAGGAAGCAAAACCTTTCAAACCAGAGTTAGAGATAGAGGCTCAGAATTCTAGTTCCATGTTGAGGGAGTGAGTACAGAATCTTCTTCCATCAAAAATGTACAAATATCATGAATTAAAAATTTTTTAGTGCCTAAAACATAGGAGATGTTTAAAGTCAGAGTTATAGACTACTGCTCATAGCACTTATAGTCAAAGGGGTTTACACTTAGATATGGTCCTAAAGGAAAGGACTGTCATTTTATCCTTGTGCAGACAAGAGACAGTTGCTTTGGGCGCAAGTGAGGAGTGAACTATTTGGATAAAGCTGGATTCTTACAGGTTTGCACAGGCTATGAAAGAGGACTGAACATTTCCACCAGCCTGCCTTGAGAAGTTGCAAAGAAGCCTGCTCTCTGCATGAACTCTAGGGTAGAGGGGAAAAAACATCTCTCAAAAGAAATAAAAATCTCACATCCATGCCAACCCATCTGTTTAGAGTCTGAATTTACCCTCCACACAAGGCAGGGAATTCCCCACCAAATAATTAAGGAAAAAGCAGTTCAAGACTAAAATTTCTGGAGCCCAGGAGAAGATAAAGTATAAAAGTATGCTCCAAAGAAACATCCACACTGGACATGGGAATCTCACAGGAAAATATCCTTGTCTGCAGATGAACTTGGATTAAAATTCATAAGCAATGAAAGAAAGTGAACCAAGTGAGCCAGCAACAGCATATACAACAAAGAGGGGGAAAGACACCCCAAAGCAAAAGGAGACACAAACACTGAACAACCAGGCAGACTCATGTGGTTTAAAAGGTAGTATGTTTAAAAAGATAGAACACAACAAGAAAAGAAAATAAATTTATTAACTTGGAAAAGAACTAAATAGAACTTTCAGAAATTAAAAAATACAGCAATTGAAATTACTAAACAATGTCGTAGTCAAAAAGTTATAGTAATTGATGGGGACTTGCTCACAAAATAAGCAAAGCATACACTTTTAGTTTTTGTAGATATAATTCAACCATAAAACCTTGGCTGGAGAAAACAAAAAAACGAGCAACCCCCCTAACCCCCCGAGTACTAGTGAGACAAGTTTCTGGCATTTCAAGTGCCAAATAAGAGCACCCAACTGCCAAATACACTGCTTTATTGGTGTGGATACAATAAAAAAAAATCATTAAAAAAATGAAATAAAGGGTGACACCTGTGGCACAGTGAGTAAGACACTGGCCCCATATACCAAGGGTGGTGAGTTCAAACCTGGCCCGAGCCAAACTGCAACAAAAGCTGGGCATTGTGGCGGGGCTCCTGTGGTCCCAGCTACTCAGGAGGCTGAGGCAAGAGAATCACCTAGGCCCAGAAGCTGGAGGTTGCTGTGAGCTATGATGCCATGGCACTCTACTGAGGGTGACAAAATGAGACTCTGTCTCTAAAAAAAATAAAAGGAAAGAAAGAAAAAACAAAGATACAAGATACAAAACACAAACATAAAATGTTTATTATTAGCTTTCAAAAGTTATGAAATTATTTTGACAAATGATTATAAAGATTTCTAAATGCTCTGTTTTTGGCTTAATCTCAACTCAAGTTATTAACAAAAAGAAACCAATAATAGTGCTCCCAAGCAATACTTTCCAAATTTCCACATGCTTGGGAGTCCCCAGCTATTTTATTACAATGCAGATTCCAATGCAGTAGGTCTGTGATAAGGCGTGAGTATCTGAATTTCTTACCAGCTCAAAAATGGCATTGATGCCATCTAAGAAACTCACTTGACTAGCAATGGATGATCTAAAGATTCTAGAAGTGTGCCAGGCTGTCCACCTGATACATGTGACTGGTAAGAACTTTAAAATTAAGAAAGTTAACTGCTGTCAGTTCCTCAAGTGTTCTCACACCCCAGATAACCTATATAAAATGTCTTCCTGTAAATATATCTAAAAATGGTGGAAAACATTATAGAATTGGAAATTATATTTAAAGAAAATATTGAGAATGAAGCTCAAGAGTTCTCAATATATGAAAATATAAAAGAGAAATCTTAAAAACTCAAAAAGAATAGAAAAACCATAGAAACATAATAAGACTTCCAGGGGGACTAAAAGACTAGAAGATGACAGAATTGGAAAAAAATATGTTTTTACATTGAAAAAATATATTTATGAGCAAAAAAAAAATAAATAAATTTAAGAAATCCACACTTGGTAAAACCATAGAAAATCAAACAATAAGAAAATCTTAAAAGAAACAAAAAGGCAGATGAACATAGAAGTGTATTTAGACTGACAAAGAGTATCTTAACAATAATAAGAGTCCTCAAAGCACAGAATCTCTGACTATTGCATGGAAACAGCTTTCAACCTAGAATTTTATACCCAGCAAAGCTATCATTCAAAAAGGGAGGACAAAATGGACATTTTTAGACAAAGACAAAGATGTTAATTATTCTCAAGACCTCTCTCTCTCTCTCACACACACACATGTATATACACAAGGATATATTTTTCTATCGAGGAAATTGAATCTAGAAAGATGGGCTGGGGCTGCCAAAACCAAAGATGAATAAAGAATTTGGTAAATATGTAGGTTAATTTACATAAGATTAAAATAAAAAGAAACTATGTGGTGATATCACTTATACAAATTGTAAGATGCCAAAATCTTAAAATATCAAATTGATTAACATTGCATTAAATCAATAATATGTTACAAAGAAGATTTATTCCAAGGAAGATATATAAGGATGGTTAAATATTTTAAAATCTATCTATGCAATTTACCACATACACAGGATAAAGAAGAAAAATTGTGTCCACCTAAATTGATTTGAAAAATAGTTAATAACATTTTCAACCCATTTAGGTTAAAAATGCAAACTAGGGATAGAAGTGTGATCAGGAAACAGAAACTACATGGTAATTTGAACAAGGAAAGTTTAATATAAAGAATTACTAACTATATCCAGGGATTAGCACAATGAACGATTGACTAGCGGGAAGTAAAGAGAACTCTAAAGAATAACTCTCTACAGAGTACAAGACAGCACTTAGAAGGAGTAGCCACTATCCCTTGGACCAAGATAGAACACCCAAGAAAGAGGTCCCACTCTCACACCTAGGCAGACCAGGAGTGAGAACAAGATCTTATTCAAGAATGTACTGCCCCTGCTCAAAGCTCAGCAGAGAAGTCACAAAGGTTCCACGCCAGCAGAACTCACTGGAAACCCACCTTCTGGGTCCTGGGGAAAGCCATTACAGGAAGGTGCTGTGGAACTCCCCATACCGCTGCCTTTACAGAGCACCAGAGGAACCGTCTCACAGAGAGGAGCCCAACAGGCAGCCCTCCACTGTGAAGTCACCTGAGAGGAAGCCACTGACTGAGGGGTTCTGCTGACCCCTGTACGCTGAGGAGACAGATGACACAGCAGTCACCTGTGCTTCAAATGTCAGGCACAGGGAGGCCGTGAGAAGCCCACGCTGTGGGGGTCAGTGGTCCACAGTGGTACAGAGTGAGGGAAGGTACTGGGTTTTAAACCCAGAGCAGCCCCTTCCCCATGCAGTGTCCCTCCACATTGTGTAATGACAAAGCTTACCATCATGCCAACTGGCAAAGGAGAAATATTTGCAAGCTCCATCCCGTTATCACCAAGCAGATATTGAAGGATAGACTGGGGCTAAAAGATGGTAAGTTGATAGCTACAAAGGAGGGAAATTTCTTAACCTCATAAAAAGAGGTAGCTGAAAACTTCCAGCAAAATTAATGATGAAAAATTA
>NW_003852524.1:2667175-2679650 GCF_000181295.1 Otolemur garnettii
GGGTTGATTGCTTAAGCTCAGGAGTTCGAGACCAGCCTAATGAAGAGCAAGACCCTGTCTCTAAAAAATAGCCAAGAGTTATGGTGGCTGTAGACCCAGCTACTGGGGAGGCTGAGGCAAGAGAATCACTTGACCCCAAGAGTTTGAGGTTGCTGTGAGCTATGATGCCACGGCACTGTATCGAGGGTGACAAAGTGAGACCGTCTCAAGAAAATAAATAAATAAGTAAAACAAAATTAAAAACACATGGTATATCTTATAGCAATAAATGCCAAGGAGAAAAATAAAGCCGAGATTGTGCCAGGATGGGAGCATAACAGTGTTTTGGTTATCCTTTGCTTCACAAAAAACTATCCCCAAACCCAGTGGTGTAAAGCAATTTAATCATAGCCTGTAACATAACCCACAACACTTCACATCCTTTCTGTAAACGAAGGCTTTTACTCCTTTCTTAGAGTCTCATGTCATGACGGCATCAGGCTCAAAGTTTAGGAACCTGTGAATCAGGTTTAGAGACAAATAATGTGACTCAGGTGCTGCTTCTGGGGTACAGAGATTTGTGAACTAAAAGATAAGCAATCTACCCTAAAACAAACCCAACTGCAGACAATGGAGATACAGGGACAGGATAGCTTCAGTAGACACTGCTATTCCAAAGGGAGGGGAGAAGGGTATGAGTGTCACATAGCAACTGCAGTGTCCTTAGTAGTCTAAAATCCTGCTCTGGGGACAAAGAATGTTTCTTGGTTAGGGCTCACTCCTTTTCTGTGGGAGTAGTTCTCAGCACTTGAACTTGCCTTTGAGTCATCCTTCCTATTCCGTAAAACATTTCTTATAAAAATATCTCAGCCGACTCTATGCCTATGGAAAGCTGGGTTCCCAGAAGTCTCTTATATTTCATTATCTC
Organism: Otolemur garnettii; assembly: GCF_000181295.1. NCBI lineage: Eukaryota > Metazoa > Chordata > Mammalia > Primates > Galagidae > Otolemur > Otolemur garnettii. The sequence continues at coordinate 2,668,083 of NW_003852524.1, forward strand.
TACCCTTCTTAGATCAAGTTGATATAATTCCTTTTAATGCTTTATAGCTTTTCAGCATATTAAATTAGAAAAAAGCCATGCCTACATTTATCTTTGAGCTCTACTTTGGGCTGCAAATTAAGGTGCTATGGGACAGCACCCTTAGGAAAGGCTTTTGCTTGGTCACGGAGGGTCTGGAGTCTTAACAGAGGGTTTTACAGTCACACTCTTGATGTGATCTTGACCCTAATGTCACATTTTACTGCCACTACTCTGGATTTGATCTTTGCCTTCAGGTTTTATTTTCTGAATGTCTTGCTGGCCAAAAAACTATTCTGGGCCTTCTATATTTTCTCTAACTCTTGCTTTAAAATGCAAAATAGTAGTCCCCCAATTCTCAATGCACACATCCCAAGACCCTCTGTGGATACCTGGAACTAGGTGTAATACCGAGCCCAATTGCTGTCAGTCAGAACATGTTTCTGCTCCTGTCCTCCGCCCACAAATTTAATGCTTTTTCTTCTTAACGAAGCCCTCATCATGCACTGTGGCCATAACTTTTGCAGTTTGAGCTATGATAGCAAAACTAGCACAAATTTCTTTCTCCTTCTGCCCGTTTTATGTGTAGATTTGTTCTTTCTGTAGATCTTAGCAACACATGGTTTTTTCCCCCCATTAAGTCTTACTCACCTTGTCACATAAAGGAAGCACTTTACGGCCTCTGTTTGGGATGCCCCAGTTGCCAGCATCACTACTCTTGTACTTTGGGGCCATTATTAAGTAATAAGGGTTACCTGAACCCAAGCACTGCAATGCCCAACTATCGATCTGAAAATTGAGACAGCTACTAAATGATTAATGGGCAGGCAGTGTAGACGGTGTAGATCTGCTGGACAAAGAGCTGATTCACATCCCAGGCAGGACAAGATTGCATCATGCTACTCAGAACAATGTGCAGTTTAAAACATGAGCATTTTACTTCTGTCATTTTCCATTTAATATTTTCAAACTGCAGTTGACACAAATAATTGAAACAGTGGAAAGGGAAACTGTGGATGGGGGGGGGCACATTACTCCTGAAGACCTTCCTTCCAAACTTTCCACCACTATATAATGTGTATTCCTTTCTTCAAACAGCCACTAACAATTTCCTCCCTGCCTTTTCAGTCTACTCAACACCCTTCAAGTCTCTATGTTGTTAAAATATTGCTCTACTTTTAAAGGGCCTGATTTCTTATTCAATTGGAAGAAAAACCAGAGTATAAAGTGCCCCATTTCTATTACATATTGCTATGTTACAAGTTTCCCATGACTTAGTGACTTAAAACAGTAGTAATTTATTATGGTTCATAATTTTGTAGTTAGGTAATTATTTTAAGTAATGTTGGCTGGGAAGGTGGGACAGTTAGAAGGTCTGAAATGGCCTCATTCGGGTAGCATTTAGTGAAGGCTGCCAGCTAGCAGCTTAGCTGGGGCCTCAGGTGAGGGCCTCCCAATGTGGCTGCCTCAGCTTCCCCAAGGCACTAAGCTGGGCTCCAAAAAGAGAAGGTAGAAGTTGTAGATCTTCTAATGCCCAGACTAGGAAGGTACTATAGTATCATTTCTGCCACATTCCATGGGCCAAAACAGGTCACAGGGCCAATACATGCTCGAGGAGAGAAACTCTAGATTCCATCACTTGATGAAGAAGTGACGAGATCACATTACAAAAGAGTATGTGGCATGGAAGGTATTAGCATGGTCTTTTTTTGAAATACAGTCTATCACAGCCAGGCTATATGTCTATGTGTATCATTTTAAATAGGGTGGTCAGGGAAGGCCTTAGGAGACAGTGACATTTGAGCAAAGACCTGAAGGGGAGCAAAGCAAGCCTCGATATTTGGTGTAAAAGCATTACAGACTAAAATAATTATAAGTATGAACATCCTGATGAGGGAACAAGCCTGATTAAAGGACAATAAGGAAGCCACTGTGAAATTCACACACCTATGAATTTCATTGCCATTTTAAGTACTGTGCAACTTACCACCTTACCTACTCTCGAAAATGTCATCTTTTTCAGTCTGATATATGAGTAGATGTTTCCAAGAGCAATTATGGTCACCGTAATATAATCAGTCTTAGAACATAAGCAACTTGTAATAGTTAGAGTACTTGTTCAGAACTAATTATGTCATATTTGATCTCTTCTTTTCAGGGAAACTTTTAAAAGCAGAGTATATTCTGAGCAGTCTAATAAGCAACAATGGAGCAACAGGTAGGTACTTTCATATCTTCACAATGACCTTTATCCTCATTCCTTGCCAGAGTTCCAATTTAATAACCAGTTAATGACTCAGTAGTTACTGTACATTGAATGTTCCCAGAATTATGTGGGACTGGCTCTGCCACTGGTGAATTAAGTGACTTTAATCAAGCAGCTTTTGTCTCTAACTTAAAAATAAAACAAAAAGTGTCTAATATTTGCCTGTTTCATTGTAAAGTATGTTATCTAATGGACAATAATTGTCAAGGCAGATAACTCTATGGGCCTTAGAAAGGACTCAGTAGCAGCACTTAGAAGAACTATGATTGGAGAGGGACAAGATAACGTTGAAGGTAAAGTCCACAGTAGCAGAGCACCTGCATCAATTTACAAAGAAAAAATCTCACTCATGCCCTAATTGAGGAGGACCAATGATTAACAGCACGTAAAATAGCCAGCACCATAGACCTCTTAATTGGCTCAGCTTATACAATTCTGACTGAGAAATTGAAGTTGAGCAAACTTTCCAGTCTGGATGCCCAAACCATTGCGTGCAGATCATGTATAGACAAGGGCAGAGCTTTCCATGGAGGGTTTAAACAAGCAAGGTCAAGATTTTGAAACATTTCCTTGAAGAATTGTAACAGGAGATGAAATATGGCAGAAGACAAAGCATAATCAAAGCAATGGTTACCAAGAAGTAGAAGAGGTCCAGTCAAAGCAAAATAAAAGTGGACCAGTCAAGAATAAAAAGATCATAGCAATACTTGGGGAGTTTCCCAAGACATTTGGCTTATTGACTTTGGCAGGGGGAGAGCAAAAGAATAATAACATCTGCTTATTACTGCAGATGTTATTATTACATTCAACTGCAAAATACTTTAAGTATTTTGAGAAAGTTAGCCAAAGCTTTGGCAGAAAAATGCCTATGAAAGCTTGATCAGAGAGTTCTTCTCCACCCTTACAATGCCCCTGCTCATTTCTCTCATCAAACAGCATTTCTGAGCAAGAGCGGTTGCACAGAGAAGGCTGAAACCAATTTACTAGAGATGCACCAGAGACTGAGGGTCCTAGTACATCACAAATATGTCTATTATGTCCTATAATGGAGGGGCTGTCATGGCCATGAGGGGAAGAACTGTGTGGCCATCGCTGTAGACAGGTGCTTCAGGATTCAAGCCCAGATGGTGACCACGGACTTCCAGAAGATCTTTCCCATGGGTGACCGTCATTCATACATCCATCTGGCTGGCCTCACCACTGATGTCCAGATAGTTGCCCAGTGCCTCAAGTTCTGACTGAACCTGTATGAGTTAAAGGAAGGTCGGCAGATCAAACCTCATACCCTCATGAGTATGGTGGCCAATCTTTTGTATGAAAAACGATTTGGTCCCTACTACACTGAGCCAGTCATTGCTGGGTTGGACCTGAAGACCTTTAAGCCCTTCATTTGCTCTCTAGACCTCATTGGCTGCCCCATGGTGACTGATGACTTTGTGGTCAGTAGCACCTGAGCTGAACAAATGTACAGGATGTGTGAGTCCCTCTGGGAGCCTAACATGGATCCACAACCCCTGTTTGAAACAATCTCCCAAGCCATGGTGAATGCCATGGACTGGGATGCAGTGTCAGGCATGGGAGTCATTGTCCACATCATTGAGAAGGACAAAATCACCACCAGGACACTGAAGGCCTTAATGGACTAAACCTGTTCCCAGAGCCTACCTTTTTTTCTTTTTTTTTCTTTTTTCTTTTTTTTTGAAATAAAATAGGCTTTCTTTCAAAACAAACAAACAAACAACAACAGAAAAACCCCAGCAGTTCTATGAGAGTTTCAATGGGTAATCAATCATTAGGCCTTATAGTCCAGATTTGGTTCTTTATAATGTCTTTGTGTTCCCTAATGTTAAAAGAATTTAAGGGCATCCATTTCTTTTCAGTTAATAATATAAAAAAGGCTGCATTGACATGACTAATTTCCCAGGACTCTCAATTCTTTTTTCTTTTTGTAGTTTTTGGCCGGGGCCAGGTTCAAACCCGCCACCCCTGATATATGGGGCTGGCGCTCTACTCCTTGAGCTACCTGACTCTCAGTTCTTTAGGGATGGACTAAGTGTCTATTGTTATCATTTACAAAAGTGTCTTGAACTTGATAGAGTTTATGCGTAGAAATAAAATTTATATCTTATTTTTATCTTTTAATTTTATTTTTCCATGAACTTTGAAGTCTCCTCATAGAAAACCTGAACAGACCAATAATGAATAACAAGATCGAATCAGTAATAAAAAGGCTCCCAACAAAGAAAAGTCCAGGCTTCACTGCCCAATTTTACCAAATATTTAAAGAAGAACTATGAATAATACTAATTCTCCTCCAAATATTTCAAAAAATTAAAAAAGAGAGAATTCTCCCCATGAGGCCAGCATTACTCTGATACTAAAACCAGACAAGGATGGTTCAACAAACACAAATCCATGGACATGCTACATTGCATTGACGGAATGAAGCACAAAAACATTATAAGATCATCTCAATAGATGCAGAGAAAATGTTTGATAAAATTAAAAGTTCCTTCAGGACAAAAACGCTAAACAAGATAGTCTTATGTGCATAAGGAACATACGTCAACATAAAAAGGCTACATACATGACAAATCCAGCTAACATACTGAACAGGGAAAAGCTGAAACGCCTTTCCTCTAGACACTGTAACAAGATGAGGACGTCACTTTCACCACTCCTATTCAACACAGCACTGGAAATCTTAACCAGAGCAATCCAGCAAGGAGAGAAATAAAGGGCATCTAAATTGGAAAAGAATAAGCCAGATTGTCCCTCTTTGTAGATGAAATGATGTTACAATTATGAAAACCTAAAGACTCTACCAAAAAAACTCTTAGATCTAATAAACAAATTCAATAAAGTTGCAGGATACAAAATCAGCATACAAAAATTAGTAGCATTTTATACATCAATATGAACTACCTTAAGAAGAAGAAATCAGGAAGGAACTCTCATTTACAATAGCTACAAAGAATATAAAATTCCTGGGATTTAACCAAGGAGGTAAAAGATCTCTACAAGGAAAAGTACAAAACACTGATGAAAAAAATTGTAGATGATTCGAATGGAAAGACATCCCATGCTTATGGACTGGAAGAATTAACACTGTTAAAATGACCATACTACTCAAAGCAATCTACAGATTCAATGAAATTCCTACTAAAATACTAATGTCATTTTTCACAGAAATAGAAAAAAAAAAATCCTAGAATTCATGTGGAACAAAAATAAAAGCCTGAATAGCCAAAACAATCCTGAGCAAGAAGAACAAAGCTGGATGCATCATGCTGCCTGTCTTAAAAATATACTACGGGGGCTACTGTAACTAAAACAGGCACATACACCAGTGGAACAAGAAGTAAACCCATATGAGTTAACTGATTTTTGACAAAGATGCCAAGAACATATATATTGGGGGAAAGACACCCTCTTTAATAAATGGTGCTGGGAAAACTGGATATCCATATCTACAAGAATGAAACTAGACTCTCAACTCTCACCGTATACAAAAATCAACTCAAAATGGTGTAAAGATTTCAACAAGACCTGAAACTTTAAAACTATTAGATGAAAAATAGAAGAAACACTCCAAGACATTACTATAGGCAAAGATTTTTGTATCTAAGACCTCAAAAGCATGGGCAGCAAAACCAGAAGTACACAAGTAGGACTCTATTAAACTAAAATGCTTATGCACAGCAAAGGAAACAATCACAAGAAAAGAAACAACTGCATAGGAGAAAATAATTGCAAACTGTTCATCTAACAGGGACTAATATGCAGAATATACGAGGAACTAAAACAACTCAACAGCAAAAAAAACCATATGATTCCATTAAAATGTGCAAAGAATGTGAATAGACATTTTTCAAAAGAAGACAGACAAATGACTAACAGATCCCCTACTGGGAATTTATCCAAAGGAAAAGAAATTAATATACCAAAGGGTTACGTGCACCCCCAGGCTTATTGCAGCATTATTCACAATAGCAAAGATACGAAATCAACCCAAGTGTCCATTAATGAATGAATGAATAAATAAAATGTGGTATATATTATATACATACACACAATAACATAGTATTTGGCCAGAAAAATGGATGAAATCATATCGTTTGCAACAACAGAGGTGGAACTAGAAGTCATCATGTAAAGTGAAATAAACCAGGTGCAGACAAATATCTCATGTTCTTACTCAATGAGAGCTAAAAAATAGTTGATCACGTGAAGGTAGAGAGTAGAATGGTAGTTACCCAACGCTGGAAAGGATGTGAGGCAAGGGAGATGAAGAGAAGTTGGCTAATAGGTACAAACATAGGTAGTTAGATAGAAGGAATACGTTCTAATGGTGAATAGCAAAGTAGGTTGGCTATAGTTAACAATAATGTGTTTTGTAATTCAAAACAGCTAGAAGAGAACTTGAAATGTTCCCAACATATAGAAAAAATGAATACTTGAGTTGATGGATATCCTAAATATCCCAGCTCCATCATTACACATTCTAGGTATGTAACAGAATATCACATGTACCCCATATATATATACACACACACACACACACACACACACATATATATATACACACAAATATTATGTATTAATGAAAAACTATAAAAAGAATTGTGATTGAAATGAAAACCTCCAATTTCAGAAAATTGTGCTTATGGCTTTATGTATTTAAATTGCTTGGAAAATAAATTTGATTTTTGACCATAAGAACTTAAACAAATATTTATTTTGAAATAGATTTCCTTTCAATATTCAATCATACATGAAGGAAGCAAGTCCTAACAGTTGGGTCACAATGTTTGACCACTGACAGAGTTCAGAGCCAGGCCTCCTCTTCCCCTTTCCCTCCCACACTGGACAGACCTATTTAAATAAAAAAGAGGAGAAGAAGAAGGAGGAGGAGGAGGAGGAAGGAAGAAGAGGAAGAGGAGGAGAAAGAAAGCTTATTTACCCAAGTTCAGTTTATAGGAGATTTTACCCTAGCCCTACAGTGATGTCACCCCTGTTCTCCCTAGAAAGTCTCATTATGTGAACAAATCTTTTCGTACCCTCTTGATGCATGTCATCAGTTTTGACATCCAAACCAATATGGAGCAGATGAGATTGACCCTACCCTTCTTGAGGCAACCACAAGATAGTGAGTGTAATACTGTAAATAAACTAATCTAGAGGCCAGGTGTGATGGTTCACGCCTATAATCCCAGCACTCTTGGAGGCTGAGATGGGAGGATCATTTGAGCTCAGGAGTTTGAGACCAGGATGAGCAAGAGCAAGATCCATTCTCTATTAAAAATAGAAAAATTAGCCAGACAGTGTGGCCCATACCTGGCTGAGGCAAGGGGATCACTTGAGCCCAGGAGTTGAAGTTTCAGTGAGGTTTGATGACACCACTGCACTCTAGGCTGGGTGACAAAGTGAGACTCTGTCTCAAAACTAAACAAATTAAATAATCTGGGGAGGGCTTTGAGGAAATAGCACTGAATCTGAGATCTGAAGAAGGAAAGGGAGCCAGAGGAAAGAGTATCCCAGGCAGGTGGAGCAGTAAGTGGAGTATCCCAGGCAGGGGGACGCCACGAAGCAAGAGGCCACTGCTATTATAAGGAACACAGGTGATGCCCATGTGGACAGCCGCAGCTTGCAAGGGGAGAGCTGGACCAGAGAGGAGTCAGCTGCATAGCTGGACTTGACCTTGGACCTTATTCTAAAGGAAAAGTTGAGATTGTTTCTCAAATTGATATTGTGTGTGCTCATTGGATGCTTTAGTGGAAGTAGTTTTACTGTACCAGGCTATTTCTTTAATAATTTAAGGTCATTCTTCCTCTCTTTTATTTTAGGTAGCTGGCTTTACAGAAATGAAAGTGACAAGGTCCTGGTGCAATCAGTCTGTGTACAGATCAGAGGGCAGATTCTGCAAAAGCTAGGTACTATCATCTAACACCTGTTTCTCTCAGGGCTCATTTACAAATGCCTGTAATCCTAGCATTCTGGAAGGCTGAGACAGGTGATTGCTTGAGCTCATGAGTTTGATACCAGCCTGAGCAAGAGCAAGACCCCATTGCAACTAAAAATAGAAAACCCAGCCAGGCATTGGGGGAGGAGGGCCCTATAGTCCCAGCTAATTGGGATGCTGAAGTGAGAGGATTTCTGGAGCCCAGGAGTTTGAAGTTGCTATGAGCTATGATTGTGCCACAGTACTCTATCCAGAGTTACAGAGTGAGACTCTGTCTTAAAAATAAATAAACAAACAAACAAAACTTGGCTACCAGATTTTACCATGGAATTTTCTTATTATATCCAACTAAAATTGTTAATTCCAAATTACCTTGGTTTCTTCATTAAAAAAGAAAATTACATTTAAGATTCTAGGAATATTAAAATATTAATAAAATATTTTTTTCTGTTGAGTTTTGTTAGAGAAATTTACGGTTGTGTATTATAGTTGGTGACCATAGGGTTTTTAGTATTATTCCTAGCATCTGACTCAATTCAGCAGGACTCTATGTGACACAGGGACATCTTATGCCAAACCTACCACATCACCTTACTCGTTCATCCCACAGGGGACTTGTGAATTTTTTTGAGTTTATAGAACATAAATGATACCTTACAGTTCAGGCTAAAGGGTTTGAGATTTTTAACAGAAAGTGGAAATTATTATTCTTTTTTTTTTTTTTTGTAGAAACAAAGTCTCACTTTATCGCCCTCAGTAGAGTACCGTGGTGTCACATAGCTCATGGCAACCTCCAACTCCTGGGCTTAGGCGATTCTCTTGCCTCAGCCTCCCCAGTACCTGGGCCTACAGGCGCCAGCCACAACACCTGGTTATTTTTTGTTGCAGTTTGGCTGGGACCGAGTTTGAACCCGCCACCCTCAGTATAGGGGGCTGGTGCCCTACCCACTGAGTCACAGGCACTGCCCGAAATTGTTATTCTTTTTTTCCTTTTTTTTTTTTTTTGGCAGTTTTTTGGCCAGGGCCAGGTTTGAACTTACCACCCTTGGTATATGGGGCCAGCACCCTACCCAGTGAGCCACAGGCACCACCCGAAATTATTATTCTTATAAATAATGGAATAACTATTTGTATGTAATATGCATTAATATATATCGCACACAAAAAATATAATAATTCTTACCATTTTCCAGTGAAATGGAAAATTATTGGTATTAAAACAGTTAAAAAACAGATTTCTGGGTGTCAGTCCAAATCTAGCCCTGGATTCTTCTGACAGGATCCAGCGAATCATCTTTCTGTATTTGTTTTCAAATGTATTTTCTAACCCAACAGTGCAGATCCTAGCTATTTCTCCTCTGACCCTCTCTCCCTTTTCTTTTTTCTCAGGGATGTGGTACGAAGCAGCAGAGTTAATATGGGCTTCCATCGTGGGATATCTGACACTTCCCCAGCCGGATAAGAAAGTTGTTTGTCTAGTGCTTGTTTTTTCCTTTCCTGTATTTTTCTTTGGATGATTATGTCCGTTTGATGTAATCAGTTTACCATTTATCAATTTCATCTGTCCTAGTTTGATTAGCATGGGGCCAGGAACATTTAGCAACTTCTTTCTGTGTCTTGCTTTGTCCTTGCTCCCAGCTAGACTCTTGGCCTATGTATAGTGTTTCTATAATCATTTGTAATTATCCATGCATATATTTTTTGCCTATTGGTGCGTTTATCTATTTTTTATTATATATTTAGCCTGTACCTAATTTCATAGCAAAATTGAGATAGCTAAGCTACTTTTATTTTTGTTTTGTTTTGTTTGTTTGTTTGAGACAAAGTCTCACTCTGTCACCCAGGCTAGAGGGCCATGGCCTCAGCCTAGCTCACAGCAACCTGAAGCTTCTGAACTCAAGCAATCTTCCTGCTTCAGCTTCCTGAGTAGCTGGGACTATAGGCACCCAGCTAATTTTTATGTTTTTAGTACAGGCAGGGTCCCACTTTGCTCAAGCTGCTCTTGAACTCTTGATCCCAAGAGATCCTCTCTGCTCAGCCACTCAGATTGTAGCCCTAAGGTGGATATAGTCACTTTTCTTGAGTTGAATGGGCAAAGACTAAAATCCCACCACACCCAACCCTAAGTTGGGTAAAATCATGTTTCTTGAGTTGAATGGGCAAAGACTTCAATTAATTGTTTATGTAGCATCTTTATTCAAGAAATTGATATGCACCGTTGGTTTTCCTACTTGACATTTGTATTTTCTATAATTCTCCTCATTATCTGAATCATCAGGTAATTACATTTTCCTAAGCTGTGTCAGCAGGGTTGCTGTCTGCAATAGAATGTGATGTGAAAACTCCTCCTTGGGCCAGTTATTCGGACCTTGGAGTACGGACAAGTTAGTGTTGGTGATCCAGTGAAACCCAACTAAGGAATAGCTGGGTTTCCATTACCTTTGTGCATACGTGTTTCAAAACATCACACTGTAACCCCATAAATATTGACAATTGTCGTGTGCTCTTTTTCAAAAAGTAGCTCCAATCTCATAGTAATAAAAATAATAATAGGAAAATAATTCATGGGGGGGGATAATCACTGCCTTTAAGCCATGAGACAAGAGCAATAATCGACTGTGAATTCTGAATCTGTGATTTGTCTGTGTTTTCCTTACAGGGCATTTCCACATCACTAGGTATACTGGCAGACATCTTTGTTTCCATGAGCAAGAAAGATTATGGAAAATTTAAAGACAGTCCACAAATTAACTTGGTAATTATCATTTGTCAAAACATGGTGCTGAGTGAAATCACCTAGAAGGCTGCCAGCGTTATTCTTGGTGGTTAGTAAACCTCTCAGGAGATTGGGCTGGGAGAGCACAGTGGCCCCTCCTTGACTAATGTGAGCAATCCTGGGGAATGGCTCCTATGGTGTCTTATTTGGCTTTGTTATGCCAGCACCCAGCACAGTACCAAACACACACAGGGTCCTTAAAAGTTACTGGTGAATGAATGAATATCACCATTCATTTTAAGCCACATTTAGTTCCTTCCAAATTATCACATAATTCAGTTTCCAAACATAGGCCATCTCAATGACAAAGTGGTAATAATTTTAAAACTTTAATCCCCATCTCTTCAAATCAGAGCATCAGGCTTTTTTTCTTTATAATAATGGTTACTAATATTTATATATGACTAAAAAAAAAAGTATCTGTATCCCCATAAAACTCTATGATATTGGTAGATCAAAATGTATCATTTCTAGAGGGAAATTTATAGCATTACAAGCCTTCCTCAAGAGAACAGAAAGAGAGGAAGTTAACAACTTAATGGGACA
>NW_003852524.1:2682648-2683838 GCF_000181295.1 Otolemur garnettii
AAAAAAAAAAAAAAGTATCATTTCTATTCTAGGGAAAAATAAAATGTTGTGCAGAGAAACTAAGTAACCTCTGCAGTTTACAAGACCAGTAAGAGAAGGGTCTGGCACCAGCGCCCAGGTCTCTGACCAGCCCAGGGAAGTGACAGAACTGCTCAACTATTCTCCCTACTGCGCTGAAATTGTAGTTTTTATGTTATTATTATCTATGTTGCCATTTTTAAGCACCCCAAGTGACAGCAGTGTCCGTGCTCCATGCTAATTAGTATAGCAAAAGAACACATACAGCTCGCTGCTGGTAATCTGAATCTAAATAAAGGTCATGGCCCTCGTTCACCCAAGTTGCCACTGCTTAAAGTTATAAACGTTCTTGCCACCCTAAACCTCCTTCTCCACTTAATTTTTCTCCAGAACACTTATGAGCATCTCAAATACTATTCATTTTACTTATTTTATGTCTTGCGTGATCTCCCTCCTCCCCTCAATAGAAAACAAGCTCATTGCAGCTCACTGTCTACTGTCTCCCTGTGTCTAGACAGACCCGGCACATGGAGGTACCCAATACATATTTCTAGAATGAATAAATGAATACTAATTGCTGTGAAATCACAAATTAACAGGCTCTTTTCCAAGACTGATGCAGAAATTAGCAATCTGCCTGCAAAATGTGCAGCGTTCCTGTGAACGAGAAACTGCCACCATCTCCCAAAGGAGCTCAGTGAGCTATTTTGCATAGGCAGGAGTTATATACATTTTTGGACATATTAGGCCCCCTCTGGAGTGTGGGTGAAGGATGGAGGGTGTGTGCTGGAGAAAAGGACAGTGGATACCTGGGGTTTCTAGATCTACCTACTGCTTTTTGATACTGCTCTGAATAGGTTGGGATGAGGAACACAGGGTTCCCTGGAATCTTAAAAGAAAACCAAAGGAATGTGATAGCCTGGTTTTGGCTAACGGATAATTAATTATCACCTCCTACTTTGTCTCCTATTTTCTCACAGGGCCTGCTAAGGGAGTTTGACCACCAGTTGCTGGCGGCCGCAGAAGCCTGCAAGCTGGCAGCCGCCTTCAGTGCCTACACACCCCTCTTTGTGCTCACAGCTGTGGTAAACAAAGTCACCCCCTTTCTAATACCTCCCCCAGAGTGGTCTCTGATGTCCCCCATGAGAGGAGGTCCAATCTTTTTTTTTTTT
>NW_003852524.1:2684064-2695638 GCF_000181295.1 Otolemur garnettii
GGGATTCGAACCCGCCACCTTAGGTGTATGTGGCTGGCGCCTTAGCCGCTTGAGCCACAGGCGCCGAGCCTGGAGGTCCAATCTTAAAGTACGATGTGTGTCTCATTGCTGGCCAAGTGATGAGACTCCATATATAGAAAGTTTATTAGTCAGAATGGTGACATCCTATGGGAGCTAAGTTAATTCAGCCTGACAGAATTTTGATTCTTCCAGAGCTATGGTGCCTGAGCCTGGACACACATCAGAATCACCCAGGGAACCTTTTCAAAATGCACATTTCTGTGCACTACTCTAGATCCACCAAATGCAAATCTCTGGGATTGGTACCCAGAAATCTTTAATTTTGGAAGATTGCCCAGTTGATTCAAATGCACAGGTGGATTTGGAAAACACTATTGTTTTGACTACTAAGTGAATGATGTGTTCATCTATAGCAACCTTATTTGCATAGAGAAACTTACTGTGTCCATTCCCATGTAAGGACTCTGTTAAAATTAATAACAACCACCACAAATCTATCATTTTAATCAAAAGTATCAGGGCCACAGTACAATGGCAGTTGAAGCTAATTCTTACCCCTTCATGCCAGCCAATCACTTACATCCCAGGCCCTCTTTCCGATTCACCAAAAAGATGTCAGGGCCTCAATTCAGTATTTGCTTGTGTGCTTTCCTCAGAATGTCTGTGCCATGTCTTTGCTTTCCTAAAATACTTTAAATGACCGTCCAACCATAATGAAAAGTTTGTCTTGATTCACTTTCAGTTTTCAATTCAGTATCTAATGTTGTGTTTCATATTTTCCCAGAATATCCGAGGCACGTGCTTGCTGTCATACAGTAGCTCTAATGACTGTCCTCCAGGAATGAAAAATTTGTATCTGTGTGAAGCCAAAGAGGCCTTTGAAATTGGCCTCCTTACCAAAAGAGATGATGAGCCCGTGACTGGAAAACAGGAGCTTCACAGTTTTGTCAAAGCTGCTTTTGGTCTCACCACAGTGCACAGAAGACTCCATGGGGAGACAGGGACCATCTGTGCAGCAGGTCAGCTCTGCAAGGAAGCCATGGAGAAGTTGTACACTTTCAGTACCTCCTCCAGAAGTCAGGACAGAGAAGCTTTGTCTCAAGAAATCATGTCCGTGATTGCCCAGGTGAAGGATCATTTGCAAGTCCAAAACTTCTCAAATTTAGAAGAGCGATCTTATGTTCCAGAGAGTTTCAAGTGTGGATTGGATAAGCCTTTCTTGCATGGGCAGGTGGATTTCCAAAAAATCCTTGAAACCTACTCACAGCACCATACTTCAGTGTGTGAGGTATTTGAAAGCAGTTGTGGAGACAACAAAAATAAGCAGAAAGATATAAAAACAGGAGTCTGTATCACTGCTCTAAAAACAGAAACAAAAAACATAGATACAATGACTACTACTCAAGACAAACCACTCTCTCAAAAGAGTATGGGGATATCTTCCTCCCACCTGGCTAGGAATAGTCAGGAGAAACTCAGAAGGGTAGAAAGGAGAAACTGGACCCATTCTGATGCTTTTCGAGTCTCCCTGGATCAAGATGCAGAGTCTGAGACTGAGCCACCAGACCCTAGCAGTGGTGGGGGAGCTATTTTGAACAAGTCTCTGAGTGACAGCCAGACCTCAAGTTCTTGGAGCAAGTTATCAGGATTTAGTTCTTCCACCAGCTGGGAGGAAGTGAATTATCCTGTTGATGGTAGGTCAACAAGAAAAGAACCGAGCAAAGAAGAACATCTTGTGGACACTCAGTGTTCCACTGCCTTGTCTGAGGAGCTGGAGAAAGATGGGGACGGTAGAGCTGTGCCATTGTGTTCAGAGCTTCATGGTCTTTCTCTCCAAGGGGACAATGTAGAATCTTCTCAAAGTCAACTAAATAAGCACATGCCCTTGACAACCTTTTCTTCTCATAATACAGCAGACACTTTGTTGGCCTCTGATGCAGGCCTGTTAGAAGGAGCTCTAGCAGATGTCCAAGAAGTCAGAAATAGTGGACCCAGAAATAATTCTGCCCACTCCAGACTCTCACGTGGTTCTGCTTCTTGGTCTTCTTCTGGTTCTGGTAGGCTCAAGAAGATGGTCACATATCCTTCCTTTCAGGAAGAAACCTTTGAAATCATTGATGAGGTTCCAGAAACTAACTGTGATGCCAAAGAGAGGAGTAGAGAAGAGAAGGGAGAAGAAATCAATGAGAAAGGCACAGGCCCCATATCTAAAAACAGCCCCAACTGGGTTGACCCAGAAGGAGAAACAGCAGAAGGCACAGAAGATGCACCCTTAGACTTTCCTGGAGAAACGGACAATTACCTGGGCAACAGTTCCATGATGGCATGTAGCTCTTTCACCCCTGTTGAAAATCCTGACTCAGGAAAGAGTGGTGGCTCCCTTACTTATCAGGACATTGACCCTGATGCCCCCACTGAGGATGAGAAAGGCCAAGTACTCAACAGCACGGATGTTCACTCCACAGGCGGATATGGCTCTCATAGACCGTGCACTCTGAGACAGCCACCTGGTCAGAGGGCTGAGACCCCCCATTCCTCTGTGAGCAATAACGTTCTTGTCCCTGTCCTCGGTGAGGACTGTACTACCACAGAGGAAGGAAATGAACCTGGAAATGTGCTAAACTGCAGCCAGAACTCCAGCTCATCCTCAGCGTGGTGGATGAAATCACCTGCATTTTCCAGTGGTTCTTCTGAGGGAGAAAGCCCATGGTCCTGTCTGAATTCCAGTGCAAGTTCTTTTGTTTCATTGCCAGGAAAGACAAGGCAAGAGATTCTTGAGGCGCGAACCTTGCAGCCTGATGACTTTGAAAAACTCTTAGCGGGAGTGAGTCATGATTGGCTTTTTCAGAGACTGGAGAATACAGGAGTTTTTAAGCCTAGTCAACTCCACCGAGCACACAGTGAGTATAACCTTTTTAGTTGGTACACCATCAGGAAGTATCTATGTTGGGGTCTTCCAAAGAGCTTGTCATGTAGATGACATAAAGCTCATGAAAGATGCAAAGACCTGGTATGCTTTGTATGTTCACAGACAAATGTATACTTTGGGGGCCTCCCTTACTCTGTGTATGGTGTACCTTAATGGTTGCAAATAATAGAGATTTGCTCAGGCTACCTCACATACTGGAGGTTTGCTCTAAGGACACCTGAGATAGTGAGGAAGATGGTAATCTTAGCGCACTCGGGCACAGCCATCATTCAGGGTTTAGAACAGCTCTTGAGGCCCTCTTACCCACTCAGCATCTGTCTGCTGCATTGGTTCGCATTAGCAACCTGCTGGTTTTGAGAGCTTGGATACCAAATTCTCCACTCAGCATCTGTTGTCCCCTTTGATTCTCTTTACCAACCAGTTCATTTCCCTCTATTTTTCCCCCATTCACATTCTAGGGGATAAAGTTGACCTAGTTAGATATCTTCCTTCAAGTGGGCAGAGATTTTTCACACCTGTCCACCCAGGTGGTTTCATGCCAGCCAGCGTAGTGATCAGGTGCCTCCTTGCCTTAGTCCATTCATGCCACTGTGACAAAATACCATCAACTCAGTAGTGTACAAACAACAGAAATTCCTCACAACTCTGGAGGCTGGAAGTCCAAGATCAAGGTACCAGCCAATTTGGGAACTGGCAAGAGCCCACTTTCTTGTTCCTTGACAGCCCCTTTCTCTGTCTTCACATGGTAGAGGGGTCTCTCTGGGTTCTCTTCTATGAGGGCATTAATCTTACCCATGAGAGCTCCACCCACATGGCCTAACCATCTCCCAAAGGTTCCACCCCCTAACACTGTCACCTTGTGGGATTAGGCTTTCAGCATATGAATTTGGGAGAGGGGAGGACACAAATATTCAGCCCACAGCACCCCCATTGTTGCAGTCAGCCACTGCTGCTTACTTAAGGAACAGCCCATAGCAAGGAGCTATGGGCTGGGGCCATTGAGCAGTCCCTGAGTCTAACACAGTTTAGAAATGGGAGAGAAGCTGGAAGGAAGACAGGAGATTCTTGTCTTGGCCCAGAGAATCACATCATAATGCCCTCACAACAAATAGAAGAATTATTTGAATGAGAGAAAAACTATTGCTATGTTCATCTCAGAAGAAACAAACTGCGTGGATTACTGAGCACTGGATACATCATAGTAGTTCTCAACTCTGTTACCATGAAGATCCCTAGAAGAGCTTTTTAAAACCTCCAATATCTAACCCCAGACCCAGAGATTTCCATCTAACGGGTCTGGGTTGCAGATCTAAGCTTCAATATTATGAGCTCTACAGTGATTCTGTTCAAAGCCAATGTTGAGAATTTCTGCTTCAGAGTATTCTAATGTTTTGTTTGCCTGTCAGATTAAAATACAGGTCAGATTGTTATCAACAAAAACAAGCTGGGCTCCTTATTGTGCTACTGTAGTTCCAGCTACTAGGGAGACTGAGGCAGGAGGATTAGTTGAGCCCAGGAGTTTGAACTGGGCAACATAACAAGGCATATTCTTTTTATTAAAAAAAAAAAAAAGCAAAAAAAACTTGTTTTAAAAGCACAATTTTCTGGTAATACAATTTCCTACTTACTGTGAGATGCTGCAATTTTGAAATCCTATTTCTTTGAAGTAGGCAACTGCTTTATTGTTACTTATTGTCATTATGTGCCAAGTTATGGATGAAAAACCACGTTGGAGGAAGCAAGGCCCTAAGTTGCAGAAACAGGACAATTATACCTTTCCTCCTTTCTTCTCGCAATTCCTCACCCTTCCTGTGTGTCAAACAGCTCACCTCTATTTTCATTCCAGCTTCACCCAACCCTGGTCGCCATCTTTCCCAGCTTAGTTATCCCTTTTCCAGACCTGTGGGTTTATCTCACTTTAAGCATTTTTTCTCTGCTGCATGTCCTTTCTACTTATCCATTAGAGATATGGGGGGTTTACGTCACTTGTTTACTTCATTTTAACTTTAACCAAAAATGCACTATTCCTTCCTTAGAGTTTATGGTTTTTCCACCTCAAAGAGATGTTTTCTTGCATAGCACTGTTTGAGGGGGAGACTGCCCTTCCTTTTTTTTCCCTTCTTCAGTAGAGTTTGCTGCTTTGTAAAGTAATTACGTTTTCTCAAGTGATTTCTGCACTTTCCCAACTTAAAACAATTGAAACACAATGAAAGTGTGATCATATGTAATCTGGGATCCCTGGAGCTGCCAGGGGTCGGGGAAGTAAAATGATTTAGTTTGTTTCTATGTCTGTGATCTGGGATCTCCAGAAACTAATAAGAAGCTTCTACGACTTGTCCCAGGGTGGTCTCTGGTATCTTCTGCTTTAAAAATCCCTCTATTTTCTACTACTTTTATATAGACACTCTGGTTTTATTTTAATCACTTGCCTTCACAAGTAAGAGATGTTGTGAATCAGAAGCCATTCTATGCTGCAATTTGTGAAGCATTACATTATTATTCATCACTGACTTTTTAATACTGTAGTAGTCACAGAAGAGGCCACATTTGAGAAGAATGTGTGAAGAGGTTGAAGGTTTCAGATGAGCTGGTTTTGGACTTGTATCACTCCAATTCCACTCGTGAATTGTAACATCTCTTTGAAAATAAGATCCTTTTTTTTCCTCATCTTTTTCCAGCTGCTCTTTTACTAAAATATTCCAAAACATCTGACCTTTGGACAGCACAGGAGACCACTGTGTACTTGGGGAACTACCTGAATGTGAAGAAGAAAGGCAGACAAAGAAATGCCTTTTGGGTTCATCATCTTCATCAAGAAGAAATTCTGGGGAGGTATTGCTTAAAAACATGTATATCACTAGAATAAAATGAGCTGTACTTGCCCTTCTGCTAAGTAATTACTTACGAGATCTTGAAAGGACTGAAAAATTGGCTAAAATGTATGTTTTAATATTTCTTCTCTTCCTCCTTATCATTAATTAATAACAGCTACCATGTACTGAGGACACACATTATGTTAGCTTTTCTGCTGCATGTTTTAGACAAATGATCTCATATCCATTAGGAGACATTATTAGCCATAATGTACAGAAAAAAAAAATAAGAATCTCTGAATATATCACAGTCCAGAGAGCCTCAAATACTCTCACTAAAAGTGCTAGCAAAAAGGCTAGTTAGACTGCTAAAAGGCACACTTTTACGTAAATGGGTAAATGGGCGAATCTGGAAAACAAAGACAGAAAAGTCCTCTGAGGCCAAGGATCAAGCATCTCAGGGATACAAGTGATTTCTGAAGCCTTCAAGGGTCCTCCATACAAGTCTGGGGCAGGGGCAGGGTTAGGAAGCAGCCAGTGACAGTAGCTACCCTTGGAAGAAAATGAGTTCAGAGGTCACCCATGGGACTCAGGAACAGCTACCTCCTTAAGGGCAAGGCTATTTTTAAAAATCCCATCCCACTGAAGCAAATGCCTAAAAAGTTTTCTGTTTGGCTATAGTTCTTAATGAAAAGTTTAAATAGAAACTCACCTGAAAATTGAAAATTTGAGGCCTAACTTTACACCATTTGTGTATTTAAAAGACCAATAAATCAAATGTTTCAATTTAAAATTAACTCCATTCCTTACCCAAATCCAAATAGTGTAGGAAATAAAAAGAAAGGAAGAGAAAGGGGAAAAAAAAAAAAGACAAATTGGGTGATTCCTTATTCAGTAAAAATTACATTTCTTGAAAAGTTTATTGATTGTAATAATAATTATAACAGAAACATGAAAATGTACTTACCAGGTGCCAGGCCCTATTTTAAATAACTCATATACTAATTCAATTAATCATCACAAAATCCTAAGAGGTAGAATCTATTATTATACTCATTTTACAAAGGAGGGAACTGAGTTACAGAGATGTTAAGGAACTGCCCAATGTCACACATCTAAGAGATGGAGCCAGGTGTTTAGGTTGAACTGTATCTCCAAAAATATATATGTTGAATTTCTCAGTAATTCAGACTGTGGTCTTATTTGAAAATAAAGGCTTTGCAGATGTAATTAGTTAAGATGAACTCATACTGGAGTAGGGTGGGCACCTAATCTGATATGACTGGTATTTTTTTTTTATTAATTTTTAGAGACAGAGTCTCACTTTGTCACCCTCAGTAGAGTACCATAGCATCACAGCTCACAGCAACCTCCAGCTCTTGGGCTTAGGTGATTCTCTTCCCTCAGCCTCCCAAGTAGGTGAGACTATAGGCGCCCACCACAACTCCCGGCTATTTTTTGTTGCAGTTTGCCGGGGCCAGGTTCAAACCTGCCACCTTTGGTATATAGGGCCAGCACCCTACTCACTGAGCCATAGGCACTGCCCCAATATGACTGGTATTTTTATAAAAAGAGAAAACTGAGACACAGACATGGGGAGAATGTCATATGAAAATTGGACCTATGCTGCCACAAGGCAAGGAACTACCTAAATTCAGGAGAGAGGCCTGGAACAGAGCCTTCCTCAATGCCTTCAAAGAGAGCATGGCCCTTCTGGTACCTTGGATTTCTAAGCATCAGAACTTTGGCAGAATCAATTTTTGTTGTTGTTTAAGCCACCAAGTTTGTGGCACTATCTTACAGCAACCCTAAGATACTAATATACTGGGATACATCACAGGAGAATTTGAAATGAGAAATAAATTGAGAATAAGAGACGAAGAGAATGGAATGAGAGCTTTCAACATTATCTGATCAGAAGAATATAAATAACAGAACAAATAGAATAGAAACAATACTCAAATAGATAATTTCTGTAATTTTCCAGAATTGCCAAAATGTGTTAATCTTCAAATACAGAAATCACAATAAATCCCAAGGAGGATAGAGGAGGGGTAAGAATTAAAAAGAAACAAAAAATGAAAGAAGGAAGACATCATAAATTCACTCCTAGTTATGCAGTAGTCAAACTTCAGAACATCAGGACAAAGAAAAAAACTTAGGGGTGGTGCCTGTGGCTCAAAGGAGTAGGGGACCGGCCCCATATACTGGAGGTGGTGGGTTCAAACCCAGCCCCTGCCAAGAAAAACTGGAAAAAAAAAAACTTAGAAAAGCAATCAAAGAAAAAAGACAGATTATATACAAAGAAATGTCAAGTAGACATACAGCTGATTTCTCAATAGCAACAATGGACATCAGAGAAAATGGAAGTAATATACTTTAGTGAAACTATCTTTCGTGGAGGAAGACAAATGACTGTGAGAGTTCACCATGAGCAAATCCAAAAAATTGTCCCGGAAAGGTGGTATAAGATGAGAAAAAGAATGGGCTTCTGTTCCCAAATTGATGATCCTATACCTAGCAATGGAGGTCCTCTGGCAGAATGTTCAGGAAAAACTCCAGTACCAGAACCCATAAGGTTTGCTCTTTGTGTACACCTCTGGCCTCAGTCAACAAAACTTTGAATTAGTTCAAACCCTCTGCAGGTCTTGAGTTCTCTCCACAACAGAACTGCCTGAAATACTAGTAGAATATCCCTGTTGCAACAGCTGCATCTCTGCAGGCTGTTTTCCTATGTCATATAGACCCCTGTTCTGCAGTCTCCTCTAGTAATCAACTATAAGATTTCCTTTCTGATCTTCTGGAGTCAGAATGACCAAAACCATAACCTCCTTGGATTCCATTATCACATTGGATTCAGGAAATTCTGGAGAGAGAGTTTCCTGGTTGGGGTCTGTGACTCAATTTCCTTTAATCCTCAGAAGTCACTGCATGCATGTGAAATTACTCATAAATTCACACCAACTTATAGCAAATATAAATTACAGTAGAGTGTAGTACTGAAGTGTTTCACACCTTTCCACACTTATTCATTTACTGCCTTGCATCTTGTCTTCCCTCTTCAACTGTGCTATATGCCCTTGAAATATACAGATTATATCTCACACATTCTTCAAGACACTCAAGGACTATCACAGTGTTTTTTCACATAATAGGTGTTGATTTTTAAAAGTATTTATATAAATGACATAATCATAAAAGGAAGGAATATAGAAAGGCTTCTATAATTAATTAATTAATTAATTGACCTGTATGAAGCCACACTACAGGGAGTGAAAGATCTAATTCCAGAGTCCATACACATTCTAGTACAACATGCTGACCCCTTTCTTTTACCAGAGGTCTGGAGAACTTCAACATTTATTAAGTGGACACTTTTCTTTTATAATCAATGTCATTCTAGGCTAGCTAGCATGAGCTATGTTCCTGTGTTCAGGATATTTTTATAAAATTATTGGAATCATAAATCAAAATAATTAAGATTGACTAAGGCAGAGAAAAAGTAACATTTTTCAAGCATTTTTTTGCATATCTCCTTTGAGTTCCTCTCTCTTACTCAATAGTAAGTAAGATCACTTTTGAATTTTTTTAGGGGGGTGAACAGAGTCTCACTATGTTGCCCTCAGTACAGTGCTGTGGCATCACAGCTCACAGCAACGTCAAACTCTCATGCTTCAGCCTTCCAAGTTACTGGAACTACAGGCACCCACCACAATTTGCCTGGCTATTTTTTTGTAGTAGTTGTCATCATCTAACTGGCCCAGGCCAGGTTCGAACCCACCAGCCTGGGTGTATGTGGCTGGTGCCTACCCACTAAGCTACAGGTGCCACCCTCACTTTTGAATTTTCTTGTGTGGTTTTCTTTCTTTCTTTTCTTTTCTTTTTTTTTTTTTTTTAGGTATTTAAAACTGTTTAATAGGCTCTGAATATACAGAGGACACAAGTTGAAAATGAAGCCAAGTTTTACACAACCATTTTGAGAATGAGCCACCTACATACTGGTGGGCTAAATATTTATCTGTTAATTCTGCAAACACTCATGCAGCACCTTGCTATGTGCCAATCAGGAGGTACTCTAGGTTCTGGATGACACACTGATGAACAGGATAATGCCTGTGACTTTAATGAGCCTCTGACAACAGAATGACAGAATGTTCAGCCCATTTGCTTGCATTGGCATAGTCCACATGGTAGGACAGGCAAGAATTAAAGAACTTGAAAGTGTTAAAAAAAAGCTTTTCTACTGAGATAGCAAAACATTGAATGTAAGTCACATAATTTGTGTTCTAGGTACTGAGGATTCAATGATGAAGAAGCTATTTTGTCCTGCCCTATAGAAGAAAGTTAGGACAAAAAAAAAAGATATTTTCTAAAAAAAATAGACCAAGAAAACAAAAAATAAACAAGAAACTAGAATAATTAAATAACAATCAACATGATTGATCTATATATTTAAATCATGAGGGCACATATATACTTTTCAAAATATGTAGAATGTTCTTCTTAGTAAAGTATCACAAGAATGGAAAAGCAAGTGTGCAACGAACTCAATTTTATTATGAAGCCAGTAGATGATGCCCACATAGGAGAAAAACGTAATTCTATTCAAGTTAGGGGGACGGGGGAATGAAGAAAGGGGGGATTGGTGTGGTCCCACTTAAAGGGCACAAGGTACGGGTGTAAGGCACACCTTTTGGGTGTGGGACACAACCTAACAAATTCAAAAATTATGACCTGATCATTTGTACCCTCACAATAACCTGAAATAAAAACAAAACAAAATAAAATACATAGAACATCACAAAAATTCACCATATATTTTGACAAAAATAAAAAACAACACAAGAATTCCTCAAAACTGAAATGGTACTGGTCAAAAAATGTTTGTCCACATGAAAATAACATTAGGAATAAATAACAAAAAGATAATTTTAAAAATGTTAGAAATTTCTAAAGATAGAAGAACCAAAACTGTATTTGTAAACCATTTAGAAATAAAAACAACAAGTGGACTACCTGTCAAACCCTTGGGACACAGCCAATACTATACTTGGGAAATTTTACAGACATAAATGCATTGATTAGGAGATAAAATTTTGGCAATGAATAAGCAAAGCATTCAACTCAAGAATCTGGGAAAAGGAAAAGAAAGTAAATTGAAGAGAATAGAATAAAAATCATACATTTACCATATAAAAATAATCAAACATAATGGAAATGGTAATAATAAATAAAACCTAAAATTTAGTCATTGAAATAATCAATAAAATATTTTAAAACACATGTCAAGTTATATCAATAAATAAAAGATAAAAATAATGAATGAGAAAATATTATATAAACTCAACTATGGAGAAGATTCTAAGATTCTGAGAGAATTCAGTGTATAACATTATACTAATAGATGTGAAAATTTTACCAAATAAATTATTTTCATAGACTATATGTAACAAGAATGACTCAGGAAGAGGTAAGAAACTGTAATAGACCCATAAAGATAGAAGAAAATGAGATTGTGATGAAAAATATATTCATTTAAAAAACACCAGAAAAGAACAATTTAATGGGTGATGTGTACCTATAGCTTGAGAAAAAATGGCTTCTATGTGTGTTTTTCTTTATTCATAGGTATGTTGGGAAAGAATATAAGGAGCAGAAGGGACTCTGGCACCACTTCACTGATGTGGAGCGGCAGATGACTGCACAGTACTATGTGACAGAATTTAACAAGAGACTCTATGAACAAAACATTTCAACGCAGATCTTCTACATCCCATCTACAATATTGCTGGTAAGATTAAATAAGTCAAA
>NW_003852524.1:2695881-2718138 GCF_000181295.1 Otolemur garnettii
AAAAAAAAAAAAAAAGTCAAAGGTTTGGTTAAATAGGCCTACATGTGTGTATTAGACTAGATTTCTATTACCAACCTATGTACCTCCACCATCATTCTGGTAAAACCCAATAAACTCAGTTACCAGCCTCCTTCATCTACTTCATCTACTCTGTCTACTTACACATGGGATAAGTATGACCTTTCCTATCCAAATACATTTAGATCTTTTAAGTCACATTTAAATATCAATTGACCCTAGTCCTTGGTCCTACATAGCATTTTTAGTAAAATGCTAACTAGTGTCTCTGTACTGCAAGAAAGAGAAAGGATTCTACAGATCATACCTAGCGCAAATTATCCCTCCCAACATGCTGCATAAATTCCCTGTTTTACATCTGTTGGCCCCCACCCTTTGCAACCAAGTGATTACTAAACCATTGTTTAAATACTTTACTAAGAAAAGTTATTACCTTTTACTTTGAAATAATTCTAGTTGTTTAGAAGTTTCTAGGTTGAGCCCAAATCTATCTTCCTCTAACTTCTACCCAAGGATTATAGTTCTGCCTTCTGGGACCATTGAGACTTGTCTCTCTTCACAAAGATACCCCTTAAAACAGATACCCCTTTATTTATTTTTGTTTTGTTTTTCTTTTCTTTTTTTTTCAAAAATATGGAACGCTTCACAAATTTGCGTGTCATCCTTGTGCAGGGGTCATGCTAATCTTCTCTGTATTGTTCCAATTTTAGTATATGTGCTACCAAAGTGAGCACCAGGTATGCTTTTATGTTGTAGTTTATTTTTTTATTTTTTTATTTTTTTGGCCGGGGCTGGGTTTGAACCCACCACCTCTGGTATATGAGACCAGCGTCCTACACCTTGAGCCACAGGCGCCACCCCAGATACCCCTTTAAACCTCATTGAATTTCCTATTCTTTGGATCAAGAAAACTCTTCTCCCCCAAATATATTAGATCCTTAGTGTAGTCATACTTATATTAGTTTTTTCACAGGCCAGAGACATTTTTAACCCATCATTCATCACTCATAATAATAACTACAATCCATTTTGTACCTTATATTTTTATATTTTAATTATTATGTGCACATAACAGTTGCATATATGTCTTTGTAGGGTACATGTGGTATTTTGACATAGACATAAAATCAAATCAGAGTAACTGAGGTATCCATTACCTCAAGCATTTATCATTTCTTTGTGTTAGGAACATTCCAGTTCCACTTGTCTAGTTATTTTAAAGTATACCCTAACTTCTTGTTGATTAATATTTCTTTCTTGTGCTATCATATATTGTTTATTTAACTATATTTTTGCATCCATTAACCAGCCCCACTTTTTACCCCTCCCTACCCTTCCCAGCCTCTGGTGATCATCAGTCTACTTTCTATCTCCATGAGGTCAGTTGTTTTAGTTCCCTGTTTGAGTGAGAACATGTGATATTTGTCTTTCTGTACTTGGTTTATTTCACTTCACATTATATTCTCCACTTCCAATCATATTATTGCACATGGCAGGATTTCATGCTTTTTATGGCTGCATAATACTCCATTGTGCATACATACCATAATTTCATTATCCATTCATCCACTGACAGACTCTTAGGTTGATTCCAAATCTTGGCTGTTGTGAATAGTGCTGCAATAAACATGGGAGTGCAGGTAATCTTTTCAATATACTGATTTTCTTTCTTTTCAATGTATACCTAGCAGTAGGATTGTTGTGAGGAACCTCCACACTGTTCTCTATAGTGGTGCACTAATTTACATTCCCACCAACAGTGTACAAGGCTTCTAGTTTCCCCACATCCTCACCAGCATTCGTTATTGCCTGTCTTTTTGATTAAAAGCCATTTTAACTGGGGTGAGAGGATATCTCATTGTAGTTTTGATTTGTGTTTCTCTGGTGACTAATGTGCATTTTTCATATACCTATGGGCCATTTCTATACCTTCTTTGAGAAATGTCTATTAGATCTTTAGCCTGATTATTTGTTTGGTTTTTGACAAGGTCTCACTCTGTCACTAGGACTAGAGTGCAATGGCATCATTATAGCTCAAACTCTTGGGCTCAGGGGATGCTCCTGCTTTAAACTCCTGCTTTAACCACCATGCCTGGCCAACTTTTTCTATTTTTTGTAGAGACAGGGTCTCCCTGTTGCTCAGGATGGTTTCAAACCCCTGGCCTCAAAGCACTTTACATAAATTTTTTAATATAATCCTTTTAACAAACCTAAAAGGTTATTATTGTTATACCACTTTTCAGATGAGGAATTGAAATTGAGGGAATTGAAGTCTAAAATAACAAAGCTCTCAGGTGGCAGAGAATAGATTTAAACCAAGATCTACCCAAGTTCAAACTCAATGCCCTTTACCATTATGCTATACTGTTTTCTGTTTCTTTTTTCAGATTTTAGAGGGCAAGACAATAAAAGGATGTATCAGTGTGGAGCCTTACATACTGGGAGAATTTGTAAAATTATCAAATAACACAAAAGTGGTGAAAACAGAATACAAAGCCACAGAATATGGCTTGGCTTATGGTCATTTTTCCTATGAATTTTCTAATCACAGAGATGTTGTGGTTGATTTGCAAGGTATGTAAAACTGGGAATTAGTTTTTATTTTTAATATGACTTATGTGTAAGTGTGACATTTTGTAACTAGTTTCATTAGTCATTATTGAATAGATTGTTCAGTGTATGGGCTACTATTTAGAATTAAATTAATTATATAGCAAATGACTCTTGAAATAAAAAAAAAAAATCTAAAACTTCTACACCCTGTCTAAGGTGTCTCATACTTGGTGAGATTCTGGCTCATATTTTGTAGGGCTTAATTTCACAGCAAATCCGTAAGAGCTTCTTTTATTATTATTTCATTGCATTTTTCCATCTCCTTTCCATTTTTCTTTCTTTCTTTTTTTTTTTTTTTTTTTTTTTTTGAGAGCTCTGACACTTAAACTGGGATGCAGTGGCATCATCATAGCTCACTGCAATCTCAAACTCCTTAGCTCAAGCAATCCTCCTGCCTCAGCCTTCCAAGTAGCTGGGACCACAGAAACATTCTGCCACACCAGCTAATTTTTCTATCTTAGGTAAAGACAAGGTCTCACTGTTGCTCAGACTGGTCTTAAAATCCTGACCTCAACTCATCCTCCTGCCTTGGCCTCTCAGAGTCCTGAGATTACACTCATGAGCCACTGTGCCTGGCCCACTTTTCCTTCTCTTCATCTCTTACCCTTATTGAAAATGTGATGCTGGGTTTTATAATTGGAATCATTTTGGAACATAAAGCTGAGTGTCCTTGAATCTGACTTCTTTTATCATCTACATTAATATTTTAATTTTGTTTTAGTTTGGCATTTTGTTCATCAGAATTCTTGTTGGTGAATACTGTACACTTCATGTTAATGACAAATGACATTTAGTATCATTATTTCTAGTAATGACTCCATGACCACCAGAAGACCTCTCTTCTGTCATGTATTATATATATTTATGGGTTTTGATCTGTCCTACTTCATAAGAATGTTAGTGTAATGAGTACATTTTGAGTAGCTTTTTCACTTCTGTATCCCCGGTGTCTAAAATAGTGTTTTGTACAGTGGCTGCACTCAATAAATATTTATTGAACAGAGTAATGTATGAATTAATGAGCAAGGCACTAAAGAAAATTCTGAAAAATCATGAAAGAAATATTCAAGATTATGATTTTAATAATTATTCTAAGCACATTTTTTTTTTACTCTCTTAATTCCTTGAATAGTGGTGATCTGGGTATCATATTTGACAAATATAATTATGCAATATTTAATTCTTCTTTTTAAACCAGTTATTGGAATATGTAACTCAAATTCCCTAGCAGAAATTAGCTAAAGATATAAGCCACAGGATGACCAAGTTCTTAAATTATCTCTTTAAGTATGTGTGTGTGTTTGAAAAAAACACCCAACTGACATTTACAGAGGACTTAATAGTCATGCGTATTCATTTCTCTTTTAGGTTGGGTAACTGGAAATGGAAAAGGGCTCATCTACCTGACAGATCCCCAGATTCACTCTGTTGATCAGAAAGATGTCACTACCAATTTTGGAAAGAGAGGAATTTTTTACTTCTTTAATAACCAGCATATGAAATGCAATGAAATATGCCATCGCCTTTCTTTGACTAGACCTTCAATAAAGAAACCAAACAAATCATAAACAAATCAAATATGGATGGTAATGCAGTCTCCTTCCAGGCACACAAAATATGGCGCAGCCTGGTCCTTTGGGACTTGGGGGAGGCTGAGGCACTGGTTCTGGCCAATGATTTGTGAAAGGAATTGATGAATGTCACTTTCAGGCCTGCATTTAATTGCCAGAATAATCCTGTGGATTCTCTCTTCCTCTGCCACAGTTACCAAGAACGTGTCAGGAGGTATCTGCTTTTGAGTTTAAGTCCTGCAGTAAAGGTACCATGGAAGAGAGCTCCAAGTGACCCAGGGTAGAGACAAAGCACTGCTAAGAAAAAAAAAAACTTTTGTTGTTTAACCCATTGCAATTTGGGAGCTTTCTGTCACTATCAAGACTGATACCATTAGTGCTTTGCCTATAGATTTAGGAAATCTTTATCTATTAAAGAATTCAAGTCTTTGTGGTATGAATTTCAATTTTTTATACAGTTGAATTCATCGATCTTTTATTTTATGGCTTCTTGGTTATGTATGATATTTAGATCTTCTCTGTATTCTGAGTTTCTTTCTTTTTAATTCTCTTATATTTTCTTCTAGTATATTTAAATCTCTGAAAGGTATGATGGAAGAATGGCATGTTTTCATGGCCATCACAGTCCATCCCTTCCCCCAAACAGATCGACTTCCTCACGGGAACAGCCCTGCATGGTCTTGCTAAAAGAAACACACAGAGGAAGACTGGTGAAATAGAACAGTTCCTTTCCACAATGACTCTTTGGAGCTACAACTGGTGCTCTCTGTCATCCACCTCCTCTGTTCCTTCTGAATTTCCCTCACCTTCAACTATTCCCTCAGGAAGGCTTAATGCTTACCTAGTGGTGGAACTCACACTTAGGTTCATGAAGAGTCTCAACTTGATAATTACACCCTTCTCAGTTTGGGGTTGCCACACATGCCTCTTCATGATTGAAGCTGGGGAAAGGAGACCCATTCCAGTCTCCTCTGTGGGAAACATGGGTGGCTGATAACCCCAGCTTCTACCCCCCGGATCCATCACTCTGTTTACACTGAAGCCATATTCCTTGCAGTGTGCTCTCAGCCAGTGACTAAGCATGGCAAAGACGATAGTCACAGATTGCTTCTGACAGTTGACTGTGGCAGTCTTCCCACTGGCCTGACCAAAACTTGCTTACAACTGTGTAGTCCAAGACTCCTCCTGCCCAATTTTGCTTGCTTTGCTCTCTCTTTTTGTAGTGTCAGACCTCTATCATGGCCCCCCTTCTCACTCTTATTCCCTCCTGTTGATCCTTCACAGTCATTTTCCCCAGGGGCGATCTTGCATGTCTAATCCTTTCCCTGCATCTACATTTTGGAGAACACAAGTTTACTAAAGAAACGGGGAAAAAATGTAATCTATCCTATTAACAAAATAAGGGGAGAAAATTGTGTAATCTCAAAAGATACAGAAAATCATTTAATAAAATTCATAATCCAGTTCATCGTCAAAAAGAAAAAAGCTCTTTGAAAACTAGGCATAAAGGAAAACATTCTACATTGGATAAAGGGGTTTTTGTAAGCTTATTTTGAAAATCAATAATGCAATAGTTAATTCTAGCAGTGCCTGTGGCTCAAAAGAGTAGGGTACTGGCCCCATATGCTGCAGGTGGTGGGTTCAAACCCATCCCTGGCCAAAAAATAATAATAATAATTCTATTCAATGTTATAGAACAATTCTAACTAATAAACATAGAAGGAATGATAGAACTAGAAAATCATGATTTTGTATCCTTTAATGAAATAATGAAACTGGGCAAAAAGGCATTGATGGTTGCTAAAACTATCAGGATACAAGTTGATGGGGAACTTTATAATAGAGGAAACCAGGTGATGGCTACTTACACCTCAGTCTTGTCACTAAAAGTGGAACAATAAATTAGTGGTAAAATAACACTTTTGAGGCATTTAGGGATTATGACTATGGACTAGGTGTTAGATAAAATGATGACGTGATGGGTTAATGCTATAGAGAATAATAATAATAAAAGCAGGTATCTAAATGAAAGAAGCTTGGATCCTTTGTGTTAATGCTGAAGCAGGGAGAGAGGTACATGGGGATTCATCACACCAGTCTTTCTACTTGTGTATATA
The DNA here is from genome assembly GCF_000181295.1 of Otolemur garnettii. NCBI lineage: Eukaryota > Metazoa > Chordata > Mammalia > Primates > Galagidae > Otolemur > Otolemur garnettii. The sequence goes on from NW_003852524.1 coordinate 2,702,201, forward strand.
TTTTTAAATGTCCACAAAAAAAAGTTCTTAGGTATAACATCATAGAAAGGAAGGAATACAAAGGAAAGTCTAAAGAATGAGTAAATAGAGATGATGGAAACCAAGGCTTGTATCAAACAAATTATGGAAGAACATAAGGAGGAGTGGTCAACAATGTAAAGTACTGCAGAAAAATCAAGAATAGAAGAATAGAAATCAAAATAGAAGAATGTTTATTGAGTAAGAGACTAAGGACAAAGATAAAAGACCACTGGCAGCAAAAGAGGCCATTATTGGTCATTGACAGAGTGACCTTTTAGATGTTGCAGAACAGGGATTAGCAAACCATGGTCCATGGGTCAAAGCCACTGTCACCTGTTTTAGTAAATAAAGTTGTATTAAAACACAGTCACCCATTCAGTTATGTATTATCTATAGCTGTTTTTGTGTTACAGTAGCAGAGTTGAGTACTTGTGACATATAGACTGTACGCTGCAAAGTTAAAATATTTACTCTGTAGGCCTTCACAGAAAAAGGTTGCCAACCCCTGTTATAGAAGATGAAATCAGAAGTAGAGGTCAGAATGTTTGCATTCAGAAAGGAATATGGATATCTTATCAACACAAAAGGAGGTAAAAACAATGGATGAAGAAACTGGAAATTGAGTGTGATGGAGAAGTTAAGTTGGTGGAAAGCACACATCAGAACACATTTCTTGCTTGGCGCCTGTGGCACAGTGGCTAAGGCGCCAGCCACATACACCTAAGGTGGCGGGTTCAAATCCAGCCCGGGCCCGCCAAACAACAATGACGGTTGCAACCAAAAAATAGCCAGGCATTGTGGCGGGCGCCTGTAGTCCCAGCTACTTGGGAGGCAAAGGCAGGAGACTCGCTTGAGCCCAGGAGTTGGAGGTTGCTGTGAGCTGTGATGCCATGGCAGTACAGCTTGAGGCTCTGTCTCCAAAAAAAAAAAAAAAAAAAAAAATTTGATCATGTCAGGTGGCGCCTGTGGCTCAAGGAGTAGGGCACTGGCCCCATATACCAGGAGTGGTGGGGGTGGGGAGGTGATGGGTTTGAACCTGGCCCTGGCCAAAACTACAAAAAAAAAAAAGCTAGAATGTCTGCTAAGTGAGATGAGACTGCTAAATCAGGAATGTTAGAGGAGTAAAGATTTTGTAGCAATGCATGACTCTGTATTATAAAGGCAGAAATTGTACTGTGAGAGGAATTTCCAAGATGTTATTTTTTTTAATCTCTTTAAAATTTTATTTATGTCAACACCCATATACTGCACATCTAGTTTAAGGAATTAAATGTAATACCATTGTTGAAGCCTCCAAGAGACCTCTGATCTCTACTTCACCTTCAGTCCAAGCTCTGCCCAGAAATTGGTTATCATCCCCCTTAATGTTGTTATACATTTACTTTTATTTAATGTTGTTATGTACTTCTATGTTGTATAAATGTAACAATAAATATCCAGTATTCTTTAAAAAATATTTTAAGGTTTATAGAAATAGTAATGTAAAAAAGACCAGACAGGTTTAAAAAGAATCTAATTGATTTTCTAGAAAATGAAAACTACAGTCATACAGCAGATTAGGTGTAGTTCAAGAAAGAATTCTTGAAATGAAAGGAAGAGATAAAGAAATTAGCCAAAATGCAGCAGGAAGGTAAAGGATTAGAAAATAAAAAAAGAGATAGTAAGAGATACGTAGGAAAGAAATTCCAACATCATCTAGTGGGAGGGGGTTCTGGAGGTGGAAAAAAAGAAAGAAGGGGAGAGAATCCTCTGAGTCAAGCGCAGAACATGAATCAAGAATGGAATGATAAATTCTGTCACATGCTGCTGATAGATAAGTAAGATGAGGACTGTGAAATAAAATGTTGAATTTAGCCATGTGGAGTTCACCCGGTGACCTTAATAAGGGCAGATATAGTCGAACACCGGTGATGAAAGTCTGAATGGAAAGGAGTATTAGTTTTCCATTGCTGTCTATGTCGACTTTAGCAGCTTAAAACAACACACATTTATTATCTCACGGTTTTTGTGAGTCAGGAGTTAGGCCCAGGTTAGCCGGCCTCAGAGTCTCACAGGGCTACAATCAAGGTATTAGCCAGACTATGTTCTCATCTGGAGGCTTCACAAGGGAAGAATCTACCTCTAAGATCTTCAGGTTGCTGCAGAATCCATCTATATAGAAAAAAATAATATATAATGCACTGAAATATTGTTAGTGTTTTTCCCTAGTAAACTTGTGGGAGTGGATTTTATTTTCTTCTTTATCATTGATGTTTTCTACATTGTCTGCAATAAAATATATTTTTAAAAGTAGTATTTAAAAAGAAATCCAAATTATTATTTTCCAGTAAAAGCCCACATTATTAGCTGGGCATACGGGCTTTTTCCTTAGCTTATTACTTCCTAATCTTGCAGTTTACTTTCTAGTAATATTAAATTGTTTATGGTTTTAATTTATAGACCATCCCACCTCCCACCCCACTATAAGATGCTTCATCACTTAGTGACTGTTTTCCTGCTTTTTTTATACTCACCAGAAATTTACGACATCTTCTCATTCTTGGAGAGTTGCCTCAACCAACACATTCTTCAAGAAATTTCCCTGACATCCAGGTCAGGCGCTGTGGCTCATGCCTGTAATCCTAGCACTTTGGGAGGCTGAGGTGGGTGGATAGCTTGAGTTCAGGAGTTTGTGACCAGCCTGAACTCTAGAGCAAGATGTCTCTACTAAAAATAGAAAAACTAACTGTGCACTGTGGCAGGTGCCTATAGTCCTATAGCTACTTGGGAATCTGAGGCAAGAGAATCTCTTGAGCCCAAGAGTTTGAGGTTGTTGTGAGCTATGACATTATGGTGCTCTATCCAGGGCAAGAGAGTGAGACTCTGTCTCAAAAAAATAAAAAGAAAAAGAAAGAAAAGAAATCTTTCCTGACATCCTTTATTCTTTACCACCTCCCCACCAAAACCCCAGCAAGGTACCTCGCCTTAGATCCTCAAATTCCCCTGGGCAACTATCATTACACAGTTACCGGGGAGCTAATATATAAGTGTGTCGTATTATCTATATTGTAATTAAATTATCATTATCTTTTGTATTATTTACCTATTGCTGAATGACTGATTACCCCTAAAACATAGAGGCTTAGAACAACACTTTTGAATTACTTCAAGTTACTATAGATCAGAAATTGGAGGGAGGCGGGGCCTAGCTAGGGAGCTGTGGCTCAGAGTCTTGTTTAAGGTTAAACTCAGGATGTCAGCTGGAGCTTCAGTCCTCTGAAGGCTTGACTGGGACTGGGGAATCTGCTTCCAAACTCTGTCATGTGCTGTTGGCAGGTCTCTTTCTTGCTGGCAGTGGCTTTAATTCATCACCATGTGGGCCGTCCCTAGGACATCAAGGCAGCTAGAAAAACCTAAGGGAGAGAGAGGCAGAAGCCACAACATCTTATATAACCTGGTCTCTGAAGTAACATACCATCACTTCTTAATTCTTTTGGCCACACAGACCAACCCTAATGCAATGTGGCAGGAGACCAAATGGACATGAATACCAGCAAATGAGGATCATTGGAGGTCACCTCGGAGGTGACTCTATCTCCCCAGCCTTACCTGGGCCTTGTGCCTCTCCCTACTTCCTAGCCCTTGCTTAACAGTTGGTGCTTAGTTCATTAAATAAGTAAATGAAACACCCATAATAATTTTTTGCACTTCAGATGATCAAAGAGTGCTAATTAGCTCACTAATTCTTACTGCCTAGGGTGAGAGGCAACAAGGAAAGAATGTCTGAGTTTCCAGGTTTCAGAAAACCATTTTTCAGTAAGGTAAGATGTGACTAGAAAAGTGAATGGGGCAGTGCCTGTGGCTCAGTGGGTAAGGGTGCAGGCCCCATATACTGAGGGTGGCGGGTTCAAACCCAACCCCGGCCAAACTGAAACAAAAAATAGCCAGATGTTGTGGTGGGCCTCGGGAGGCTGAGACAGGAGAATTGCCTACGCCCAGGAGTTGGAGGTTGCTGTGAGCTGTGTGACACCATAGCACTCTACTATGGGTGACAAAGTGAGATGCTGTCTCTACAAAAAAAAAAAAAAAAAAGAAAAGTGGATGGATGCAAAGGTGGAAAGTTGAAAGGAAAAAAAAATAGAATTTCCTCAGCCCCACCTCTACCTCATAAAAGGACTTATTGTGTTTTCTTGTGTCTAAACTTTTTAAACGCTCTACCTCTATTCCTTAATGTTTATTTCTCATTGCAAAATGGATATCGAAATACTTGCAAATAATTCTTAGGGAAACTCCATTATCAATTCTCTAAATTGAAGTAACTAATAAATTTTTATCTTTTGCTTGTGGAGTGAGTAGAGTTGTGAACGACAATATCTAAAGAGCTAAGATTTAGGAGTTAAGCTCAACATAAGGAGACTTTATCTTTGTTCCTTCTGATATCAGGAATGTCAGACTTTTCTTACTGTCTTCTAGCGGTGCCATTGTTTTGAAGATGATGTTTGTTCTGCGCAGTTTGGATATACAGATGTCCTGTGCCTGAACAGTTCAGCAGAAATTAGGTGTAAATTGTAAGAAGCAAGAGAGAGTGAGAGAAAAAAAAAATAAATCTCTTTATTATGGTGCATAAACCTTCAGTGTGAGGGAGCTTTGCAGCTGCACAAGGAGAAAAATGCATTCAAAAATATAATGCAAGTGTGAATAATCCTTTCTCGAATGCTGCTTGCAGACTGTTCCAGCTTTGTCAGGTGAACTTGAACCGGGCCATCAGATTTGCCCCCATTCCCATTGCACACTCTGTCTATCACCCCAGGGCATTCACCATCTTGACTGTTGTTTAAAGAGAACAAGCAATCCATCATTGAGCCGGGGAGTCACTTTCTCATAGAAAAGTAAAATCAGCATGTGACACTACTCAGCCTTAGTGTTTTGCAGATTAAAATGATACATGGCGACTCACGTGTTACTAGGAAGATTAAGTCGGTTATCTTGTTCCGCTGCTCAGACAAAAGAATTCCCCTCAAGCAGTAAGTGGGAGCTTTTTACAGAAGCTAAAAGACACTGGGCTCAACTATAACGGTGGTAAGACAGAATTTAACAGAAAAAGAATGTCATTTTACATCCAAGTACTTTTTTTATTCCCTACATGAGATGGTACAAAGAAGAGTCCATCCCCAAAAGGGGAGCTGTTAAATCTCTGTACCAGTCTCTGCTGTTGGAGATGCCAATTTTATGACTAGCGATGGACACACAATTTATTGTCTGACTGCCTCCACAATTGATTTAAATTTGGTGAAATAAATGAGCAGCCGTTGGCCCTGGGGCAGTTAGCTTGGTTGGAGTAAGTTCCAAATCCTGCAGCTATCGTATCAAGTTATAAACACCATTATTCTATTGTGTGATCTACACAGTAATAAAATTGTAAATGAATCTCATATAGAAATGAGTTCACAGTGAAAGGCTAGGATACAGTTTTTAATTCACAGGCAAATGTTTGGCATATCACAGAAAATATTATTGGTTAAATGATTGAATCTATAATTGGGCTATATTTGTTTTTAAAATTTCAAAAGACCACAACAATAAGTATCAGAGTATTTAATTTGAGATTGAATAAGTGCATTAATTAAAATTAACACGAGAAAAATCCATTTCTCTCTAAAGATTTTTCAAAAGTGAAAAGAATTTTAAAGTTTAGTTTGTGTTTTGCCATTGAGAATTTTCAATGGAAATGACACCAGTTAAACAGGAAGAATTCTGTGTTTTCTTTTTAGCTTCCAACAGTGTCATTAGAAATTTCCTTATTATTCACATTTTGCCCTTACTTTGCCATGCCAAGTTTTCTCTTGAAGCACAGATCATTTTTCTAAACAATGGGATTTCAAACCAAAAAATGTTCCATTTTGTTTCTTTTAACTAAATTTTTAAACATTACTCGTCTCACACAGCTGTATGTTCTGTAAGTGCCCTGTAAGAACATGTAAGAGCTCAAATATGTAAGTTTTCTCTGCCACGGACAGTTACCAGATTTAACCTTTTCTACACTAATCACAAAAAAGAGAGGTACTATTAGACACTTTTGTTCGACATTTGACATGGTCTTTTTCAAATAACAGAAGGACCCACAGCGATCGGCTTTGAAGAGCCATGTTCCCAACATGATCTCAATAGGGAACATTCTCTCCGGACCGAGCACCTGGATTGTGTGCAGTGTTCCCCTGGGCTGGACAGCCACCACAGAGCCACCTGCATCAGTGAGGATGGGGGATGAGGGATGGGAGCCTCTGGCCAGCTGTATCCTCCCCCAGCCTCCAGGGCATGTTCATGAGAGGAAGTAGAGCAAACCAGGCCAGCACACAGGCATCAGTCTGAGTGACCAGCCCCTGTGCCCCTTTATAGACAAGTTAGCAATATCCTTCTAACATAGACAAACGTTAAGAGCAATGGAGTCAAAGAGTCTTTGAAACATGCCATGTGCAAAGACTCAGAGCTATAAATTGTTCTGATAAAGGTAATTGCAACTCTCAAAGTTCTAGGACTTCCAGACAAGCGCCAAGAAAGATGACCTCAGATGGAGCTGGATATTAGAGAGCTCCACAACTCAGCATAACCTCAACGACCTGCCCTCAAATAGACCTGACTCCTTCCCTCCTGCCTCCTCTCCTCCCACCTGCATGATCTATGCTGAGCTGGAACTCACAGTCAACAAACAAAAAGTTATTCCTAAGCAATTTTAGACAACATAGAAAGATGAATTAGACTTGGCATCTCTAAAACTCTGCATTGCCAAGTGTCTGCTTTTATTATATTCAACTCGTGACTACTGGAGAGAAGGGGAAAAACACAAATGACGGAAGAGAAGACCACTGTTTACGATGCATCCTAGTTAGGCCAGGAACATTTTTTTTTTTTGGTTGTTACTTAGTGGCTACACAGTAGCTGATAACTAAGAGACAGAGAGTTCTAAATAAACCTAGATGTAAAGGGAAGGCCAGACTGACACTCAACAGTTTAAAAATTAGATTAAGATACAGTTCCAGATGAATTAAAGCATTGATCATTTAGTATGTGTCTACTGTTTTACTTCCTGTTACTTCAAACTGTTTTGAAGATGTCCCGAAAATGCCATGCTTGGAACATCTACCAATCAGTATCTCGAATGCTAAAAAGATGAACTGAAAATTATAGTGGGGGAAGTTAATATTTTATAAATCTTAACAATCTTTTCAGTTATCAGAAAATATCGTGTTCAAGAAGCATTCTTTTAGTTTGGTGTAATTGACTCACAATTGCTAGAAGGGAGAAGAAGAGACCTCGCTAAGTGATCGGCTTATTTACTGTTAGGTTTTTCCACTGGAAAGATTAATTACACATTCCACTCTGCTGAAAATTGCTCCCCTTTTGTTCCTGAAAAGTAACCCTAGAGTTCTTTTCTTTTTTGGACCCTAACAAAAACATGTTTCTTATGAAAAGAGGTGGGGGACTGAGAGAGCTGCAGTCACTTAAATCTAAACTCAAATCGTGATCTTTAAAGAAATACATCCACTTTTTTTGTTTTTGAGAAAAACATTTAAAAATCCAGACTGTGAATGGCTTCTTCTCAGTCAGAAAGGTCACTCTAAGTGCACGGTCCACAACGTTAACTAGAAATGACCCATGTCATCACTCTTGGCATGGGGGACAGAAGAAACAAATGAAATGACACACCCAAAAGATAGTTCCTCAAATAGGCCACTTGGATGATGGAGGAGACGCCTTGCTCCTGGACCACGTGGGCCTCCGGGGCATTGTCCCCACTGTGCACTGTGGTGCGTGAGCGGCTTCAAGAGCACAAAACCGCAGGAAAAGGCAGAGAGTCTCAACTGGACCACCTCCCAAAGTGATGAAAATGTAGCCTAACTTCAAAGTTTAGAAACACTCCTTTAGTAATTATTTTTCACATTTTAATATTGCATTTCTTGATCAAATATGGTTTTCACCCTATGATGTCACTTTCTTCTCCCAGCTATTTAACTGCTATTGAGAAGGATTTCACTAAGCAGAATGAGCTTTGTTCTAGCCACAGTAAGTGAAGAGTTAAATTCGAGAGCCTACTGATTCTCTGCCAGTGGGTTGGGAAAGTGCCCTGCCTTTACTTTGCCTCCCATATGGCCAAATGGCTTGTTATATATCCTCTTCCCCATGGTCCACACCATCTCTTCTTTCTCCCTTCCTAAGGCCAAACCTTTTTTAAATTTTTTTTTAAATTTTAGATTATTCTGAGAGTACATGTGATTAGGTTACGACGTTTGCATTTGTTAGGTGGGGTCCCTGTTGTCCTTGTGCCCCACACCCAGGTATGCCACATACCCTTACACTGTGCCCATTAGGTGAGTGCACACCAATCCCCACCTTCCTCTCCCCTCCCCCCAACTTGAATTTAATTGAGTTTTTCCTCTTGCATGGGCGTGTATTTGTTCATTTACTTGCTTCATATGCACATTGAGTACATTGGATACTTGCATCTCCACTCTTAGGATACTTCACTGAGGACAGTGTTCTCCAACTCCATCTAGGTTAACACAAAAGATGTAAAGTCTCCATCTTTTTATGGCTGAATAGTATTCCATGGTATACATATACCATAGTTCATTAATTTGTTCATGGGTTGATGGGGATAGACCAAAAAAATTAAATTATAAAACAAGGATTTCTGATACTCTGAATTGATTGCTGGAACTACGTCCACTATCTGGTCTTCCCTTTTGTGGACAAGAGCTCTTAAACTTCAGATGGTGGCCAGATCTTCTCTAGTTATAGGCCTCCCTGAAGGAAGTGTCTTGTGAATTAGACAGAAATGAGGGCTAGCTCTGCTACTTACTGGCAGCGTAGCACCAAGCAAGTCACCTGGTTGCTTGGAGTCCTACAGTTCCCATACAGAAAGTGGGTATAAAGGACTTAGCACGAGGGCTGGCCCCTTTGGTGTTCACTAGAGGATAGGGTTTTATTGTCATCATTCCTTCAGCTATTTCCTCCATGTAGTCCTGTTGAGTTTATTTTCCCAATCCACTCTCCCTAACTGTGGCGGCCAAGACTGCTTAACTGCAGATAAACTCACAGTCTCCTCCAGATCCAGAGAACACCCTGGGTCCCAGGGAGAAGCCATGTCTAATCAGGGTAGAGGGTGGGGAACACAAATAAGAGTAACAACAATAATAGGTTCCATTCTTGTAGTTATTTACTGATGCTCATTCACTGTTATTATGTCACCTTGATATATTTTTGAATTGCAGTTTTCATAAGTCAAAATAATCTAATATCTGTCAGTTCATCTGGTTTGACCTAAATAATACTCAAACATGCTTCACTCATTCCCTATCTCTCCAATCCTGTCTCCAGGTAGTCCCACACCCTCCCAGCCATATGTGACTGCAACTCCCCAAATATGATGCACCTTCCCACGATTGTTTCCCAAGGCTTTTCTCTATGCCTGAAATAGCTGCCCTCACCTCCCTTGGCATATGGTCCCCTTCGAAATTATTATTTGTCCTTTAAAACTCACCTCAAGGGCCAGGCACCACGGCTTACACCTGTAATCCTAGTACTCTGGGAGGCAGAGGAGGGTAGATTGCCTGAGCTCAGGAGTTGGAGACCAGCCTGAGCAAAAGTGAGACCCTGTCTCTACTAAATATAGAAAAACTAGCCAGTAATTGTAGTGGGTACCTATAGTCCCAGCTACTTGGGAGGCTGACAAAGGAGGATTGCCTGAACTCAGGAGTTTAACGTGGCTAAGAGATAGGTTGACACCATGGCCCCCTAGCCTGGCAACAGAGTGAGACTCTGTCTCAAATAAAATTAAAAATTAAAAAAAAAAAAATGCTAAGGCCTGGTATGTCAGCTCACACCTATAATCCTAGCACTCTGGAGGCCGGGGTGCATGGATTGCCCAAGCTCAGGAGTTAGAATCCAGCCTGAAATAGACCAAGATCCCTTCTCGAAAGACTAACCAGTGCTGTGGCCAGCACCTGCAGTCCCAGCTAATTGGGAGACTGAGGCAAGAGATTCACTTATGCCCAAGAGTTTGAGGTTGCTGTGAGCTATGATGCCATGGCACTCTACTGAGGGTAACAAAGTGAAATTCTGTCTCAAAAAAAAAAGAAAGAAAACAGAAGAAAGACTCACCTCAAGTATCATCTGCTCAAGGAGACTTTCTCTGGCTCTTCTACCACATTCTTTTTTTTTTATTCAGTTTTTTATTTTTATTTTTTTACTTTCTCTATACATATACATGTGTTTATTTGGTTTCCACTTTTTGCCTTCACAAAATTAAAAAGGCTTAAAATTTGATAATAATAACACTGTTTAAAATAAGGACTAGAAACAAAAACCTCATAAAGAACGAAGATAAACACATTCAGAAAAGAAATCAGATGATTGTTACAACGACATAGTGAGCAATAACAATAATAATAATAATGCAAAAAAAGTAACATTCACATTGTCAGTGGTCTTCTACCACTTTCTAAAAACACATGTGCACACATACACACACACACACACACACACACACACGGGCTCCATTACACCATTACAGACCTTTATGACGGGACCTCAATTGCACAGTAATTACTTGTTTATATCTCTGCTTTCCCCTTTCCCCATTAGATTATGAGCACGTGAAAGCAGAAATTGTGAGTTCATTTTGGCAGCCGCAGTGCCTAGCCTGGCACTTGGTTGTTAATAAGGCCTTGTTGAATGAAAGAATTAAATCATTAAAAATCGCAAGATTAATTAAGAGTATGGTTTTATGATTGACCCATTGTGGCATAACTCGTAGTGTAACACAGTATTTAACATTGTGCCTTGAATATAGCACGTGTTCCATAAATGTTTGTGAACTGAATGAATGAATGTTGGCAGGTGAAAAATCTCTTAATTAGATCCAGAGGGTCCTCTTTATTTGTACAATCCAAATAAGAAAGGCGTTCTCAGACACTGAAAAAAGCTATGCTGACATCTTTGTCTTACAAAAGACTCATCTGAATGATAATGAGTGTGGAAAATGGATTAGCTCCTGGGTGGACAGAGTTTTTTTGTTTGTTTGTTTGTTATTTGCTTTTTCTTTTCCTCTGGGTAAAAAAGCAAAAATGCTTGAGTGTTTCATCCTTTAGGGAGATTCAATCCTCTCTTATTTTCCATGATTTTTATTTGCTTATTTAATTAAAAAAATGAAACTACTTATAGTATGTGAATTGAAATTGGCAAAAAATAATTGTATTGTGTTATTGTTCATTTTATCACTATTTTTTAATATCTCCAAATCAGATAAAAATGAAGAAATGGCTGATCATTTGTAATTTAAGATGATTGGTAAATGTTTTTAATCTATATTATGTATATCAGTACATGGCAGGCTTCAGATAAAGCATGACTTATTTTTATAATAAGTAATAAAGGTTCATTTATTGGTTTGGGCTCAGAAAGCAGGTGTTTTCAAGGCACTAAGAATGGTATTTTTAAGTGTGGTTCCTTCCTTATCCAGAACAGCTAAGGATTATTGAGACTCCAAGTTTAAAGGTGCATTGTGAAACCAAAATAGGCACTTAATTTCCTGTGCCAAAATGCTGCCCTCATTTCCTGTTTCTTTCTTCATTAAACTCAGGAACATTTTTCATTACTACCACCCAAAGGTTAAAAGAATATTAATCGTATCAACCTCAAAAGCTTTGTAAGACTTAGAAAGAGCACTTAGAAAGTGCCTGGCACACAGCAAGTTTTCCATAAATGGTTGTTACTGCTATTGTTTTTATCATTATTATTGTAATTATTTATCCACCATATATTTGTATCCTCTAAACCAAAGCAGAGGTAGAGTTAACAACTTTAGTTTTGTTTTCCACCTGATCTAAGGTTAGTTCCTATATAAATGCCAGTTGCTCTGATTGTTGTTTACTGACAGACTCTGCTTTCTGTATAGGTACCTCCACACTCTTCAAGTTTTATTTTCATGGTATTTTCCCCAGGTTTTGTGTGATTGATCTGTGCTATAAGTCCATTCAACATCACAAATTTTCCATCCTGATTATGAAAACATGATTTTCCAAAAACATATAAATTTATAACATAGGTTCACAAAATTAGTTACAATCAAGGCTGTGGCACTACATAGCCCCAGAGGACACTCGCTTAAAATAAACATGTCTTAATTTTCTGATGCTGTATAACATATTACCGCAAATTTACCAACTTAAAACAACACCTGTTTTTACTTCACAGTTTTATAGGTCAAAAATCCAGGATGATAGGGCTGGGATGTCTACTGAAGGCTGAATATTACTGAAGCTAAAATCAAAGTATCAGCTGGTTGTGTTTTCATTGGGAACTTGGCATCTTACAACCTCATTCCTGTTATTGGCAGAATTCAGTTCCTCCTGGTTGTAAAACTGAGGTGGCCATTTCCTTGCTGTGGGTTGGTTTCAGCTGCTTGTAGCCACTCTGTGGTCCTCCTTGCATGTAGTGTCTCTACATCCAAAGCTAACAATAGCACACTGAATCCTTCTCAGGATTCAAAACTGACTTCTTCCACTCTTAGAAAACCACCTGCTTTACACAGGGTCACCTGATCAACTCAGGCCCACCCAAATAATCTCCAGAAATCAAGGGCAACTGATTTGAACTTTAATTACATCTTCAAAATCCCTTTATAGTCATGCCTATATTATTGTTTGAATACTCAAAAGATAAGAAACTTTAGGGGTCAGTCACTTCATACTGGTCGAGGAAACACTAAAACAAGAGGATATTTCAGTGCTAAATACTTATGCACCCAACTTAAATGCTCCCAGATTTATGAAATAGACCTTAATTGGTCTGAGCAACATGGTATCCTAAACACTGTTATAGTTGGGACTTCAACACTTCTCTTACAGAGCTGGACATATCCTCTAAACAAAAACTAAACAAAGATACAGGGGACTTAAACATGACACTAGAACAATTGGGCTAAATAGACACATACAGAACACACCATCCCAAAGCAAAGGAACATATGTTCTCCTTGTCAGCCCATGAAACATTCTTCAAAATAGATCATATGATAGGAGACAAATCAAACTTCAACAAAATCAAAAGAATTGAAATTGCACCTTATATGTTTTCAGACTACAAGGCAATAAATGTGGAACTCAACTCCAACAAAAATTTTCATCCCAACAGAAAGGCATGGAAACTAAACAAATTTATGCTGAATGACAGTTGGGTCAAGGAAGAGACAAAAGAAGAAATCATTAACTTCTAGAACATAAGAACAATGAAGACACAAGCTACCAAAACCCGTGGGACACTGCTAAAGCAGTCCTAAGAGGGAAATTTATAAAAAATTATAAAAATCATGAAAATTTCTAAAAGACAGAGTTCAAGCTAATGAATTGGCTCAGCACCCATAGCTCAGTGGTTAGGGTGCTGGCCACATACACCTAGGCAGGCAGGTTTGAACCTGGCTTGGGCCTGCTAAACAACAATGACAACTGCAACAATAACAACAACAACAAAAATAGCCAAGCATTGTGGCAGGCACTGTAGTCCCAGCTACTCAGGAGAAAGAGAATCACTTGAGCCCAAGAGTTTGAGGTTGCTGTGAGCTGTGACACTGTGGCACTCTACTAAGGGCAACATAGTGAGACTTTTTCTCAAAAAAACAATCTAATGAATCATCTTAAAGAAATGGAAAAGGAAAAACAATTCAATCCCAAACTTAGCAGAAGAAAAGAAATAACCAAAATTAAATCAGAAATAAATGAAATTGAAAACAAAAGAATCATTCAGAAAATTAATGGAACAAAAGATGGTTCTTTGAAAAGATAAATAAAATTCATAAACCATTGGCCAGATTAACTAGAAAATAAAAAGTAAAATCTTTAGTAACCTCAATCAGAAATGAAAAGGGGGAAATAATAACTGATATCACAGAGATACAAAATATTATTTCTGACTTCTACCAAAAACTCTATGCCCAGAAATTTGACAATGTAGAGGAAATGAACCAATACCTGGAATCACATCATCTCCCTAGACTGAACCAGGAAAGAAAAGATCTCTTGAGCAGACCAATATCAAGCACTGAGATTACAGAAACAATTTAAAAAGCCCAGAACCAGAGGCTTCACACCAGAATTCTATCACACTTTCAAAGAGGAGCTTGTACTTATACTGCAGAACCAATTCCTAAAACTTGAGAAGGAAGGAAACTTCCTCAACATATTCTATGAAGCAAACATCACCCTGATCCCAAAACAGGAAAGGACTCGACTGAAAAGGAGAACTATAGACCAATTTCACTAATGAACATCAATGCAAAAATACTCAATAAAATCTTGGCAAATAAATTGCAACTAAACAATAAAAAATTATACATCATGAGCAAGTAGACTTCATCCCAGGGATGCAAGGCTGGTTTAACATACACAAATCCATAAATGTAATTCACCATATCAATAGAAGTAAAAACAAAGACCACACGATGCTCTCACCAGATGCAGAAAAAGCATTTAATAAAATTCAGCATCCCTTTCTAGTCAGAACACTTAAGAAAATAGGCATAGGTGGCACATTTCTTAAGCTGACTGAGCCATCTATGACAAACCCACAGCTACTATCATACTGAATGAAGAAGAACTGAAACCAGCCAAGGATATCCACCATCACCACTATTGTTCAACATAGTTCTGGAAGTTATAGTCAATGCAATCAGGAGGAGAAGAATATAAAGAGCATCCAAATAGGGGCAGAGGAGGTCAAACTCTCACTTTTCACTGATGATGTGATCTTATACTTAGAAAACCCCAGAGACTTAACCACAAAATTCCTAGAAGTGATCAAGAAATACAGTAACATCTCAGTATATGAAATCAGTGTCCACAAATCAGTAGCCTTTGTATATGCTAATAAGAGCCAAGTTGAGAAGAAAATCAAAGACACAATTCCCTTCACAGTAGCTTCAAAAAAAAAGAAAGAAAGAAAAACAAAAAGAAATACCTAGGAGTATACCTAACAAAAGAGGCGAAGGATCTCTATAAAGAGAATTATGAAACCCTAAGAAAAGAAATAGCAGAAAACTTTAACAAATGGAAGAACAAAGCATCAGAAATGAAAAGGGGGAAATAACAAATGATACTACAGAGATACAAGACTTAAGACTTCTGGTGATGCTTCTTGGCTGGGCAGAATCAACATTGTTAAAATGTCTATTCTACCCAAAGCAATCTATAGATTCAATTCAATCCCCATTAAAATGCCAATATCACACTTTGAATAACTGGAAAAAAATAGTACTTCATTTTGTATGGAACCAGAAAAAAAAACCGTATAGCCAAGGCTATTCTTAGTAATAAAAACAAAGCCAGAGGTATTACTCTATCAGACTTCATGTTTTATTATAAGTCCACAGTGGTCAAAACAGTATGATATTGGCATAAAAATAGAGATACAGACATATGGAACAGAATAGAAACCAACAGATGAAACCAGTCACTTATTGCCATCTGATCTTTGATAAACCAAATAAAAGCATAGAGTGGGGAAAAGAATCCCTATTCAACAAGTGGTGCTGGGAGAACTGGATAACCACATGTAAAAGACTAAAACTAGATTCACATCTTTCACCGCTTATAAAAATTGAAACTAGGTGAATAAAATATTTACATCTCATGTCTTAACATGAAACAATAAATATCTCAGAAGAAAGTGTGGAAAAAATTCTTCATGATGTTATATTGGGGAAAGATTTTATGAAGAAGATTTCAGTGGCAATGACAAAAATAAACAAATGGAACTTAATTAATCTGAAAAGCTTCTGCACAGCTAAGGACACAACAAGTAAAGCAAAAAGACAACCTTTGGAATGGGAAAAGATATTTGCAGGATATCAATCTGACAAAGGGTTGATAACTAGAATCTACAGAGAA
>NW_003852524.1:2719776-2722117 GCF_000181295.1 Otolemur garnettii
TCAAATAATGTGAGATTTTACAAGTGTGCAAAAGCAATCCATAGTCAAGAGATAAAGCAATTGACAGAATCAGACTTAGAGATGACACCAATGTTAAGAGTATTAGAGAATTTAAAATAAAATACGTAGGATTGATATGTGAAGGATTTAATAGAAAACGTAGATAAAATGCATAACTAGATAAGGGAGTTCAGCAAAGACACAGTGACTATTTTTTAAAGAATCAAATAGACATATTTGAAATAAACACATAGACACACATACATTATATTAGCAATGAGGACTTTCCTATTTGGGCTTATCAGTAGGCTGAACAGAGCTGAGAAAGAAATTGAAAATTTTTAATATAGATCAAGCTATATTATTTGTACTAGACTGCAAATAGCCAATAGAGTTTTAAAAAAGAAAAAAGAAGAAGACCTACTGAGCACTATGTAGCAATATCAAAAAACTAAACAAATGTTAATGAGATTATAAGAAGGAGAAAAGATAAAGGAGCAGAAGAAATATGTAAAGAGATCATTTCTGAGAACTCGCAAAGGACAAAATTCCACAGATCCAAGAAACCCAGAGAATCTCTTAAAAATATAAATATCGAAGGAAGTCACACTGAGACACATCACAGTCAAACTGCTAAAATCAAAGATTAAGACAGAATCTTGAAAGAAGCCAAGAGTGGAAACAAGATAGGATGAAGGAAGTATAACTTACAGAGAAAGTAAGACAAAAATTACAGAATACTCCTTGTCAGGAACTATGTAAATAAGAAGACAATGGCATGATGTGTTTAAAATTTATTGGGGGGGGGGCATAGTCTACTGAATTATATATATAGGGAAAATATCTTTTAAACATAAATACAAAGACTTGCAGACAAAAAAAGAGCTGAGAATTTTTGTTGGAAGCCAAGTTGCTACAAGAAATGTTAAAGGAATTTCCTCATACAGAAAGAGTTATGATAGCAGACAACAGCCTGATTCTGCAAAAACTAAAAAAGAGTGCCATAAATAAATAAATACAGGCATACATACAGTAGAATCTCTGTAAGAGACCACCCAAAGAACTGTAACAAACTAGTCAACATACAGAGGTAGTCAGCATAAAGAACTAGGCCTGCCATGGAATATTATGCAGCCTTAAAGAAAGATGGAGACTTTACCTCTTACATGTTTACATGGGTGGAGCTGGAACATATTCTTCTTAGCAAAGTATCTCAAGAATGGAAGAATGAGTACAATGTATTCAGTCTTACTATGAAACCAATTTATAGCTTTCTTATGAAAGCTATAACCCAATTATAGCCCAAGAAGAAGGGAAAAGGGGAGAGGGAGAAGAGGGGAGGGAGGAGGTTGGATGAAAGGAGAGTAATTGGTGGGACCACACCTATGGTGCATCTTAGGAGGGTACATGTGAAATTTACTAGGTGTAGAATATAAATGTCTTAACACAATAACCAAGAAAATGCCGTGAAGGCTATGTTGACCATTTTAATGAAAGCATTTCAGATTGTGTGTAAAACCAGCACATTGTACCCCATGATTGCATTAATGTACACAGCTATGATTTAATTAAAAAAAAAATTACAAAAAAACCCAAAGAACTAGGCCTGCTGTACTGATACATATATGTGGTGTATGTCCAGTCTATGAAAATTAGGTCAACTTAAGGAGGTGGTCAGTGTAGGGAGGTGATTAGCTGCAGAGATTCTACTGTATAGAATAGTTTTCTTATTTTTAGCACTTAAAAATAATTGTGTGGATCACAAAAGGTAACAATGTGTTCCAATAGCACAAAGAATAAAATTATTCTTTTGTAAGATTCTTACACAAAGTGAAATGGTAGTATTTATCATATTCTATCATATTGTGATAAATTCATGATGGAAATTGTAGACCCTAAGGCAAGGGTCTACAATTTATTGTAGACCTTATTTATTCTATCATATTGTGATAAATTCATGATGGAAACTGTAGACCCTAAAGCAAGCACTATGAAAAAATACCATTTTTTGAAAAAAATTAAATAGAAATATAATTAATAGTCAGAAAATTTAAAATAGAATAATAAAAATATTCTCACAGTCAAAAAAACTTAGAATATATGGGACAAATAGGAAAAAATAGGAAGACAGTAGATTTAAATCTAATCATATCAAGAAAAGAAAAAAAATGGGGGAAATACTCCCCAAACACTAGCCAAAAGAAATTTGTTGTAGATATAGTAATAGCAAACAAAATAGACTTCAGAATAAAGAATATCCCTTTATTGGGGGTTAAGAAGAACTTTAGGTTCCGCACCTATGGCTCAAGTGGCTAAGGTGCCAGCCACATACACCTAAGAT
>NW_003852524.1:2723050-2724931 GCF_000181295.1 Otolemur garnettii
GTTGTTTGGCAGGCCGTGAGCTGGGTTCAAAACCCCCAGTCCTAGTGTATGTGGCTGGCACCCTAGCTGCTGAGCTACAGATGCCAATTCTGATTTTATTTTATTTTTTTAAACAGGGTGTGTACTCTAACAGGAGGGCTAGAGTGTAGTGGCATCATCAGAGCTCACTGCAACCTCAAGCTCCTGGGCTCAAGCAATGTTCTTGAGTAACTAGGACCACAACTGGAAGGTTTACCTGTATTTTGTAGAGATGGGGTCTCATTCTTGCTCAGACTGGTGTCAAAATCCTGGCCTCAAGTGATCCTCCCACCTCAGTGTCCCAAAGTGCTAGGATTATAGGGATGAGCCATTGCGCATGTCTGTTGTTCATGTTCAAATATTTAGGGATTTTCCAAATATCTTTTGTTATTGATTTCTAATAAAATTTTGTTGTGGTGAAAGGATATGCCTTTAATTTTTTAGATTTATTGAGACTTATTTTAGGAACCAAAAATGTGACCTATTTTTGTAAACGGGCAATGAGCAGTTGAAAATAATGTGTCTCCTGCTGTCAGTTAAAATGTTCTATAAATGTTAACTAAATTTGGCTGGTATTGTTTTTCAAGAATTCTATGTCCTGGGCAGCAACTGTGGCTCAAGGAGTAGGGCACTGGCCCCCATAAACTGGAGGTGGTTCAAACTCAGCCCCAGCCAAAAACTGCAACAACAAAAAAAATTATATGTCCTTAGTGACTTTGTCTTCTTCTATTATTTATTAAAATAGAGGTGTCCAAACATCCTCCTTAAATTGTGGATATGTCTACTCCTGTCAGTTCTATCAGTTGCTGCTTTGAAACTGTTAAGTATATATTTAGAATATTATATCCTCTTAATAAATTCACCCATTTATCAACATGACATGGCCCCCAGGATCTCTTTAATATACCTTGCTCAGGAATATATTCATTATATATTACCTTATTAATGTATATATTAACCATTGCTTTTAATTTTCTGTGTTTCTGATGCTTTGACATCTAGGCTTTGCAGACGCCAGACAGCTTGCCCTTCCCAGGGCTAGCCAATTCCAATAGGCTGGCCAAGGAATCCAGTTAAGGGGTGCCTGCAGGAGGGTCCAGTGGCCAGAGCGACCAGATGACTGCTGGGGAGACTCCTCCAGGTTTCCACCTCTGGGAGCTCCGTGGTGTCTCAGCCCCAGCCTCTGTCTCCATCCTCTCGCACTTGCAGCTAAACCGAACCTATTTCCCAGGCCTGGTCAATTTCATGTAAGTTTCCTAGGCCTAGGAATGTAAGGGCTTGTATCCATTCAGTTGGTGGGCTATATATATAACTCCCCCCCCACCCCTGCCCCATGAAGGACCCAGAGGAGAGATTTTTTTCTGACCTGAGTTTTTCCCTCTGCTAGAAACTCTTGTGCTTTTTCTGAATTTTTTTTTCTGGAAAATAAATCCTGTTTTACTACTGATCTGTAGTCCGTGGATTCATTCTCCCAATCCCAGAAACTAAGGACCTACTGAAGAAGAAATTCCAGTATCAAAATGACTTCCACTTGGCCTCAAAACATCCATGGTAAGCTTTACTTAAGGAAAAAACACGTTCCAGCATAGCCTCATGCAATTTAGCCATAGACACCATAATGATACTGGAATTTCTTCTTCAGTGGGTCCTTGTGATACCAGACTTTCAGGTTCTTGGTCTCAGTGATTTGAAGAATAAACCCGCAGACCTCAGATCAACAGCAAGACAATTTATTTACAGACAAAGAATACAAAAATGCTAAAAGTTTCTAGTAGGGAGAGAAAACCCAAGTTGGGAGAGAAAAGCTCTCTCCGTTTTTCTTTCCTCCGTCTCTCTCTGTTTAGCGGTATATATAGGTGCATG
>NW_003852524.1:2725252-2726373 GCF_000181295.1 Otolemur garnettii
AATGAATGGACACAGTCCCTTCTGGGGGGCAAGGTGAATGAATGTACTAATGAATGGAAGTAGTTCCTTCTGCTGGGGCAAGGTGAATGAATGTAACTATGAATGGACACAGTCCATTCACAGAACTGAGGCCTAGGACACTTACATGAAATTGACCTAGGCATAGGAAATGGGGGTTGCGTATTTAGTCATAAGTGTAAAGGAGAAGGAGACACCGAGGTGCCGGTGTCTCCTCAGCAGTTGTCCTGTCCCTTTGGTTACTGGAGCCTCCGGTGTGGGAGGGAGGCTCCCCCCTTGCCTACACTCCAGCCCGCTGCTGCATTAACACCACTAAGGCAGAGACGGAGGGTCCTCCAGCCCAGCTTGACTGAGCTGGCTGGGGCCCCACCTGTCCTGTATCACTTGGTCTCAGGAGATTCTAACATGAATCCACGGAACACAAATAAAGGATAAGACAAGATTATTTTACAGAAAACAATACAGAGAAAACACCAGAGCTTCTAGCAGAAGAAACTCGAGTCCGAAAAAATCTATCTGGGGTCTTTTTCTAGGGGTATATATAATAATAGGCCAACAAATGAATGCATACAATTGCCTCAGTTCCCCGGCCTAGGAAACTTACATGAAATTGACCCAGTCTGGGAAATAGCAAGCTGCGTCAGCCACAACCACAAGGGGAAGGGTGAGCGGAGACACCACAGCACTCCCTGAGCTGGCAACTTGGAGGTGTCCCCCTCACCCAGCATTTGTCTGCCTTCTCAGCCTTTGGAGACTCCTGCGGTTGGTTCAGTCAGCCGCACCAACACCCCCAGGGCTAGACGGCAGGTCCTCCTTTCAGGGAAGGGAATATACTTTCGGCTGAGCTGGCTGGGGTGCCACCTGCCCTGTATCAATAAGGTTATTATTGCAATATTTCTTTTGGAAATCACACTTCCATTTTAGCATAGTGATTGCAATTAAAGCTCCAAAGCAATTCAAGCTAGGGTACAACTCCCACTCTGCTGGCACTTGTCTGTGTGACCTTGAACAAGTTATTTAACCTTTCTTAGCTTCAGTTTCTTCCCTGTGAAATGGAAATAAGAATAATAATTACTATTCATGGCTCGGCGCCTGTGGCTCAA
>NW_003852524.1:2726493-2728835 GCF_000181295.1 Otolemur garnettii
GGAGACTCGCTTGAGCCCAGGAGTTGGAGGTTGCTGTGAGTGTGATGCCATGGCACTCTACCCAGGGGGATAGCTTGAGGCTCCGTCTCAAAAAAAAAATAATAATAATTACTATTCATTAGGTGTTTCTAAGAGTTAAGTAAGTAATGCTGCTAAAACTCTTAGTCGAGAGTAAGGTAGCATTTCCTTGTGGCTGTGGCTGTAGCTATTATAATTACTGACTTGCAAAATACAAGGCAGATGGCACAACAGCCACAGCTATACTGGTAGCAGGTTCTCAGCTGCTTCCCTACACTTGGCAACCCTTCCATTTGGTCACATCGGTTGGATCACAGTAGACTTTAAGAGCTTATGTTTTGCTACTAGAAAAAAGGTGTTTATTTATCTCTGAATGTAAAGTCAAGTCAAATATGCCAGCAGATCCATGTGTTCCTAATCCTTAACAGTTAAAGTTCTCAAGTTATGTATTTCTTCATATATGGAAAGTGAGGTAATTTGGGTTTTTTTTTTTTTTTCTTTTTGCAGTTTTTGGCCAGGGCTGGGTTTGAACCCACCACCTCCGGCATATGGGGCCAGGGCACCCTACTCCTTTGAGCCACAGGCATTGCTCATAATTTGGTATTCTTTTAGGTGCTTAGATACCAACTAACTAGTGATATAAGTTAGCAAGCTTTCTCCAGGCAATACTTAACAAAAAATGGACAAGAAAAAAATTAATACCAGGTTTTGAGAAATAATGCAATTTACTACAAAGTTCATCTGTAATACTGCGCAGGTGTAATGAAATTCTACTTAATTATTACATCAAGTGGGGTCCCAGTCTCTTTCTCAGCTGTGCGAGTCACAGCAAGTGATAATTGTGAAGCCTCAATTTCCAACTCTAAGGGAAAAATAAAAGTTACAGTATAGCTACTTCCTGATATTTCACTATTAAAAATGATGTAGTACCATGACAAATATTTATAAACAATGTTAACTAGTAAGAGCCAAATATAAAATTGTATATAGTGTATAATTAGAAGTATGTAGAACACACATAGAGTAACACATTCTCCACATCGGTTAAAAACTAGAAGAAAATAAATGCATAGGAGTGTTAGGGTAATCTTTTAGAGTGGTGGCACAGTGGATAATTATCATCTTTCCTGTTTTCTCTATGTTCCATTTTTATTTAACGAGCATAAACATAAGCAAAAACATATTATCTTTAAAATTCTATCACAAAATTTCAAGGCAATTTTGAAATATTAATAAAACTTCAAATTTACTGAAATTCAGGGTGATCAGAAAAAGCAAATTTCAAAACAGTTTGTATAGTTGCATTTCATTTTGGTAAGAAAAATATATATGTGTAACATTTTTTATTTTCTATTTTCAACTTCTCCCTTTCTACCAATTGTCTTCTGTTCTCTGTCAATTTACTCAAGCTATCACTATCTTAGAAATAACCCCCCCCCCAAAGCCTAGCTTCTCACTTGATTTCCATCACCTCTATTTTCTCTGCTTCATTTGAAACTCCTTGTAAGAGTTCTCGATCACCCTGGCCTCCACCACTGTAACTCTCATCCCCTCCTCGGTGTGCCACCACCTGCCCTCTCATCCAGCCCACCACAGAAACTCCCTTTGCTAGGATCTCCAGTGAGCTCCTAATTGAACTATGAACATTTCGAAAGAACATTTCGATGCTTATTTTATTTTACTTTTGTAGCATTTGATGTTGCAAACCATGTTGTTTCTTGAAATCTCTTCCTGATAGCCGTCTTCTGATTTTCCTTTCACTTTTCTGCCTTCTTCTTTTTGGGCTCCTCCTACCTCTCCTTTTTTCTTAAATATTAGCATTCTAGAGAACTGTTTTCTCAAGTACTCTCTTCATTACTTAGGTATTATGATCTATACCCGAGGCTTAAATTTCAGCTCCTTAATGATAAACCCAAACTGTACAAATTACCTCAAACCCTCAGCTCACATCTTCTCTAACATTGAGAATAAACTCAAACATCTGCTCATTTTACAAATATTCTCTATCTCAACATGTCCTGTTCTCAGGCCAGAACGTGCAATGTGCTTTTCCTCCTGTTCCTGTGTGTCATTTTTCTAAAATAAAACTTCACAGTTCTATCATCATTAGTGTAGCTGACACTTTCTTGCACACAATGGCGAGAATTGTTTGTCCATTTTTAGAGGTCCTTTGCCTTGCATAATACCTGGCACAAAATAGTATCCAATAAGCATCATTTGATTGGGGTGGTGCCTGTGGCTCAGTGAGTAGGGCAGCAGCCCTGGTTTGAACCCAGCCCCGGTTAAACTACAACCAAAAAAAAAAAAAAAAAACATTAATGCCT
>NW_003852524.1:2728855-2732713 GCF_000181295.1 Otolemur garnettii
AAAAAAAAAAAAAACAGTTGGGTGTTGTGGCAAGCACCTGTAGTCCCAGCTACTTGGGAGGCTGAGGCAAGAGAATCGCTTGAGCCCAAGAGCTGGAGTTTGCTGTGAGGGTGACAGAGTGAGATTCTGTGTCTTAAAAAATAAAAAAAATAAATAATAATAAAAACCATCATTTGATTGAAGAGAGGAACAAAAGCCTAAGTGATCTGAGGAGATAGAAAATGAGTCAGAGATTATCAAATTCACTTTCTAGTCCTTGAAATAAGACTATGGCTAGAACTGGCTGCTCAGATCTGTAATTAAATTTGAAATCAAATTTCCATTTGTTGACTCTATGCCATATCATCTTCTCTTTGCTTGAGCAGCATGCTTCTCTGCAGCAGCATACAAGCTTCAAGTTTACTCACGCCATCCATCTTTGAACAAACTGCAAAGCAAGGGCCATGTCATGCCTGTCTTCAGTGACCTTCCCCAGTTAGCATCCTGGACACCAGTACAGCTCTGGCTCACCTGCTTTGGCCCCGTCACTGTGAGGCTTCTGTCTGCCATATCCTCATTTTCCAACTAGATATTATTGCAGTTCACCTGTCTTACATCTTATGATCTCAGGAGCAAAAGGAGCATCTGCCTAATCTAATCAAAACCAAGGTCAGCTGTGGGTGGCCCTGCCCTAAAGCCTGGCTAATTATTCCAATTGCTTTTGAATTCCAATTCTGTCTTCCATGATTTCCGGAACTCAGAGGGGTCTTATAGCCTCACAGCATTGTGTGTGTTATGAATTACTGTTTCTGATCATACAGATTGTGCTATACCTTATTAACCCAGTAGTAAACCCTGGCATCTCTTTAAGTTCCAACAAAAAAGCTTTTCACATAAAACATTTATCAACGTATTACACATAATGAAAATTTTAGAAAGAGATTTAAGAGGAGTTTTCATGGTAATAAACAAATGTACTTAACTGGGTTTGTACGTAACCCTATTTTAAAAATTCAACAGCCATTCTATCATCACAGACTCCCAGGCTCTATCAACGTACCTGACTCTTTTCCACTTTCACATCTCCATTCTCTCTCCCCTTCCTCTCCAATGAGCACCTCTTCCTTTTCCAAGCCATAGCACCAGCCACCATTGGCCTAGGCCTCAATTTCTCCTAACACAGGTTGTACCTTACTAGGAGTTCTGATGCCAGCTAGTAAAGTAACACTTTTTAACCTCATTACCCATTGTTGTTCTCAACAGTTCAGATAGCTGAGAAATTCAAGTTACACTGCTCTTTGAGAAACACAATGAAAAGCAGAAATGTTTAATTCCATCCTAAAACTGGGAATTACTTCCCTAACAGAAAGTTTGTCTTTTTTTTTTTTTTTTTGGCTGGAGCTGGGTTTGAACTCACCACCTCTGGTATATGGGGCCGGCGCCCTACTCCTTTGAGCCAGAGGTGCTGCCCAGAAAGTTTGTCTTAATCATGTGTGCACTTACACCATTAATGCATGCACGCAAGTCCACCTATGTACAAAAGAAACACCTGTGGGAATAAACTGGAAGGGCTGCTTTTGAGATTTCAATGAATATATTGCTTGCTACTGATTTATTCGTTTTTAGAAGAGTCACTGGATGCCAAGTCTTTTTTTTTTTCTTTTTCCAGAGAGACAAGGTCTCACTCTGTCACCCAGGCCAGAGTGCAGTGTTGTGATCATAGCTCACTGCAACCTCCAACATATGGACTCAAGCGATCCTCCCACCTCAGCCTCTTGAGTAGTTAGGACTACAGGCACATGCCACCACATCTGGTTAATTTTTTAGATTTTTTTTTTGTAAAGACAAGGTCTCGTTATGTTGCCAGGGCTGGTCTCTAACTCCTGGCCTCCAGTGATCCTTCTGCCTGGCATGCTGAGATGATAGGCATTAGCCTGGCCTGGGCTAAGTCTTAAGAAACAAATCATAAAAAACATTTATTTCTGCAAAAGGAAATCTTTTTCTTCATTTTTTTTTTTTTTTTTGAGACAGAGTCTCAAGCTGTCGCCTGGGTAGAGGGTAGAGTGCCATAGTATCATAGCTCACAACAATCTCCAATTCCTGGGCTCAAATGATCCTTTTACCTCAATTTTTCTATTTTTTTTTTTTTTTTGAGACAAAATCTCACCAAGAGGCCCTAGGTAGAATGCTATGGTGTCACAGCTCACAGCCACTTTAAATTCTTGGGCTTAAGCAATTCTCTTGCCTCAGTGTCCCAAGTAGCTGGGACTACAGGCACCTGCCACAACACCTGGCTATTTTTTTGTTGCAGTTGTCATTGTTGTTTAGTTGGCCTGGGCCAGGTTCGAACCTGTCACTGTCGGTGCATGTGGACAGTGCTGTAACCACTGTGCTACAGGCGCCAAGCCCAGTATTTCTGTTTTTAGTAGAGATCAGGTCTCGATTTTGCTCAGGCTGGCCTTGAACTCGTGAGCTGAGGCAATCCATCTGCCTTGGCCTCCCAGAATGCTAGGATTACAGGCGTGAGCCACCATGCCTGGCCAGAAAATCATTTTTAAATATTAACATAGGATAACATTGCCCAGATCCCCAACCAGTGTATCTATGAGCAGATAGCTCAAAAACTATTGTTAAACACACTCATCCTAGAACTCATCCTAAAAAAAGTACTACATACTTCATTGCTGAATACCATTACGGTCATACACCAGAGCCTAGTCTGCCCTGCAAAGCACTTTTTCTAGGAAGAGATCCCGAACTTAATTGCCAGACCTCCTATGATGACAGCTTTGATGGCCATTTCAGACAAAGAGTTCTG
The DNA here is from genome assembly GCF_000181295.1 of Otolemur garnettii. Classification (NCBI taxonomy): domain Eukaryota; kingdom Metazoa; phylum Chordata; class Mammalia; order Primates; family Galagidae; genus Otolemur; species Otolemur garnettii. The sequence continues at coordinate 2,731,653 of NW_003852524.1, forward strand.
TAGGACAAGAGCAGTGGCTCACACCTATAATCCTAGTATTCTGGGAGGCAAAAGCAGGTGGATTCCTTGAGCTCAAGTGTTTGAGACCAGCATGAGCAAGAGCCAGACTCTGCTCTACTAAAAATAAAAAGATTAGCCAGGCATAGTGGCCAGCACATGTAGTCCCAACTATTCAGGAAAAGAGTCCCAAAAGTGCTCTGAAGGGTGGAGTAGGCTCCGGCATTGCTCCATAGCTTCCCAGAGGGAGTACTTTAAAAATGGCCCTGGTGATACTCAGTAATGAGATATGTAGCACTTTTTCTGGGATGAGTTCACAAAATTAATTGTCCAACCTCATAGCGAAAACAGTTTCTGGTTGGGATGACGTACAGTCTGGAAGTGCCACAGTGGTGATGACTGCATACATGTGAATTTACTGAATTGTAATTTTAAAATAGCTGAAATGGTATATTTTGTGTTATATCCATTTTACCACAATAAAAAAAGGGTATTCTGAGTTTTAAAAAAATAGATAATATCAAATAAACCATTTTAAAATTAAAATGCGCCATGATCCAATGACTGCTATTAATATTTAAAGTTTGTGTCTTCTGTAAAATAGAAATAATAACAGTGCCTACATCAGAGGGCTACTGCAAAGTCTTAATAAAAGAATCTATGTAAATGACTTAGCAATGGCCCCAGCATGTGGTGAGCATGTGATGACCGTTAGCTGTTATAGCTATCCTTACATAATTTTACACACACTATTTTAACCACCTGTTTTTAACCTAACTATATATTGGGAACACACATCTATGTCCATAAAAAGACACATAATTTCTTGTTTGGGGCGCTCTTTCATTGGAAGAAAATAAATGTGAATAAAAAGTTTAGCAACAAAGCTATTTATCACGGCACTGCATATACCAGAGAAAAACTGGAAACAGCCTAAATATCCTGTGATAGGAGTGAAAGCTACAGGTAGAGAACCAAGCACTAAATATCCTGTGATGGGAGTGAAAGCTACGGGTGGAGAACCAAGCACTAAATATCCTGTGATGGGAGTGAAAGCTACGGGT
>NW_003852524.1:2732781-2764227 GCF_000181295.1 Otolemur garnettii
ATATCCTGTGATGGGAGTGAAAGCTACGGGTGGAGAACCAAGCACTAAATATCCTGTGATGGGAGTGAAAGCTACGGGTGGAGAACCAAGCACTAGGAGAGGTTAAGGGACTTACTCAGAATTACACCCAGGGAACCAAAAATTCAAGCCTGACCCTTTCATTACAAATGATATGTTCTTTCTCTCAATATAGTCCTTTTGATTCTCAAGCCTTGGCCATCAGTGTAATATAGATAAGAGGATCTTCAATTAGACCTTTACTTTTTTTGAAGACAGAAGCTTGTTTTTGTTTTTTTGATTTTATGGTGGTTTTTGTTTTGGAAGGATTTTTTTGTTGTTGTTTTTTCTTTTTTACCTTAAAGGAATTCTGTCTCTTCTATCAATTGTCTCAGCAAAAGGTCCCTTGTTCCAACACATACCCATACTTTACCCTCAAATCATATCTGATCAAGAGCCTTAGGCCCACCACAGGTTTGAATAAATAAGGACTTTATCCTGGAGACTCTTGTCCAATTATTCTTCATAGGCTTACAATCTCATTAATACTCAAAATATAATTAATAATTTCATACATTTCTTCATGAATAGATTAAATAGCTCATTGTATAATAACTATCCTCATGTAAATCCCACCATTATCTCTGTTTATCTTTTTCAGAAAGAAAAAAAAGCAAAAAATGGAACATGATGCTTGCAAAGTTCCTTTGCATAATTTTTTCCCAAAACTTATACCGGGTAATTGTTTACTGTTGCTGGCTCTTCAGCCTGACTCAGATGAGCTGATGAATTTGTGATTAGATGTTCTCATCACCCATTCTATTTACCCAGGGAGGAACTTTATGATGAATTTGAAGCATATACCAGGTTGAGAGCAAACTCTATTGGAAAATCTACTTTTGCTTAGATAGAAGGAAAAGGAAGAACTCTCCCAAGGAGGGGACAGAAACTGATTAGAACAAGTTAAAGGCTGAGAAGCAGGGAATAAAGGATCAGCCAGATAACCCCTTGACTGGTCTCCTGTCTCTTAGTGTCCTAAAACTTCTGACTCTTTGCCTGCTGTTAAAGAAAAATAAAGCCTCTTTTAGAGAAGGAAGTCATCCTTCAGTCTGGCAAGTACCTAACACACAACCTGATAGAACCTTAGAAGGTTTACACCAACCATATTTTAATGTGCTTATTGGTTCTCTTTAATTGCCTGCGTTATAGAAACATGACATTTTATAGTCTATTGTAAGCAGTAGAAAGGAGAAGTACCTTCATTACCCCACCAATACAGTCACCTTTCCCAGTGGTTACTGTTACCATTTGGCGTGTAGCCTTTTCTTACATTTCCATATTCACACAAATATGAATTTAAATGTTGCTAAATTAGATGATCCCCAAAATAATGCTCTATAATTTGACATTTTAATTTACTAAAATATTGTGGACAATTTACCTTTTGCCAATATTGTCCCAAGACAGATGTTACTATTTACATTATTCTTGGCAAAGAATAATGAGCAAAAGAGCTCTCTCTCGGTTAAGATATTTGTGGATCTTAACCAAGGCCCTCTGAGAGTAATCTTTCACATCTGTCCTTACTGTCTTACCCCATGATTCCTGAATGCTGATCCTACAACTACTGCTAAACTGGTCACATCAGAATCATCTTAGTTGTTTTTTTTTTTTTTAAATACAAAGTCTAGGGCTCTGGCATCAAGAAGTCTGATCCTATAAATCTAGGGTAGGGACTGAGAACCCATAAAATGTAACACAAGTGACTCTGATGATGAATGATGGTTGAAGTCAATGAAACCATCAATATTTCCCATGATGAAAATTTTAGAAAGAGATTTAATAAGACTTTCATGATAATAAAGCACATGTATTTAACTGGTTCTGTGTATAACCCCCACTTTTTAAATTCAATGGCCCTTCTACCATCATGGAGTACCAGGATCTATCAATATACCTCAAAGAGCAGCAAAACTTGAATTTCTGTCACCTGAACTGATGGGAACAACTTGTTATTCAGGTAATGAGGTTAAAAACATACTACCTTAATAGCCGGCATTAGTGGTATCAGTAATGAAAGTGAGCTTCCGATCACCCTAGCAAGTCAGCTCACTTAGTAAGACTCCATTCTTCCATCATAGTGTATGTATATTGCATCACATGAGTACATAATGCCTTGTTGAACTTACTCTCCACTGGAGAACATTTAAATTGATTCCAAACTTTTTATTTTGCAAGGAATGTTATAATAAACATCCTTTCTAGCTGGGCATTGTGGCAGGTGCCTGTAGTCCCAGCTACTTGGAAGGCTTAGGCAAGAAAGTCACTTAACTCCAAGAGTTTGAGGTTGCTGTGAGTTGGGATGCCATAGTGAGACTCTATGAGGATGACATAGTAAGACTCTGTCTCAAAAAAAACCAAAACCATCCTTTCATGTGTGTGTCTGTGCATGTCTGCATGTGTGTATAAAGACAGAAAACATTTTTTATAGGATAACTTCCTAAAAATGAAATTCCAATTCAAAGACTATATGCTTTTTAATTTTCTAAGCACTCCCTACAAAACCACACCACTCAGGGTCTTTACTCCGTGATATATTAACAAAGGATGAAGTATTTTCTTTTACTTCTTTAAAGAATTATATTAATTATAATCATTAACTACAAATAATGCTACCCTAAAGTTGATGGTAGTTGCAATTACTCCAGATTTTTACTGTCCTGGATTTTTTATTTGATATTTTAATAGAATTATCATTAGTTTTAAATAATTAAAAATTTACTACATGATTTTTATACTTAAAATACTATGTATATGTAATATTCACCTATTTCAAGAAAATAATAATAATAGCAGCCAACCATAACTCGTCATGTGTATTACTTCCTTTATCTCTATTTATAAAGAACTAAGGCCAAAATTAATATGTTTAAGACCAGATAGCTAAAAAATACTAGAAGTGGGATTTGAACCCAGGCCAATGTCTCACATTGAGCATGTAATACTCAGAATATTCATATTTAACTGTTCTATTTTATTATGATACACACTCAAACATATAATATTACAGTGTATATAAAAAAAGTGTTACTTATTTCCTCAATCTACTCAAGCAATTATGTTTGTATAGAATATATTCTACCACTTCTCAGCTTTTCGGCTAAGTTCAAGTGTAGAATATATTCTGAACTCCTAACTCCTGCCTCATCCACTACCTCACAGTACTATTGCAAGTACATTTTTCTCATCTTTGGAAGATTTTTGGTGCAGCTGGAAAAGAAGAACTATTACGTAGAGAAGAAAAGGGTGTTTAAGCAGATCCATCTATCATGACATCCGTCTATGACATAGGTTAGGGGAAGGATTAACACTTGAGCCAACTACTTTCTTCTTATCCAAGGAAAGAAAGGGTCACTGAAACGTATCTTATATGAATATGCATGTAAATTGGAATTTACAACTGATTGTTCTGTAACTATAAAACATCCCTTCACTCATCAACTCAGTATTTATTAAGCTCCTACTGTGTGGGAAGCATGGGGCAGATGCTGGAGAAAGCAGCATTGGGAACACACATGCACCCTCACATCCCCCACTCGCCCTCCTGCAGCTTCCATTCTAGTGACGGAAGATAATATAGACAAAATAAGTTGGTAAGACAGTATGCTTCTCAGTGACAAATGTGCGAAAAACAAAGATGGTTGAGAATGATCAAAATAGCATCTATTACAGCTAGAACAAGAATAAAAAATTGTGTGGCTCAAGTGGCTAAGGCGCCTGCCACATACACCTAAGGTGGCAGGTTCAAATCCAGCCCAGGCCCACCAAACAACAATGATGGCTGCAACCAAAAAAAATAGCCAGGCGTTGTGGTGGGCACCTGTGGTCCCAGCAACTTGGGAGGTGGAGGCAGGAGACTGCTTGAGCCCAGGAGTTGGAGGTTGCTGTGAGCTATGCCACAGCACTCTACCCAGGGGGACAGCTTGAGGCTCTGTCTCAAAAATAAATAAATAAATAAATAAATAATTGCATATGTATTCAATATATTGTCTCTAACTGAATTAATAAATATCTAAAAATAAGCTGTAAGCTTACAAAGGACAAAAGATCATTGGTTGACTTGGATCTCTCAAAGTCTTTGTATCAGATGGGGAAGATCAAACCTTCTTGCTAAAAGATCAATACCTTTGCAACTTTCATGAAGTTCAGTGACACAGTAGTATATTATATCCAGTCTTTGAAAACATGTATCATTCTAAGTTGATTCTTCATAGGAGTAAAGTAAAAGTCCAAACCACCATGCACAGTGCTGGTTCCTTCAGAAGATTTCACGATCTCTCCTCTGCTCTACAACTCTCAGCTGTGAGGCCACCACCTCCCCTCCTCAGTGCAGCAGACCATCATGTTAATATGAGCTGATTTGTAAATAGCGTCTCCCTCACCCCATCTCCACCCCTCTTTGGCCAGACTCCTACTTTTCTGCTCAATGGCACAGATGCGGCTTTGAGCTGACTGGGACCAGGCAGCTATTAGCAGCAAATCCAGTGAGGGAAATTAATGAAGGGGACAACTAATAAAAGACAGCTCAGGACAGCCAGACTAACTTGCTCCGAGCAGTAATTAACTTTTTTTTTTTTTTTTTTTTTTAGCTCATGAAGGTAAATATGCCATCGGCACTGGTCCAGTCTAACTCTTCTTTATTAAAAAAGAGAGCAGAGCTATTCATGAGGACCTGAGACTTAATCTGTTTTCGCCCCTAAGAAGAACAATTTTAAATTACTATGCGATGTGTTTATAGGTCCATGATGCCCAAATCAAGAAACACCTTTAAATATCCGAGAGAAAGGAGGGAGATGAAGGAATATGAGTCTCTGAACAAAAGAAATTGCCATCCCCTGCCCGCCAGCAGCTTAAACAAATGAAATCTTTTCTGAAGATTTGCTGTTCCTCCCCACACAAAATGATTGACCTCCATTTAGAGCAAGTACTGGATAAAAAACAAAATTGAACTTAAGGCACACGGCAAGTCTAAGACGTCAATGTTGAGTATCAGCCTAGCTTGAGGGACATTTCCATTGCCTTCCTCAATCTCTAGTTTTCATTTTTGAAGGCATACTTATTAATATAAAGAACGAATTAAAAATTGGTTTCTTTGTGTATTTTTGAAAATCAGTATGGACTTTTTGAAAAGTAAAATCTTTCTGAAAACCTTTCAGGATAAGTCTGTTAGGTTTTGTCTGAAAGTGTCTCTAAAAGCAAAACTATGGTACTTTACAAAATCATTGAAAACTGGATCTAGAAGAGATTTTGTAAATACCTAATATAACCATATTAGGTCTGAACTTTAGGCCTACCAGGCTAAGGAACTTACAGTCATATCGCTGCTCACTAACAGAAAGAACTCCGACCATGAGTTCAGCCTCCCAACTCAATCCGGTGCTCCAGATTTTCCGAAATGAAAAAGCCCTTCTCACATATTCTAAGTTAATAAGCTGAGTGTAGGTCTTTAGTCTAATGTGTAGTTTAGCCACAAGTTTTTCAGTAGGCTTGGGTGCAACACGCTTGATGACATATCACAGCGAATTTTATTCATGGTGTCCCAGGAAACAATCTACTCTTCAAACTGGCCTCCAGACCTATTTAACTTCCTCTAGCCTATTCTGGAAAAATAAGGCAAAAACATAACTACCTACAGGGCTCTCTCAAGAGTTTATGGCTTCATTCAGGAAAGGAAGGGACCCAGATAATGGGCATCCTTTTGCACAATTGTCCTCAAGCAGTCAATAACAGTATGTTAAGGAGAATACATCTCCCTATTGTTAATTATTTCCCTCCAGGCAGCAGAAAGCCTAGGTATGGTAAATGATAGAACATATATACACATGTACTTCTACCAACAGTAGTGGCAGAATAATTCATATTAAAGTTTACTAAAATGAGATAGAGACAAATGGGGACAGAGGCCCTAAATGCTTTAAAAATAAAAAAACAGCTTTTAGTGTATGAAATATCTAAAATAATGAAATTTATAGCCACTGAAAGTAGAATAGTAGTTTCCAGGAGCTGGGGGAAGAAGGACATGGGGAGTTGTTTAATGGGCATAGAATTTCAGATTTCCAAGATGAAAAGGTCGGAGGATCTGTTGCACAAAAATGTGAATACACGTGACACTACTGAGTCATACGCTGAAAATGGTTAAAATCGCTTTACAAACCCACGTTAAGGACAGCTGTCGATTTCAAGGCATTAAAGGCCTTGCATGGCTTTCCTGCATGGTTCAAAATCAACATTAAAATGTCCTTTATTATAACAGAATCTTCAGACTATTCGGGGGGGGCACTAAGTTTTGATGAGCGTATAAGACTTTTTTGCTACAGATAAACTACACACTCTTCAAATAAATACACATTCCTATTAAGCAAGGTAGATGAAGTGATTATGCAATAACAAACAACCACTGAAGCTTATGGCTTACCTTACAAGTTTTTCTCTCTCCTACGATGGCCACCGTGAATTTAGATGACTCATGAGGACAACCGCTGTTCATCTGGTCTCTCAGCAGCCCAACTAGCTTTGATATTTTGGCCTCACTATCTCAAGACAAGAGGAAAATAGAGAGCAGAGATGAGGCCCCACTCAGTTGTTAGTGATATGAGCATGCCCAGGAAGGTTAGAGAATCGGATGTTGATGGGAACTAGAAATGTCCTTCACAGTACCAGCTGCAGAGTTTTGTCGGATGGAATGCAACTGAACAGCATCAAATGAAATGAAATAGCAAGCTTCAGATAAGAGTTTAAAGACAGAGTCACAGAAATTGTGCTTCCCGGAACACATGAGAATATTGCCTAGTGTGTATGAGATAGCAGTGTTAGCCCAAGATATAGTTCTGCTCAGTGATGTTGTACTGAAAAGACCACTAAGTGACCAGTCCGATGGCTATGAATATTGTAGATTCTGTGAGATGTAATGAGATAGTGCATGATGTCATCATTGCTGCTTTGTTTGGTGTTCTTTTGAGATTCCTTCAAACTTGCTAACAAAATTTCTAGAATTTGAAAGTATGTCACAGATACAAAAAGGTGGAGCAGCTCAATGTTTATGAATACTCTTCTTACCAAAGATCTGAGCATCAGAATCAAAATACTCCTGGAGAGGGCTTCATTCATTTTTCAGGGATAGGAAAAAGAAGCTACCAAAGAAAATTGAACTGTTGTCTCTTTCCACAGAGAGATAAAGAAGTAGCAATTACCTGGAAAACTATGACCAGTAGTTGTCACCATAAGAATTTCCCAGCCTGCTTGGTAAGGCATGTGGTCATTATCATCCTACCCATGTTAGGAAAGTATCAGCAGAGTGACGTGGGGGTGAGGAGGGTGCCACTGGCCAGTGCTTTCATCAGTTCAGCTTCACCACCTGTGGAAAAAATGTAGGATGTCTGGAAATCTCTACCCAATGTAGAAGAGTGGAAAGTCTCTCAAGGAGAACTGAAATCCTTTTGAAATTATTTTTATTTGCTCACAGAATAATAAAACTTACTTTTCACTATACACACGTTCTTTTCACTATATACTTCACAGACTGAAGATGTCAGATCTACTGAAAATGACAGGAAGGGGCTTCTGCTGCAGATGTCATTCAAGAACTCTACTGGACATGTTTTCCTGAACACGTCCCCACTGTCTTGCAGATATGGTCCAAAACTACCTCCTAATTCAAGAGAAACGTCAAATTTGAACCCAGGAATTTTGACTTCTTTACTGCCTTATCTGAAAAAAAAAAGTATTTTTTTCCTTTTCTGCTTTCAACCTGCTGCCAGGTGATTGGGAAAGTGAAGAAAAATATTAATTTAGATTGGTTTGTTTAAAAAAAAAACATTTTGATCATGTTCTAGATACCATGAGATGAAAGAAGTACTAATGCGTTAGTACGATTTTTATCTAAAGTCTATGGTTGGACTTGACATAGTTGCATAGGTAAGTTGAAGGTTTTACCTCACTTGACTTCTTTTCCAAAATTATCTGGAAAGTAAGACAAGAAGATAAATTAATCATACCCTCACACTGAGTCAATCTTCTTGAATTTATTTGTATGTGATGTTTCAGTAGCTGAAAAGGTTGAAAAACCATAACATCAAATTGAGCTCGACTCTGAATCCTTCATTTTTGATTACTTCAATGCATAGCAAGATTTATGTTTTACAGAAAGAAAGCAACAGCAAGGCTGTGGGGTTACCCTTTTGTCACACTGGCACTAGTTTGGTTTCTTTCAGCTATTCTTATGCCAAGGAGGCAATAAACCCCCTTGAGAGTCATAGAGCTGCCCGTGGAGCCCTGATGGGGCAGAGAAGCTTTTATGCCAAAACACAATACACAAAGGGATCATAAACACATTTGAAAAGGAAGATGACCTCTTTGTCACTTAGAATTAGGCTTTATTGCAAGCTGCTGCCATGGAAACCAGCCCCCAGTTCTCTCTACATTTTAAAGCTTCCTGTTTTCATTTTGCATGGACTACAGCACTTTTATGTAATTGTTTCTACATCAAATAAGATAGGTGAGGGGTTTGGGGTCTTTGCTCTATTGTTGTCTCCAGGTATGCCTTTAGGTACAGAGCAAAAGGGTATGAAAGTGACGGTGAAATTTGAGTGCAGCTGGAAATAAAGAGAAGGTGAAGATGAAATCATCCCTTTCTGAAAGGGAAATGAAGGAAAACTTGGGTGACACAGCCTGCTGTGTAATTCAACAAGATCTATCAGAGAAGAAACGCAGTTGTTCTACTGAATCTTTTAAAAGACAGTTACAGTCCAAACAGGCTTCTCTTGGAGATGTGTCTTTTGGAAAGAACGTTAACTTTTTGCCTCTTGATTGCTTAAACCCCTGAATCAACGTGCAGTTAGTAATGTCTGCCAAGTGACAAGACCCTGAAGTCAAACCTTAAAAGTGTGCTTCCATTGGGAAGAACCATGGATCCCAGGGCCTTTTATTTCTTAAGAAATACATGAGTTTTGTTAAGGAAGAAAGCTGATATGAAGAAAAATGAATGCTTATATAGTCACAGCCTTGGAAAGTAAAAGGGAAAGATAAACAAGAGAATTGATGATGAGCTAACCACCGTTGGAACTCCATGATCCAACTGGTGGGACGTCTGAAGAATGGGTCAGTTCAGTGAGATGTGGGCTGGGGGGAGGAGTGGCAGCCTGGGCGTGCAGGTGTTTCCAGTATCCTCCTATCCCACTTCCATCTCTCAGTCCACCTCCCATTTGGATCCCGGGAGGCCGAGCGTTGCTCACACAGCTGACACCTACCCAGGCTGGAGCGTAAAGCGGGTGTCCGTCCGGGTGTTCTGGGGGGCCCGGCCTTTCACACGGTGTTCCCAGTCAGTAATCCAAGTTGGCATTTCCCTCTTCGAGCTCTGAGCAGCTGGAGAAGCCGGAGAATGAGAACGAAAGCCGAGGGAAGCACCCCCCTCCCCCCTCCCCCGCTACTGGCACTGAGAGGGGGAAAAAGTCATTTGTGGCAGCGCACACACCATCAGGATCCTTTCCCACTCCATCCTGCAGACTCACGCCACCTTGCAGGGAAATAATAGCTCTGGCTTTCGCGTTCTGCTTTCCGGATGACTGAATTTCTTTGCTTGCTTCTCCTGTCGGGGAGCATCTGAAACTGCCCCCAAGCTGCGTTCCCAGGGAACCCCCCCATTCCACTCCGGGACTAAAGAGACTCACTCCAGCGTCCTCCATAAGACGAACCCCATTCCGGCTGGATAATCACACTAGGGAAAGGAAAACCGGTGGGAGGTGAGGGGGGCTGCTCCTGCGGACCTCTCCCCTCCTCAGCCCCAGGCCCCCTGCCGGTGCCCAGTAGGAGCCACGTGGGGCGGCGAGCACAGAGGCGCACCACCCCCAACCCTAGCGCTTTGGCAAAGAAACTGCAAAGAACAATGAACCCCGAGGACAGGAAGAGGTAAAAAAGGGTGAGACCGCTCGCCCTCCATCCCTCCTTTTTTGGACATCCCTTAAGTTCAATCGTTAAAATGGATCCTTAAAAAGGAGGCAGCAGCTTAACGCCGCCGTTTGTGACAATCTGCCCCACACACTGTCGGCGCAGGGAAGCACCCGGAGCTAGCTTTGTTGCTTCGCTGCCAATAGCGGACTTGAGGAGACCAAACCTCCCATTTCTGGCCACATCAAAGCACTGATTATGCAAATACCCATTTTTTTCCCAAGAATAAAAAGAAAATGGAGGGGAATTATTTATCACACAATGAACCCCCTGCCAAGGCGGGAAACAATAGTCAGACCAGATAGCCCTTCTAGCCCCAGGCTGGGGGAGCGCGGGCTGGGGGGCGGGAGAGGGAGAGTGTTGGGGCCCTCACGTTTTATTGGTCTAACCTAATTTCACTAATTCTCTTTTCACACATTTCTTTTGCGGATTCCGAGGCCGGGACTTTCACGCTCCCGGGAGCGCCCTGCTTTGGCGCTTTATTTAATTAATACATTCAAAGCTTGCCTAGGAGCCGGAGGGTGGTGGAGGGAGAACGGGGCCCCGCTTGAAGAGAAGGCGCTTTCCGCGGGTTCCAGGTGTCGGTGCCCAGAGGGGGTGTTCCCGGAGGGTGGGGGCGCCGCAGCTCTCAGCCTCGCCCTTGGCCCGGCCCTTTAGCAGCTCGAAGCCCCAGTGACCCAGACTCGCGGGCGGGCGCGGCTGAAGGCGGCCTTGGACCTAACACCCTTCGTGGACCCCGGGACTTCGAGACTCTGGGAAGCTCCCACTGAACCTTGGATTCCTCCGGCCGAGGCCGTCTGCGGACTTCCGATGCCCTGGTCTCAGCACTGGAACTGGGGACTCAGCCCCCGGGGGGCATCCACTTGGTCCTGGCCAAGGGGCAGCGGCCCACGGCGCCTCGGCCCCTTCTCGCGCCTCCGGCTGGACCTGAGTCCAGCTCCTATGGCAGGCACAGCGTTTGTGGGTCAGCCTCTCCACTTTCCCCCCACTTTCTTGGACCTCAGATAGATGTATTAAAAATCTGGTAAAAGAAAAAGTGAACCATAACAAGGCCTGGGCACTTGAGAACAAACAAATGCAACCAATCCCGAGCCCCTGTCCGAGCTTAAGCGACGCCCCAATGAAGACATGACTAACCCCTGTGCCTCTCTGGGCGCCGACAAGATCTAGCAGCACTGGCTATGTGCGACTCTCTGCGGAAGAAAATCTCCATACTGTTCCAAGTATCTCTTCTTCGAAAGCCTTTAAAAATAGAATGGCGTGGCTCTGAGGCCTGCAAGTCGGCTTAGTGCAGACAGAGCCAGCTCGTCACAAGCGCTGTCACGATGTGGGGAGGGGAATGGATAAAATGAAAAAGGGACCTTGTTCCTTATTGCAGAAGCAATGGCCTCGACCCTGTAATTGTACTTGTTCCTATTAGGAAGGGGCGAGGAGGATGGGGCCTTAGCCCCAGGCTATGGAGGTTGCAGTGGGTTAGGAAGAACTCCCAGCACCTAGGCAGAACATCATTCTTAACTGCTAAAGATGATGAGAAGCCATAAAAAATAATTGTGCCAATTTAGTGTAAAATAAGGTGTTCTCTAGATGGGGAAGGGAAAGCTGGACTGTGAATGGCAGTGAGTAGATTGAACACCTGGCATACATAATGTCCTTGATGTGCATAGGGACCTGCAGGCTCCAGCTCTGTGAGCAAGGTTGTTGACCTGGAGAAACTGTGTACAGGTAGTTGCTAGATTCTGCCAGGTCAAACATCAAGTCTGCATTTGCTATTAATACTCAAAGCTATGACTGGACCATCTCTCCATCACTACTTTTCCAACTAAACCATTAGGGTGATCTGATCATGAGATGGCCTTCCCAATTGAAGGGGTTTCTGCAGTCTTGCAAGAGTAGCTGCACTTGAAGGTCTACTGCCACAGCCTGTTTCTTTGGCATGTTTCCAGAGAAAGCACCACACGGTGCTTAAGTCTGAAAGAATGGTACATAAGTACCATCAATACCAGAAAAATCATTGTGCAGCATCAAAACTCTAATGTTTTCAAACCATCTTATGGTAATCATTTTGTTGGCTTGGCTTTTACATGCATGTGACTATAAGAAAACTACTGGTGACCGTAGCACAGTGGTTACAGCACCAGCCGGATACTCTGAGGCTGGTGGGTTTGGGGCAGCTAAAAACAACAATGATAACTGCAACAAAAAATAGCTGGGCACTGTGGTGGGTGCCTGTAGTCCCAGCTACCTGGGAGGCTGAGGCAAGAGAATTGCTTAAACCTAGGAGTTAGAGGTTGCTGTGAGTTGTGACACTGGCATTCTACCAAGGGCAACATAGTGAGAGTCGATCTCAACAAAAAAAAGAGAGAGAGAGAGAGAACTACTGTTATCTCTTTCTCCTATATCAGATAATCAGAGAATAGCTAAATCTTTAAATTAGAAGGGATTTTTCAACAGGCCTTGCTTATGTCCAGCTATGGAAATGAAATAAACCCTGAGTTGGTTCTTCCTTAAAGATGGAGTTATTAAAATATTAAACACTTTGAGCTTTGAGTGGCACCTGTGGCTCAGTGAGTAGGGCGCCGGCCCTATATACTGAGGGTGGCGGGTACAAACCTGAACCCGGCCAAACTGCAACCAAAAAATAGCTGGGCATTGTGTCGGCGCCTGTAGTCCCAGCTACTGGAGAGGCTGAGGCAAGAGAATTGCCTAAGTCCAGGAGTTGGAGGTTGCTGAGAGCTGTTTGACTCCATGGCACTCTACCAAGGGCAATAAATAAAATGAGACTCTTGTCTCCACACACACACACACACACACACACACAATATATATATATCATATATATAAAACACTTTGAATTTTCTATGTGCATAGAGCAGTCTCAGATGGATAGCTTCAGAAAAATTATTATTGCTTTATGCAGATGAGTAGAGGATTTAGCCTAAACCAGAGGCAGATATGACATTCATGAATGGGGAGGAGGCTGTGAACAACCAACATTTTCTTTTCTTTCTTTTTTTTTTTTTTTTGAGATAGAGTCTCAAGCTGTCGCTCTACCCTTGGTAGAGGGTCGTGGCATCACAGCTCACAGTAACCTCTAACTCTTGGGCTTAAGTGATTCTCTTGCCTCAACTTCCCCAGTAGCTGGGACTACAGTCACCCACCACAATACCCAGCTGTTTTTTGGTTGTAGTTGTCTTTGTTGTCTGGCAGTCCCGGGCTGGATTCGAACCGCCAGCTCCAGTGTATGTGGCTGGTGCCCTAGCTGCTGAAGCACAAGCACCGAGCCCCAAGATTTTCTTATATGAATTTCTTTAGCTTGTATTGCTGTAGATACACTTTTCCAAGGGGAGTAAATCTAGAATGTGGTTAACCTTCACTTGATCATTTTTTACCCAACACCAATCAGAGGTCATTCATTTCTGCTTTGGGGATTGTACTAAGCCATTTTTCCTTCCTCTTTGAAGAAGTTTTGGCTATGTAATTACCTTAACAAAGATTATAACGCAGAAGTACTTCTTTCAGACTTTTTTAAAATTCCAGTTCACTCTAAATATCTCCCTTTTCCTAGGAGTTTGCTTTTAAAATCAACTAGCTTGTTAAAATAGGGCTAAGATAATATCAGCTTCCAGTAATGAATTTATAAGTACTGTTAGAGCTGGAAAGAGTGTCCTTGGAGATTACTGTCCAATCACTTCACTGAAGCAGTGTAGGAACCAAAGTTCTACACACTCCATCAAGAAATATCAACTTCATTATTTTTTAAAAATCAATGTTTTCTGAACTTTGGGGATTTTCATGACTGAATTATCACTTTGATTCCTTTCCTTTTTTTTGCTCATCTTATTTGCTGAGAAGTTTATTTCTTAAAAACGAAGTTTGTATTTGTACTGTGAATTACATTTTTATTTCAGTGTTCATGTCTTGTAATTTCTTAGTGAAATCCTACACACAAACATTGGCCAAAAAATACAAGTACTATATTCAATTTGGCATGGAGGAATTTCAGAAAGACACAACTCATTTGCGAGTCAAACACAAAGCACATAATCAACAAAAAGTGAGAATACAATACACAAAACTTATGAAAATTAGATATTTTATTCATAGTTTAATCACAAGAGCAATTGTCTTGCTCTTCAAGGTGTAAATACATACTAGAATAAACTCTGTAGAATATACAAAAAAATACATACTTTTCCCATGAAAAATTTCTTTGTAATAAATAGAAGGGAACACGTGTGTGGTTGATCCCAATAATGCTCCATGTCTGCTTAGGTTTTCAGACTGTTGATTTATTTTTAATCTCTTGAAAGAACGGGGGAGTTCCTTCTCCCCTAAAAGGTCGAGATAAATAATGCATGAAGCAATCCTCCCTCTTGATTTTTCCCTTTTCCTCCACATTTTTCCTTTTGATAGAGAGTTCAGCCTAAATTTCCACGCTTGTATTCAATCATTACAAAGCCTACAAATTATACAATGACTTCTAACCTGCCCCTCTAACAAAACAAGTTTTCCCCCCCTTATAAATCATAAGAGACAGATGGCAAAATGGGGAAGAAAAAGGAAAGAGAAGGAAGGGACAATAGGTATTGTGACAAATCTGGGAAACAGAACAAAGTGCACATCAGAGAGGGAAAGTTTGGTTTGACAGGTGAAATTCCCACAGCCTGCTGACAGCAATGGGAATAAAGCAGATGCCAGCCATTGCAAATCGGTGGATAATATTATTACCGGTAAAATCATTCAGATGCTAAGATACAGTTCTTTCTACTCGACATTAACATCTCTATGCAGAAGCAAAGGTGAAGAGATCACAGGAACCAGTTGCATCCCCCCTGGGAGATTCACATGAACTGTACTAAGTCCTGCTACAGAGAAAGGGGAGGAGCGTCAGTTTGCTCTTTAGATACGCCACCATCGTCTCTTCTCAACATCTTTTTAGTCTCAAGAAGCCCCCAAAACGCCACCATTCTCTTTGACCGTAAGCTCCATCACACTTGAAGTAAATCAGAGCCCGTCTGAATGAAGAAAACCAATAGTCTAGGAGGGCAACAAGCCGAGGAATCAGAACGGCTACATCTGCCCTGTGAAGGGAGGTGATTTTCAGAGCGTGGAAAGTGGGGTCAGTGGAAGGGAGGAGGGAACGACTGAGGACAAAAGGGAACCCACTAAGGCCTGGCGTGGGTAGCAGAGATGACAGCTCTAGATACAATCCCTGGCTATGGGAAGGTGAGGCGCATAACGGTGCTTGTCGGAAGGTGGGGGCTGCCAGTAGTCCATGTCTGACCCGGCCGGGCTGCCTGGCGATAAAGTGCAGCTGTAGGGGGAGGTGGAGTTGGAGGACGCCGAGGAGGACGGCGCAGGACTGTTGGTGCAGCTCCACGTGGAGGCGGGCGATGGGCTGTCTCCGCTGCTGCTCAGGGCGGCGCTAGTGCCTCCGGGGCTCAGCAACACAGCTTCGGAGAAGAGCGCCCCCGGCAGGGCCCCGCCGCCTCCGCAGTGATCAGCCAAGCGCAGGGTCTCGGTGAGCGCCCAGATGTAGTTGTGGGCGAAGCGCAGGGTCTCGATCTTGGTGAGCTTGGCGTCCTCGGGGAACGTGGGGAGCACCTCGCGCAGCGCGTCCAGCGCAGCGTTGAGGTTATGCATGCGGTTTCGCTCGCGATTGTTGGCCTTCAGTCTACGGGTCTTCTTGATGCGCTGCACGGTCTCGGCAGTCTTGGCGCCCCGGGAGACCGCCCGCGCCCGGGAGGGGCGCCGCTTGCACTCGTGCACCAGGCCCAGCAGCCGTGCTGGCCGGCAGCCCTCGGCCCCAGCCGCTGAGCCGCCCCGCGCTCCTTGCCCGGCCTCAGCCGAGCGCAGCGGGCGCTCCCCGCCCGAGGCGCCCAGCTCCTCCTCTTCTTCCTCGTCGGCGCTGGAGGACAAGGGGGTTAGGGCCGCCGAGGCTGGGGAGGCCGAGCCAAGCAACACCAACATGTCCTCTTCCTCCTTCAACTCCAAGGTCTCAGATTTGACGAACATCCTACAGGAGAGAGCAGGGAACAAGAAATAGGCAAATAAGGTGATCAAGAAACAGAGGCACGTTCTACGAGTTACCGAGACGTGCTCCTACGCGCCCTAGAGAAGAGTACTCGAAACCGCGCGGAGGAGAAACGTAGTTGGGGAGGGAACCCAGCCAAGGTCAGGAGCGCCCCTCATTGCAACCCAGCCGCCAGTTTGGCGGGTCCTGCACTCTGCGGCTCCTTGACGGCTGGCTTCCTGCCCTGGGAAGGGACTGTAACCTCTGCGACAAAGATTCTGCCCAGAGTCGAGGGCGTTCGGGCGTGTTTGGACTGAGTACGGGAAACAGCCATGCAAAGTTGGAAGCCATGGCGCGGATACTTACTTAGCTGGCTCTAAACGTGCAGTTACTTTGAGGTGTGACCGGAGTCTCGGTGCGGCCGGGAGAGCAGCACTATGTCCTTCGCCCGAGCCCAGTGCTACAGTGGCGCAGCTCCACGGGGGACCTCTCCGACCGGCGAGTTTGCCAAGCGGCGGTGGCGGCCGCAGCCCGCCTGGGTCTCGTGTGTTGTGGTGGTGGTGCGTGTCTGTCTGTCAGTCAGTCCCCGGTGCAGCTCCCGGCACGCGACTCCCAGGCACTCCAGTTAAAGCGAACTGCTTGTGGTTCAGTGGCTGCGTGTCTGGCACACGACTCTCCTTAAAACCCCTTATATACCACCAAGAAAACAATCAGATCTGCCCCGGGCCCCCACCTCACCACCCCTGCCGCCACCGCCTCCTCCTTCCCCCTGTACCGGCCCCCCTTCTCCCCCGCTTTTCCCTCCCCTGGCTTATTCTTTTCATTGCATTATCATCATTCATTTCTTTCTCTTTCTTCACCCTCTTCCCCCCTCCCTTGGCCCTGCCATCCATCTATCCTCCTCCCACCCCCGCCTCTCTTTTCCCTCTTTATCTAATCAGCATAAAATGGTTCTAAAGCTCATGTTGGAGCTTCAGGCTGAGGCCGGAGCTGGCGAGGCCACGGCAGCCGCAGCAGCTCAAGCTGGGGCTGTTGTCGCCGCCGCTGTCCATTGTGATTGGTGGCTCGCGCTCGGCTGGAGCGTGCCGCTAATTTATTAATGAATGGAGGTCGCGAGGCGCAGCTGGCCAATCAGGGCGCCCTGGACTCCGGGAGGCCTGCGAGCCACGCGCACTGGAGCCCGCTCCCTTTCAGCAGCTCATTAGGCGCTCGGGTGCTGGGGGCCGCTGGGGGCCGCTGGGGGGACTCGGGCTACCGCCCCCGCCCCCGTCCTAGCGGCCGTCCGGTCTCCCCCCGCCCCGGCGCGCGAGCACACACCGCACTCGGCTCTGCCGGGCTTCCTAGCTCCTCGGCGATGGGAGCTAGGAATTAGTTAATGGGGGTCAGAATCCCGAGGAAAGCAGTTAGCCCTCGTGGTACTGCCTGGCGTGTTTTGGCAAAACCTCTTAGGGACGGTTTCAAATAGTAAACAATTTTAAAACACTTTCATCTGGTTAGGGAAGGAAAGGGGCGTGGGTGGTGAACAGTGGGCACATCATGGACCAGAGTGTTTGGGGTCCAGAGAATCTGGTGGGAAGGGTGAAGGGAGAGGACAAGGCGGGCTCAGAAAGCCTCCTGGAAGGGGAGACTGTGTGGAAGAGCAATTGGGCTTTTAGAAGATGTGAGAATAGAAGCCTTCACATGCTCACATGATAACAGTTGCAAGAAACCTCTTCATTTTTACCTGCGGCCGCTTAAGGGTCGGGGCACCGAAGAAGGTTCTAGGGGTGTTAACTTCAGTTTGCAGCCTGGTGGGACAGGACTGCTAGGTGATTCCTGTGTGGGTGGCGGTAGACCGAGCAGGAGGAGCTGGGGAGCTGCTGCTCCTGCGAGCAAATGGGCTGAGCTGACATTTCCGTGACCTCTGCTCCGCGCTGGGGGGCGTTGTAGGGACAAGAGGCCCATCTTCCCGATTCTCCCGCTTTTCAATGAGAAAAAAGGAGCTGAAGGACGACTGGACTTTGGAGGAAACTTGTTCTGAATTGCTCGTCAGCTCCCCCCCTCCCGCCCCTATCCCCCACGATCACGCCCACCCTGTTGTCGACCTGGGACTCCAGGAATCGAGAGAGGGTTCTCTTGAGATCCTTTTTGCAAATTAAGGCGCAGTTGGAGTGTTAGGACTCAGTAGCAAGAGAGAGAGAAAATGCTATATTTATTCATTGAGGCACTTTTCCTTGGAGTGGAAGAATACTAACTTCTGATTTGTGTCTCCCTCAGTTTGTGGAAATTGGAATCAAGTTGTATTTCAGAGAAGGGAGTGATGAAAGTGGCTGTTAGTGTTTTGGCATAGTTTTAATTTGTTTAACGTTTTCTGGAGAGAGGTAACAAAATTGAGGGCAAAAAGAAAATGAAACTTAGAATCCTGTGAAATAGATTCTTGCCCTGCAGCTCCCCAGCCTTAAGACTTCCCTTTGTCTTAAAATGATTTGAAAACCATCATGATTTTCACTTTACTGTTTTCTTCTTGTGTTTCCCTTTCCTCCCATTTTAAAGCAAATTCCTCAACTTTAAAAGTATCCTTTCCAGTTTCTCCCAAGATCAGAACAAGGTGATTTAATTTGTTAGAAGTGCAAAAATGAGAAAGAAAGAAGAAACAGTCAGTCTCTGCAGCACACAGCAGCCGCCTCTCTCATATTCCTTTGGGTCTCTCCGTGTCATAAACCTGCAGAATCAGAGCTTCACAAATGGCTTGATACAAGCAAAAGACAGGTTCATGGTATGCACACATGAACATTACTTCATAGGCAACGATCTCTGAAACCAATACTGGGCTCACAGTTCCCCTAAAAGAAAACCCACCAGTGGTGTGGCCTTGTTCATCCCAGCCAGGTAGGCATCAGAGAAACATTTGAGAGTGGAAGCAGGATTTTTGTTTGTAGTTTGAATGAAAGAAAAACTGAGAAAGCTAGGTTCTGAGGAAATGATAAAAGACTGTTAAAAATAAATACTGGCATCATGGGAGGAACCATGGTCTTACACACCTGTATCTCTCCACAGTAGTTGCCTGCAAAGAAAGACAAGCCAATAAATTAATGTAATGGAAAGCAAAGGAAGGTTTATTTTAGCATCTGTAGAAATATACTTTTTGGGACAGCTTTAAAGTTGTGGTTTGGCTAGGAAGTGCTAGGTTGATTTAATGATAAAGCATTTAGGGCAAAGAACAGAATTGCAATCCAGTTAAGTAGAGGCTAAAAAAAAAAACCCAGTGAGCCTTGTATAATCCCAAATAACAATGAGATCAAGCTGGGTCTAATGCTTAGAGCTAGTGAAACACAATGGATTTCTTAGTTGATTGTTAACAGTATTTGGGCATCTGACTCCCCAGTTTTTATATTCACCTAGAATTTTATGCTTTTATGATTCACTGAAAGGGCATATTCTTTCCAACATAAAACCCAAAACTTGTATACTATCTGTTAGGGAAAAGTCAACATATTCTGCAACTTTCCTTCAGAAGGAAAGAGTGGGTGGTGCCTGTGGCTCAGAGAGTAGGGCTCTGGCCCCATATACTGAGGGTGGCAGATTCCAACCCTGCCCTGGCCAAACTGCAACAACAACAAAAATAGCTGGGTGTTGTGGAGGGCGCCTGTAGTCCCAGCTACTCAGGAGGCTGAGGCAAGAGAATCGACTAAGCCCAGGAGTTGGAGGTTGCTGTGAGCTGTGACACCAGAGCACTCTACTGAGGGCAGTAAAGTGAGACTGTCTCAAAAAAGAAAGAAAGTATTCCAGCACTGTCAGGAATATGTACTCGGGGTTGATCTAAATCAATCTCTAATCCATTTAAATATAATAATAGGGGTTTTGTAGAATTTTATTTTTTATTTAAAAAAGAGCTTCTTCGGGTATATGCAGTTTTGTACATGTTAGATTTCTGTGCAAAGTAAAGGAGTAAGGAAATCACCCTGCATAGATCTTGGAACTCTAAGAATTTTTGGTTGTGTGTTTGCGCTGTAGCTTTCCAGAGCTGCCTCACTCTTGATATGAGAACATTTTTCTAAGTATAAAAAAAAATCCTTTAAAAAAAAAGAAAAGAACCCCAAGGACGAGCTAACAACGCTGGTGCAATCCAGAGACCAGCCATTCACGCTCAATTGCCTAGATAGAATTCTATTTGTTTGGCATTTTGCTCAGTTTTGCTGCAGAAAAACCATTTCGATTTGTACTCGGCTTTGCGCAGAAGTTAACTAATGCCAAATATCCTTAGCTGGACCCTTCTAGCACTCTTTTAACTTAAATAAATTCAAGAGGCACTTGTGTGGTCTAAAAGATTGTCCAGATGAAACGAGGCTGAAATGTTATGTGAAGGGGGAGGGGAGCGCGTGAATAGCATCAGCAAGGATGGTGACCGAAGGCCGCTCCTGTCCATTGCGTGAACTGTCCTAAAGGGTCAAACTGTTCATCTTCAGCCCCTCTTTCAGTGTGCAATCCTACTTTAAGAGAACAAAAAGCTCAAAGCGGGCAGTTATCAAGAAATGGGAGCATAATGATTTAAACTCATCTCGGAGCCTTAAAAAGGAGGCCGAGAGCGTGTAGCTAGAGAAAAGTGAAGTGAGGGGAGGGGTAAAGGGGTGGAGCTCTTTAGAAAGTCTTTGTTGCTTCTAAGAAGCTTGAACTTTTGAGACGACCCAAAAGCCCTAAAGTTTACGGTAGGTGTTGCTGTGGAGCCATAGGCTACATCCTATCCACACTTCGACCTCACAAGTGGACAAGGAGGACAAATGGTCCGTGCGGTAGACACTCGCTGTTGCAGGTGAAGATCTGCGAGCGCCAAGGAGGGCGCCCTTCCTAGAAAGTACCAGAGCAAAGGTTTGGCTGTCCAGAGAAATTGTCCCCCAATTCAGTCAAGCACCCAGGCCGAAAGAAGAGGGCATGCTTATGCTCTGCCAAAAGATCAGGATTAAATGCCTGCCAAGAGGGGCTTTGTACCCTAAATCCTAGTCCCCCGCGCGAGCTCTCCAAGAGACCCAAAGATGGCGAGAAAAAGCAAATCCTGAACATCTTTCACTCCCGCAGTCTCTAGTTCTTCGCTACAGGCTGGAAACGCAGTTTCCAGAACAGGCAAGCCTGGCAAAGGTACAGTTAGATTTTTCAGTAGAGAATTCCTTGCAGTGTCAGAATTTGGTAGTGGTGATGGTGAGCTCTGGGAACGAATGTGAGTTCAGATTTTTTGCCTGTCCCCCTTCCGGGGAGCCAAGAAAACCAAGGGGAGTAGCAATGTAAACGCATGTCCCTCCTTCCTCCTAGTCCTCAGCCACCCGCTCCCACATGGAATTTTCAGGCTCATCCTCGTTTTCCCCTGGGATCCTGTCCGGAGAGGATTCCGCTTCAACCGAGTCCTTGAGAGGTCCAGGCTAGGTCACTGAACTGCCGCTCCACTGCGCCAGTATCCCCCCTACCCCCAGCGCCCCCTTTAAATTATTTGCCGTGTCAGAGGAATCGACCTGTGCGAGGGAAGACAGAAGACAGGGAAGATCGTCCACCGCGCCCCATGCCCATTCCGAGGACACTAGCCTGAAGCCCGCACAATGTGCTGTGGTGGCCACAAGCTAAACAGGCGGGGATTCGGTTTGACCGCACAACGTCTGCTAACTGCGGCGGGATCTCCTCCGCAGGTGCAGGGCGGCTCCTCTCCGTCTTTGCCCACCCTACCCTCACCCTATCCGCTCCGGGGAACTGAGACCCCCGCAGACTTCTCACCCCTAATCTAACCCGCTACCCAAGCGTCCGTCTTCTTTCCCACGAAGGAAAGAAATCACTCTAGGAGATTTTGCCAATCTCCAGCCAGCCTTCTGATTGTTTTCCTCAGGTAAGGGGAAAAGAACAGCCGGCATGTGAATGGAGAGCCGGGGGCCCTTTAGGGAGCCGCCCCCCAACTCTCCGTGCCTGCAAAAAGGGACATTGGCTATCCAGGGGAAAGTGCAAGAAAGAGAGCACTAATCGCTGAACCAGGAGACAAACACGATTACCAGCTCCGAGCCTTGAGTCAGAAAGTCTCATAGACTTTAAGATGTTAATCCCCAGCATAATCCTTCCTTTGGCGTGTAGGAATAGTGCAGCCACAAGAGTTGTTTTGTTATTTATATTGGCGTTTAATAAAACTCAGCCAGTGGTGAATGGCCTGCCCACTCTCCAATGGTAATTAATTCCCTATTTCAGTGACCCAATTGTCCTGGGACAGAGCGGTGGGCCCGTCCCGGTGCCCCGATCCCCCTTTGTGAGGATACACTGCCCTCGTGCTTCAACAGCTATGGAAACTCATTCTTTTGATGTCATTCAAGGAGTTTTCCTTGGGCATCTTCTAAACTTCAAGGACCCTTTTCTTTCTTCGTTTCATGAAAAGCAGTGCGAGCTTGACCACCTCTGTAGAATTTAATGATTTGGTGAAAGGGCCCTTTGGGATTTGTGTAAGGAGTTAGAAAGGAAATTTGGCAGCCTGCTCCCTCGAAAGGACAGTCCCGAACCTGGAAAACACAAAACTTATTCAGAGAAATGGATAAAGATCTTGAAAACTGATTTTCCCTCTCCTCTCCCCATGAAGGGAACAAAACCCAAAACAAAACAACTCCCCTCCCCAATTCTCTTCTGGAAATAAATGTATTGTTTATTGTTACTGATAAGTAGTACAAATCAAAAGGGTGAGGCTGAGGCACGAAGTTCAAATATTTAGCAAAGAGAATTTCCTAAGCTGTATCTTCTGGAAATAGCATCAGTTCATTACTTTAACTTACTCATTGCATCATTCCTTCTTCCTACATTCCAAACCTACTCCATGAGCAATGAATGTGTTCAGTGATCGCTGTCCCAGCCCGGGAAAACCCTGTGATGCAAAGACAAGACATGATTTCTACCCCCACAGAGCTTACGTTCAAATCAGTAAACCAAAACCAAAAAGTTACACACGTCAGAAAGTAAGTTTACGGAGACAACAGAACTGTAATGCAATAGAGAGTGTCGGGAGAGGGCGACAATCTGGTTTATATTCAAGGAGCCAAAGAGATAAAGCCCCTGATAGCTTATTTATTCATTCTTTTTATTCCCTTCATTATTTCCCGAGCGCCTACTGTGTGCCAGGCGTCGGGCAAGGCGCGGAGCACGCACAGAGCGAGAATCAAACAGCTGTGGCCTGCTTGGTCGTTAGTCACAATATTGTGATAATGCAACTGCTGCGGTTACCCTGGGCGGAGGTTACCCTGGGAGGAGCGCGGGCCGGGTCTCCGGGCCGGGAGGGGGCGGCCGCGGCGCGCCCGGGCAGCGCTCCCTGAACAAGTAGCTCTTCTATGTCTTTATACGCACTTCCAAAAAAACTTCGCAAGTCACAGAAACAATTCAGAATTCAACTAAGAAAATACAGAGTGAACCATATGGCCTGGGTGGCTCGAGTCGGCTGCATTTTCCTCCAGACAAAGAAGGGATTGAGAGTTGAAGGAAAGGAGAAAAAAAACCAACTTTCCGGCTGATGAAGCTGTTGTCTGGAGGCAATGATCCCAAATCTGAAGGCTTTATTCCGGCTCCGACGGAGACGTGATATGTCATATGATTAGCATCTTTCATATTTACAAGAGTGGTATGGGCTGCCAGTCTTGAGAGAAAGGCTAGAGAAAGAGGGGGCATATGCTGAAATGGATTTAGCATTTGAAAGAGAGAAAGGAGATCGGATAAATACACTTAAACGAGGATTTAGTTTTACTCCTGTTGAGTTCTAATGGATTGTTGATTGAGATTTTAGGGGCCTGGAACCGAGGTGTCAGCAGTAATTTAAAGGGGGTATTCAATCCCCCAGCGCCTCTTTTCTCTATTTCCCCTCCCACCTTCCCACCCCTCACTCATTTACGCCTTCAAGCAGTACGGGGGCGGGGAAGACTTTTAAAACAAAACACAAAACAAGATCTTACGTGAGGGCGGCGTCCAAGGGAGCCGGAGCGCGGCTGGGTTTGCGGGAGGCGCCCCCTACAGCCAGCTGCGCCGCTCGGGGTCGCGCTCCCTTCGCGCCACACCTGAGCCTTTTCAGGGCGCGCGGCGGGTCCCGGAGGGCTGGGCGCGCGGGAGGGCACGCGCTGGCCGCGGGCGAGCTGCGAGGTCCTGGCGCCCCCTGGCGGAGCCCGGGGTGGGCTACGACGGAGCTTCGGGGCAGAGGGGTCGCCCCTAGGCCAACCTGTCGCGAATACGGCAGGGGACTTGGCATCGCTTCGCAGTCCCTCCGGGGACACTGTCTGGGAACCTTCACCTGCAGCTCCGGTTACAAACGCTCTGTGCTCAGCCGCTTCCCAACCTGCGGTTTAAAAAGCGTCAGTGGTGGGAGCCTGAGAGCAGAAAAAAACATACCAAACCCCTCCCCTGTGAGTCTGCTGGCAGCCAAGTTTGGGAACAATCAGGTCTAGGCCCCAGGACTTTTGTTTTGCTTTGAGGCTTTAGCAATTCAGCTAGAAGTGACGCTAAGACCCAATAAGCTGCGGGAAAGACTTGGACTCCAAACGGAAAAGGACGTCAGAGGCATTCGGCGGGCGGACACTGTGTCTCTGCATATTGTATAATGTGCGTAGAGATAAATGTTTTCCTCACATACCCAGAGCTCCTTTGTAACTTCATTCTCCAGACTCTGTGTATTGTTTCCTCGCTATATTTTTTATTCTCTTCAGAACTTGTATTTGATGTTCATTTTTAGTTAGTCGTCAGGTGTGTAGAATGTTAGTGGGGGCCAGTGAGGCGCTTGGCATTATTTACTTTAGGCCCCCATCCTCTGGGTGCAGACACCCAAATTCCTTTTCCTACTCATTTTCATCTCCTCCCCGCTTCAATGTATTTGTCTTTAACTTTGTCAAAGGACCGTGCTTTCCCAAGGGCCAAAGGTAACTTAAGGACTTAACATTTTAGCACTTATGAATCAAAAGGATAAATTTGTTGCCATATTTGACAATGGAAACTAATATACAATAACATTATAATATTTTTGTAATAAATATTGTAATAAATAGATCTTAGTGTAAGTGCTACAATAGAAAAATACCGTGCAGGCTTTAAAATCATATTTCTGATGGATATGAAATTTTTTAAAATCTTTCAAAGCTTATTATGACTCCAATTTATAGACAAAATTCTTATCTGAATGATTTGACATGCTTATAAGCACATACATCCTGGAGAGAAAAAATATTCATGATGGTTATCTTTTTGCCATTGTGTAGTGATAACTTAAATTGTCATCTTTGTGTTTTATAAGGAAATATTGGAATATTTATAATCAGAAATTGTTATTTTTAATAATGCTGGCCTTCTAGAAAGTGCCTTTTTTTTACACTCTGCAAAGAGTGGAAGGAAGTTTCTGATCAGAGATGTCTGAAGTGGAGTGATCACAGAACTCATCCACAGTTATAATGAAACCCCCAGGAGTTGGACCATTTGCACTGATATTGTAATTTTAAAACAAACATTTAAAAATTGGTCTTGACTTATCAAAGTAAACATAGTTGTAGAGGACAGAAATATACAGTGTAATTTAAGCATTTTCCTGAAATCAAAATACCTGGGACTGACCAGAGAACTGTAAGCTCCTCGATGCTATTATGTTCTCTGTTCTGGGTGGATCAGAGAGACCACATCATAGAGTTTTGTGGTTTTCTAAAGAAAGTTGTTTTGCTCTGTTTTTTTTTTTAAAGCAGTGTCTTAAAGTAATATATTCTCTTATTTAATAACACTTGTTAGGAAATCCTTTGTGTCTAATCTTTCTTCCATGTGTTTCTTCTTGATCTTCCCATAGTAAGTGATTAAAAACTTTCCTTCTTTTTCATTCTGTGCCTGAAAATATGGCATTTATAGCTGCTATTTTAGAAATGATCAGGATCCAGAAAATGTTTAATTCTGGGTTTTGCTTTCATATGCTTTTAGGATTTTGGCTTTCTCTGTGACTGAAGCCATCTTTATCCTGAAGAGGCCTCTGTGAGTTTCTATTTAATTATGTTTTTATAGCACCGATCACCACACTGAAACTATGTTGTATTATTGTGAGTGCATTAGACGCAGGACTGAGAATAAGGGAAGGAAAGGATTTGCAAGAGGATAATAGCATTCTTCTCAACAAATTCTCTTTTTCTCCATGGTTTTTATTTTTGAGGATTTGAAGTTTAATTTTCCCTTGAAGGAAGAAAAAGAATAATCTCACAATGCAATATTGTGCAGAAAAATCAAGAGATGTTTTCCAAGGTTTTTCAACGTGGCCAAAGTCTACTAAGACATTCTGAAAAAAATAGGCTAGAAATAAAAATAAAACTCCATGTCAGCGTTAACACAAATCCAAACTCCTATTAATACGCTAAATAGAGCATAGCTTTCTTCTTGTTTTGTCTTCCACATTTCCCAGCTCGGGAGAATTTAATACACTACTAAAAAGTAGAGGAAAGTATAGTATTATTATTTGCATGAATTTGATGACTCCTACCTTATACTTCAAATTATTACATTGAATTCGAAACCAATGATATTCTCAGAAAACAATGATCAGAGGCTTAAGGAAGTTTTTCAGTGATAAGTGCCTTGTTTCTTAGGATATATTGCTGGCCACCCAAAGAATTACATAGTATTTAGTTTCTTCTGTGAACCTTTAGCTCTCAGTGTCTCATGAAATTGGCATCAAGAATGCTTACTTCATAAACTATATATCTAATAAAGGGATAATATCAAGAATCTACAAGGAACTCAAATCAGAAAAAAAAACATTAAAAAGTGAGGGAAGACATGAACAGAAGCCTTTCAAAAGAAGGTAGAGAAATGGTCAATAAACAAAATGTTGGAAGTCACTAATCATCAGGAAAATGCACATTAAGCCTACGATGAGATACCACCTTCCTCCTGTTAGAATAGTTTTTATTAAAAAGTCTATGTAATTAAAAACAATAGATGCTGAATGCAGAGAGAAAGGAATGCTTAGGCACTGTTGGTAGGACTGCAAATTAGTACAGCCTCTTTGGAGAAAACTGTGGAGACTGAAAATATAGCATTTATAGCCAGAACTAAAAGTAGAGCTACCATTAGATCTAGCAAATGAAAAGAAGCTCTTTTTGTTGTCATTGTTTTTTTTTATCAAAAAGGCACGTTAGTGTGAATGTTTACTGCAAGACAATTCACAACTGCAAAGATACAGAATCAACCTAAGTACCCATCAACTCATGAGTGGATTACTAAAATGTGGGATATGTATACTATAGAGTACTACTCAGCCATAACAAAGGATGAATTAATGCCTTTCAAAAACATTTGGATAGAACTGGAGACCATTATCCTAAGTGAAGTATCTCAAGAATGGAAAGACATACACTACATGTACATACTCACATATTAACCTGGAACTAACTGATGAGCACACATGTTCACAGAAGAAAGTAAAACTCAGTGGAAATCAAGCAGAGGAGAGAATGGAAGTATATGCTGTAGCCTCCCTAACAGGTAAAATGAGCACTGTTATATGAGATCTGACAAGTTCACGAGCTTGCCACCTGTGCGCTTATGTTGGCAGCACTGTACAAACACCTTGGTGAGGTTTCATAACCTCGGTATATCAGTGGCTCACACCTGTGTTCGTGTTGACAGGTGGTAATGTCTTGTTGTGTGGCATTCATTATTGTTGTTGAATGTTTTTGTGTGTTGTTGTGAGAATATCAGAGTTTTAATTAAAGCAATGAAGAAACCTTAAATTTCTTGTTAACATTGACAAGAATGGAAGTGAAATCAAGGACATGTTCCCTCCTGCAAGTTGATGGGGTTAATGATATGAAGGAAATGACAGTGTACAAATGGATTAAGGATTTTTCCTATGGGAGAGAAAGTGTCACTGATGAAGAGAGGTTAGGGTGGCCAGTAATAAGCAGAACTGAAGGAAATACTGTAGAAATTCATTCAATTGTGTGTAAGAAGCATAGAAGACCAAGTAAATATTGATAGAGAAACAGGAAAATCTTAAACTGAAAATCTTGGCATGAGAAAGGAATGGCATCACAACAGTGCACCAGCTCACACAGCACTGTCTGGGAGGGAGTTTTTACCAGTAAACAAATAACTGTATTGGAACACCCTCCCTACTCACCTGATATGGCCCCCAATGACTTTGTTCTTTACTCAAAGATAAAGGAAATATTGGGCAGTGCCTGTGGCTCAAAGGAGTAGGGCACCAGCCCCATATGCTGGAGGTGGTGGGTTCAAACCCAGCCCCAGCCAAAAACTGCAAAAAAAAAAAAAAGATAAAGGAAATATTGAAAGGAAAACATCTGGATGATATTCAGGACATCAAGGCTAATAGACAATAGCTCTGATGGCCATGCCAGAAAAAGAGTTCCAAAATAGCTTTGAAGAGTGGACCAGGTTTTGTCAAAGGTGCCTAGTTTCCTGAAGGGAGTACTTCAAAGGTGACTATGGTGATATTCAGCAATGTGGTATGTAGCACTTTTTTTAGGATGAGTTCGTGAAATTATCAGACCTGTCTTTCCCTCGAACAGTTCTATGGTTTTCTATTTTACTTTTGGTCAATAGTCCATTTCTGCATATTGTTCCAGGTATGGGTGAAGGCTCTGTTCTATGCATATGGGTGTTATTGTTTCAGGACAATTTGTTAAAAAAGACTCTCCTTTCTCTATTGAATTATTTTTGTATATTTGTCAAAATTAATTGTGTTTGTATGGGTCTTTTTTTGTATTTCCAATTCCGTTTCATTGATTTCTGTACTGTTTTTGTACAACTCCCTTCCTTATAATACTATGCTTTTATAGTAAGTTACAAAATCAGGAAATATGAGTCCTCTCTCATTTTTGTTTTTTTAAAGGCAAGGGCTTGCTGTGTTTTCCAAGCTACCCTGCCAACAGCAATTGCCCAGTTTGGCCAGTGGGAAGCAAAATAACGGGAACTGAAAGGCAAGAGCAAAGTAGCAGCTAGACTTGGGGCGTGCGAGCAGGATTTCTGGTAATGGCTAAAGGTGGTATCGTTTCATTGCTCCAGCTCTAGCTGAATGGCTACTCTATTCTTCCCTCCATGGTTCCGGCTCTGGCCACATTGCTTCAAAGGGCTTCCACTGAACAGTCCTAACACGCCAACTTTAGCACCTTCTTCTTCCTTTTCTTTGTTAATCTCTGAGTTGCCTCGTTGTTTTGTTTGGTGTTTTAGCTCTCACAATATCTATGTAGTTAGTTCTCCTTGAAGTTCTTCTTTTAGATTTTTTGAATGGAGCTATATTTTCTTAACTGGACCCTGACTGCTGGGTTGATCATCTAATCTGACTTTCTTGAGCCCAATTTAAATTGTTATAGTAATTACTACTAAATGAACTAGAAAGGTCATCTGTAGTGTGTGAATGAATAGAAAAATGAGATACTTCTCATTCAGAACTGTACTTAGAACATAAAGGCAATTGGCCATTCCCAAAAAAACATTCACTTGTTATCATGTGGAACAGTGAGGTTCCTAACCCCATTCTCCCCATATGTATATCCCCTAAAGAGGCAATAGGGGAACTGAGTGGCTCCAGGGAAACACCTCCATATATAGACCTACAGGAGTTCCCAGTGAAGCATCTCGCTCCCCACCAGTGACCTGCAAGTGAAGCCCATTGGTTGAACATTTCACTCCAGCAACATTCCCATATCCACAAAAGACCCTCCAATCAATTTTTTAGTACTTTCTTGCTAAATATAAATGTGAGGTCGAGAATCATTAGACATATCAGGGAAATCTTCAGCATGAAAGGTAGAGATTATAATAAACCAGCTGAAAAGGAAATCTAGTGTGAACAGATACATTACAAGGAAAAGAAGATTTTCAAAATTAATATTTCCAAAAAGAGAAGAGAAAATGTTTCACTCACAAAACAAGAATACAATGCTACATAAAAGGTAATAATCAATGAATAAGAAAGAGTTCTGATAAAATTATGATAGTCATATGTGTATTATAATTTTAAGGCTTTAAAGTTAAAGGAATCTCTCAGAATGCAGGGGAAGAACATCAGAGATACAGATAACAGTAAGTATAAGAGACTTAGGATCAGCCCAGGAATCTATCATCTGAGCTATGGAAGTAGCAGAGAGAACAGAAAAAGAAGAGATTAAATTATCTCAGAACTTAAGAAACAAATAGATTTAAAACTGTTGGATATTCATACAATTAAATATTCAGCATTAGAAGAATTGTTGCAATGTGCAATTACCTGGATATACCTCAAAAAACATACTGATTAAAAGATGCAAAAGGTACTACATGATTTCATTTATATTAAGTTCTAATTTAGGGAAAATTAATCTATAATGAGAGTGGATTAGTGATTACCTTGGGTAGAAGAGAGATTGACTCCAACGTGGAGGTACGAGGGAACTTTTAGGGAATGATGGAAATGTTCTACATCTTGATTGTGCCGGTGGTTACAGAGGTGTACATACATTCGCCAAACTTTATCAAAATTTGCACTTAAATTTGGTATATTCATTGTATGTACCTCAGTAAAAGTGGTTTTAAAAAACCAAAAATTTCTTAGGATAAATGATTTTGAACTTAAAGATTCTGATACAGGAGGACAAGGATCACTTGTTGAGAAACAATATTATAGGTGATTAGATGCCATTGAAAACTTCTAATGTGATCATATTTGCATGTCAGAAAAATCACTGTGGTGGGAAGAGTGACTGGAGACAATGAGTTGAAGAGCTTATTAGGGACATATAACTTCTGGGCATATGGGACATGTGAGATCAGTTATCATAAATGTGTTGTGGCACCCAGCTGCACATTAGTATAATTTCCTCTAGAACATCCAGCAACCTGGGTATAAGAAAGTAGAAAAGGATGTTGGACTAATCCATGGGCAGAGTTTTTTCAGCTGGAAAAAAAATACAGCATGGTGGCAATATGCCAAGGCAGTTGGGAGTCCTCAGAGTAGATGCGGTCTGGGCAGACAGGAGAAGACAGGGGAGTTGACAGATTGTAGGGAAAGTAAGGAGTTGGGAGTGAGAGATCATAGGAAGTCAGACAGTATGTTAGGAGAAGTGAGGGGCGTCTGTGGTAGGTAGCATTTTATCCACTGTATGTTGATAAAAAATCTCAGATTTTTTTTTAAAGTAGAGACAACAATGGAATGAGTTCTAAGATACATTGTTCAGTGGAAAAGGCCAGGTACATGAAAGTTTTTACTTAGTAGGGCTACCATGTAAAAAAAGGGTGACCATATATTGACTTGTATGTTAATAAGGTATTTCTGCAAGGAAATTTAAGAACCTTATAATATGGGTTTATTCCAAGGTGGGAAATTGGGTGGCTGGGAGACAGAGGGGGGAAGCTTTTCACTGTATTCCCTTTATTCATCTTGAATACTGAACTACATGAATGGTATTATTTCTTCAAAAATACACAAGTACAGCTTGGTGCCT